>NC_091121.1:160115633-160428133 GCF_040183065.1 Periplaneta americana
TTGTACATTTAAGTAGTTATAGAATTTCTATTACTTCTGTAAAATAAATATTTCTTTATTAATTAATAATAGACCAAGATAGTTTTGCAAACACTGAACGGGAATTTATTTCATAAGTACTCGTATTAGTACTTTCTTTTGTGTACATTTTGTACGAGATCACCCCTTCTTCAAGTCCACCCTCATAACAAAGCGCAGCTAATATCTGCATTCCGCTCATGAGCTGTGAGCCGGCTCGGAGAGCGCAAACCTTGTGCAGGCCTGGTCTAGTATATACAGTCACGAAGTTCAATAGTAGTAAATATGCATCCATAGGTAGTTGCTATCCACTAGGATCGCTAATATCGCCTCATTATTATTATTATTATTATTATTATTATTATTATTATTATTATAATTATTATTATTATTATTATTATTATTATTATTATTATCCGCGGAAAAGAACCCTATTTCTCCAAGCGGTATGCTAGGGTTTTAGTTTTTGTTATACGCTATACTACTTATCTATACTGCTTATTTTTACTCAGATAATGGTGAAATATGTATCTACAGTCTTTAAAAGACAAAGTTTAGCAAGTCTATAAATTGTCTGGAGCAACAAGATTTTTTGATCACTTCATATAATGGAGTCCTGTATTCGGTGTTGCAGTCCAGAAGATGTGTCTTTATTTGAAATCTCTTTGCTTCAATAATAGGACAGCCAAATAGAAGGTGTTTTACACTGTGAAGGTCTTCGCGGCAGGAATATGTAGAGTCGATGCCTGCTGGAATGTTGAATCTGTCGAAGTAAGTTCCAAATTTCCCATGTCCAGAAAGAAACTGCGTTGGTACGAAAGTAGGTTTGAAGTGATGGCTTTTGAGTTGGTCGTGGATTGTAGGGAAGTAGGTGTCTCTTGTTAGTGATCCGGTTGTGCTTGTCGTCCATCTAGTATTCCAGTTTTGATGAGTCTGTTGTCGTATTTGTTTCTTGGTATAATATATTGGTTTTAAAGTGTATGTCGGAGTTTCGCTGTTAGTTGCTGCAGCTTTCGCTAGCTCATCAGCTCTTTCATTTCCTCTTACACCATTGTGTCCACGGACCCAAGTGAGGCATTACAGAAAATGCGAAATAATAATAGTAGTAATAATAATAATAATAATAATAATAATAATAATAATAATAATAATGGTCTTATTTAACCTGGCAGAGTCAAGGCCGTAAGGCCTTCTCTTACACTCAACCAGGATTACAACTTGCTTACATAGTTGAACATACAACTGGTTCGAAATTAAGTAATTACATACTGATACAATTTAGGTACACAATGAGATCAAAAGAGGTAGTTACATAAAAATTTACCTCATAAAATAAAAATAAACATAGTGGAATACATATTAATGTTGTTAGAATCAAATACGAATCACATAAAAACAGAAGCCGATAATTCAATAAAAAATGTACACAGTAAAAATAAAAATATACACAATAGTATACATATTAGTATTAGATTACAAGTAAGTTCGTAGGATTCACATAATTAAACCACATACCGACAATTGAATAAAATGTACACAATAAAAATAGATTGATATAAAACAACAATACAGTGGGATAATAATGGTGTTAAGTGATAAATAAACACGATTTACATGATTACACAATAAAAATAAGAAACAAAAAAATAAATAAATACAGTGGAACACATTGCATTAAATATTTGTAACGGCTTAGGTCTGGCAACTCATGATAAGATATTTTTCTAATTTACATTTAAAAGAAATTAAAGTTCGGCAGCCCTTGACTTCAGGCGGCAGAGAATTCCAGTGACGAGAAGTAGCAACAGTGAAAGATGAAAAATAAAGAGATGATGTGTGGAGTGGTATTTCTAGCGTGTTATCATATTGTGACCGAGTATTTAAGTTATGATACCGAGAAAGACTGTGGAATCGGACAGATAAGTAAGAGGGAGTAGAGGTGTGCAAAATTCGGTATAGTACCGGAACAGTCTATTGTTCTTAGCACCCTCACAACTCAAGCTTTATGACTGTATATACTATACAGCGATATTACCATCTCTATTTTCTCCGCCCCCTCTCCGTGACTGTTTTCATTCTGTCCTAGCAGGCGTCAGCTATAAAACGTAAATATTCGGTGGCGAGCAGTTTACAGAATATTTGAAAATGGCACTGTCTAAAGTACCATGATAATACAGGGACATAATTTTATTTTTACTAACATGTTTAATATTAACTTGCCTATACCTCTGGATCAACGACGTTTGCTAGCCCCTTCCACGACTGGAGTTCGATGATACTGGCGAAAAAAGCACACAAATCACTTTACTAGGTATAGGAGGGAAGAAAAGTAGTTCATCCATTTATCTAAACTAGAAAATATCGAGATTTTGAGTTTGATAATTCCCAGTTGTTTAATCAAAATACAATACAGTATAAACAATAAGTGTTTTTACTCACGAAGTGAGCTATCCATTCAGACGTATTCATTATGCAGTGTATATTATACTGTCTACAGCACATTAGCGTACAATATAGAGAATGAAGTTAAATTGAAAAATAATCATAATATGGATATTTACACACATTTTTTAAAATGGTGGCCGTTCATTTCGATACAGACTTCAGTTCTAATGTGCATATTATCGCATTATAGACTATTGTACCTAATCCCAAATCACCAGTTTCGTTCTTCGTACTAGTAACTCATGTTGAAATAATTCTGTACCTACTCTATAAAAGAGTACTTTATGTACTGTAAATTCAATCTTCACTTCTGCCCGATCCGAAAAGATAAAATTACTCAGACATACTATCTACTGTCCGTCCAAGTGGTTATGTCGTAGGGTCACAGAAAGGAAAGAAACCACGTGACAGTTAATTACTTAACGAGGCCATTTTATTTAAGTTATTTTAAACAGTTGTATAATATTACGTAGACGTCCAATTCCTAACAGAAATTAATGTTCTCAGAAAAGAGGTAAGACAGCCCAGCCACTAGCTGGCGAATAAAAGCTGGTGGGGGAAACCGGGATACGACGTAGGTAAATAGATGACAGTACCTGTGCGAAAATGATTCAATATTGAAACCTCTTTCGTCAATGGAAAACGCGAACATATTTTTGGAACGTAGTGTTTACTATGACCTTAAGGCTACTATGACTGTATATGAGGTCTTGGATCTGTGTGGAGGACGGTTGAACTTCATTAGTAGAAGGGGTGGGAGTTAAGTACATTCAAAAACTCAGGTAAAATAAAAATTGAAGTAAAAATAAAATGATGTCCCTGTATAATATAATCCATGGCTCAAAACTGATTTAAAAACGTACACCACATATAACATTCCGGCTTCATTACGCTGTGTTAAATGTTACAACTACAACATAAGTGACAATATGTAGGCAACCAAGAACATAAGTCGTACAGCATTACATTTTTATAGTACAGAAATTTCCATTTCATGTAATAGATGGTTGGCAAGTCCCTGCAATAAAGTTATTTTACAAGAAGAAAAAGATAGTAAAAAGGCAAAGTATTCTGTTTTGTAACATCATTAACGTCATCCTTTTATTACTGTTTTAAATGCTGTGTGAAAAGAAATAAAATCTGTACTTATATCTCAGCAATAGAAATAGAAGTATAAAAATTTCTGGCTTTTATTTCTCCTTTTATTTTTTTTAAGAAATAACTAGGGAATAAAATTTTATTTTCATAATACCCTACGTACAATGCTGCAAGGATATTTCTCTTAGCTACTAAATTGTACTTAATAATACAATTAATATGACCGACAAAATTACATCCACCCTCTTCTGTACACACAACGGCGTACTTACATATGCATAATTTTAATTTCCACACAACACATAAGCTATACATACTCCCAGAAGAACTTCCTCCCTCTGAATCCTGGTTACTGAATCATATAGACATTCACTCACTCACTCACTCACTCACTCACTCACTCACTCACTCACTCACTCACTCACTCACTCACTCACTCTTGTCGCGGACTCATTCGTATGCCATACATTCTTTCACAGTCACATTCACCAAATTAAAATCTCTCGCGTTAATTTATTTTTCAAAAGGGGACCGTTGAGTATAATATTTGGACTCGATTATTATGGCGAAATCTACTGCATGGAACCGAAGTCTTTTATTCTTTGTACAAGGTGCGGCAAAGGAGTTGGACTGTTTTAGAATTCCGTTTACTGAGCAACGTAGGGGGGTTTTGAGTACGGATAGATCATTATTTGTTAGCTTGTTCGATACCATTTTGGTAATCATGGTGTCGTGGAGTGCGCATCATCGTGCTTTTGTTGTCGAGACATTTTTCAAGACTGGTGATCCTGTTATCAAAACTCAGCGTTTATTTTATCTCCATTTTGATGTCGGAGCCGTTCCTTGCCGCAATACCATATTGAGACAGGTAGGAACTTTC
The DNA here is from genome assembly GCF_040183065.1 of Periplaneta americana. Taxonomy (NCBI): domain Eukaryota; kingdom Metazoa; phylum Arthropoda; class Insecta; order Blattodea; family Blattidae; genus Periplaneta; species Periplaneta americana. The sequence goes on from NC_091121.1 coordinate 160,120,075, forward strand.
AGATATACAGCATCAGATTCCAATAAGAAACCAGGTCATTATTTTTTGGGAGAACGGGAATATTGTGACAGTAATAATGAACGCTACGTCTAAATATTGAAGAGATTTCTTCAACCAGAACGGCGTACGCGTGTTCGTGGGATTAATAAACAAATGGTATGGTTTCAGCAATATAGTGTCACGGCTGAAAAACTCTTAGAAGTTCTGCGCCTCATGTTTCCATGGGGCATCATTTGTCGACGCGGCGATATTTCCTGGCCTCTCCGTTCGCCTAACCTCGACATCTGCGACTATTTTCTGTGAGATTATCTGAGGTCAAAAGTGTATATAAAGAAACCCCAAACAATCAATGATCTGAAGACTACCATTACCCAGGAAATCGCCAACATTAATAACGTAATGTTGGAAAGAGAGGTACGTAACTTCAGGGAGAGACTCGATCAGTCTGCAATGTTGAAGAGGGAGCCGAAACGACAGACCTTCGATGTTACTGCGGGAGCCGAAACGACCAGCCCCAATCAACAGCCAGAAGTCAAAACAGGTTATTGGAGGCCGAAACGACCTCGCCCGTAGCAGCATACACTGGTGGCCATAATTCTGGAAACTTTTTTTTGTACTGAATTATTATAACATTCGTATTGATTCACGGATTCATACAATTGAAAATGTTATTCATGACTGATCCGTTAATTTTGGGGTTGTAATAAAGGTATTACAATAAATCCTGAATATTTTAACAATAAATAATCATTACTATGTATTATGTTCTTGTCGTTTAAGATCTAAATATTAATTTCAGATTTCATTATAATTTCCCATTATTTACCGTAATAAAAACTGGTCCATTTTTGGTTTTAAGATTATTGTTGATCAGTAGAAGCATTGTTGAGCACTGTTGGCATAAAATATGGACATTATTAGTGTGTTTCTATCATTAGTCTGACTTAAGTTTTCGTTAGGGTAACACCTGATTGCTTTACAACAAATTTTATTGATCCTTTTATCACAATGGATGCACGAAAGGATTGGAAACGTTCTAGGGCAGTCACACTTCGAGAAGAAGGTTATACATTCAAGGAAATTGCATGGAAACTTGGTAAAGGTGCTACAGTGTCTGGCGTCCAGAAGGTATGGCAGAAGTACAAATCCACAAAATATTGTAAAACAACACCTAGGACTGGTAGAAAACCTGAAGTAAGTCCAAGAGATGTGAGACAGATTTGTCGATTAATAATAATTAATACAGGATATAATGAGAAATAATAATGAAATCTGAAATTAATATTTAGATCTTCCCATAATTAACGGATCAGTCACGAGTAACATTTTCGATTGTATAAATCTGTGAATCAATGCAGATGTTATAATAATTCAATACAAAAACAAAAAGTTTCCAGAATTATGGCCACCAGTGTATACTTCTTTCACCCACAAATTGCAAATAATATTGTGTTCCTGTGTATGTTGGTATTTTAGATAGTTCGTGCTCTTGTATATGCTCATATCAGGTGTACGATAAAATTTATCTTTAATATCACTTTTGACTTAAAAATTTCAGTGAAATAATTTATTGAAGTTTGGGAAAAATAAATATCTTCCTGGAATGTGAGAGGAAGCATTATGTTGTAACGGAATAGGCACTTGCTAAAATTTACGGCACTGCGTGAGGGCCGTAAATGGATTGACCGGGCGCTGACTCCGAACAAAAGCGAGTCCGCTCGTGTTTGCTTACAGCAGAAAGTTATCATTTCCCCTCTTGTAGATCATTTTACGATTCGCATTTGGCAATGTCCCAACCTTGCGCTGCTTCTCAAATTGTTACGATCTCGTAGTATCACAAATGGCATTTCCGCAATAGTAATCATAAAACTTTTTATGAACTTCTTGCGTTATATTGTATGCTTTAAATTTCTGCAACTGACAGCATGAAATTGTAATAATATTTAATTAAAAACGACACTTTGTAATGGTAAAGAGAAAAATGCTGTCATGATCAAACAGAAACTAAATTGACACTGAAAGACTGACTTTTCTGCCTACGCAGTACAGAAATGGAAACAAATTTGATACCCTTGATACAAGACACGTTTTATAAGTTTTATTTGGTCATAGTTTCCAAATAACTTAGGTCTAATTTATTGAAGATACGATTTTGAGAAAGGTTTTTAAAACCAATACTTTTAATTTTATTAAAACATTAAGACATATTTTTCCGCATATTGTTCTCAAATATAAAATACAACTAAAATCAGTGAGAATCATTGGAAAGTAATAATAATAATAATAATAATAATAATAATAATAATAATAATAATAATATTATTATTATTATTATTATTAATTACTTACTGGCTTTTAAGGAACTCGAAGGTTCATTGCCGCCCTCACATAAGCCCGCCATTCGTCCCTATCTTGAGCAAGATTAATCCATTCTCTATCATCGTATCCCACCTTCCTCAAATCCATTTTAATATTATCTTCCCATCTACGACTCGGCTCCCTAAAGATCGTTTTCCCTCCGGCGTCCCAACTAACACTCTATATGCATTTCTGGATTCGCCCATATGTTGGGATTTAATGTTCCTAATTATGTCAGGTGAAGAATACAATGTGTGCACTTCTATGTTGTGTAAATTTCTCCATTCTCCTGTAACGTCATCCCTCTTAGCCCCAAATATTTTCCTAAGCACCTTATTCTCAAACACCCTTAACCTACGTTCCTCTCTCAAAGTGAGAGTCCAAGTTTCACAACCATAAAGAACAACCGGTAATATAACTGTTTTATAAATTCTAACTTTCAGATTTTTTGACAGCAGACTGGAAGATAAAAGCTTCTCAACCGAATAATAACAGGCATTTCCCATATTTATTTTGTGTTTAATTTCCTCCCGACTATCACTGATAATAGCCTAATAATAATAATAATAATAATAATAATAATAATAATAATAATAATAATAATAATAATAAAAATCATAATAATAATCATCATCATCATAATACTAAATGATACATATCATTAGCCACCGGCGTGACTCAGTCTGTTAATGCGCTTGCCTGCCGGTCTGAAGTTGCGTTCGGGGGCAGGTTCGATCCCCGGTTGAGTTGATTACTCTGTTGGTTTTTTCCCGAGATTTTTCCCAACCGTAATGTGAATGCAAGGTAATCTATGGCGAATCCTCGGCCTCGTCTCGCCAAATATCATCTCGGTATCACCAATCTCATCGACGCTAAATAACCTAGTAATTGATGCAGCGTTGTTAAATAACTAACTAAAATAAAATAAAATAAAATACATGTCTTTTACCTGGCAGAGTTAAGACATTGAGGCCTTCTTTTCCACTCAACTAGGTCTACAATTAAATACAAAATGCATAAGATAATGATAATATTAATAATAATAGTAATAACAATAATAAAATACAAATGGCTTTTAAAGAACTCGGAAGTTCATGTAAGACCGCCTTCGGTCCCTATCCTGAACAAGGTTAATTCATATAATACTCTATGTAAAAGGTTTATTTTCAATCTTATAATTAGGCTTGTAATGTTGGGGACCGATAGAGTGCGTTACGCTGGTTTCAAGTTTACAATCCGTGAACTCTAGTCATTATTATAGCATGCGTAAACAGTGTACCTGCTGAATACTTCGTTCGCCAGTCACTACCGTACCGTGCGTAAACAGTGTGCCTGGTGAATAATAATGCCGAAGGTTAAAGGTTCTCAGGCGCATATTTTTGCAGCGGAATTTGGTGAGAGTTTTGAAGTGAATTGGCGGGAACGGTACATGTAAATTATGTAATACAAACATACGAGGTGACAAGCGACATTATATACGGAGACATTGCAGCGCAAGAAAAGAAAGGAGGAATCTCAGACCTACGAATAATTCTATGATAATTCTTCTGCTCATAACGAAAGGTACGTAAAAATATATCTTTGTAATGCTATGTAGCTTATACTTACTTTTAGAGCTGTTCAGATTTGTTTATGTTCACCTTGTTATTCCCGTAATCGATAGCAGAACCAAGTCAATATTCTCGTACTACGTACCATGCTGCAGTCAACTTGTGTATTCGGTCCCCAACGTTACAAACCTATTTGTGATTAATCAATTTCGATTACATTAACACGTGATATTTTACACGTTAAGTATATTATAATAATGTTTGTATGGTATTTTGCGTACAGTTTCGGAAATATCTATTTATCATAGTAGTTTGATCTATGATATAATTACATTCGTTTATCTACGTCAACTTATGGTTTTGTACAAAATTATAATTGTAATCTGAAATTGTAAAATATGTTTTATAAGCCTCACACATTTTTAAAGGTGTTTCAATTGAGTACTTTTCTGCTCTTCGTTTTATAAAGTGGCCACAAACTTAGTAAAATCCATCTTTCGGATATTTATAGCTTCTTGATGCCACCTCATAAATATGCAGAAATGTATATTTCTGGGCAGTTTATATTAACAGGTCTGGAAGTTAGTTCTAGTATGCTCATCACTGAATCTAACTTGACCATTGCAACGTAGATGCTCTAGAATTTAATGCTACTTATCAGGGGCTCTTTTGACCCCAATAATGTTTTTTGTTAATAATTACAATATTTTACAGCTTAATGCATTTTTATATACAGTTCAAGCAAATTGAAAGTTGTTATTGCGCTCACTATATTTAAACGATGAATGAATGAATGATTTAAATAATTTAATTACTTCAATGGCGGACTATTTATTCTGTATCTGCGTTTTTATTATTTCATTTATCAGACACCTCATTCACTTTCCTTGATATAAAACACAAAAAGGAAATTGTTACTGCATCAAGTGTTAATTATGTTTGGACAATTAATTAATGTGGTGTCATCATTAGAGCCCTGCCTTTGGTCACCTAAACGCTCCAAGCAACCCGCATCTGCGTACGTGTATACGGGCTATTCCATCTCAAATCGACCGAAATATAGAGAAAATTGACCTTGCAATTATTAAATATAATGAAACTTTTTCTGTCCGTAGCCAACTGTGATATAATGCTTTGTGCAAAGTTTGAGGCATCAGAACTTAATAGTGTTTAAATTAATAATATTTAAATTTATCGTATTTTCACAAAAATTTGCAACTTTAAACTGTTGTGACTCCAAAACCCTTTCACCCAATGATCAAAATCATAGTTTATTTTGATGCTGAGAATGTAAAGTGTATATTCACATGTAAACAGTTTTTCTTACTTTTTATGGAAATGGAGAAATTTAGATTTTTGTTCATTAAGACGCCTTTGGACACGAAAAAAATTTTTAAAATATATGGTTAGATTCCGCATTGAAAGTACAAATAAACACATATTTTTTTTACTGGCGGTACGTTGATAAGAAAGTATTGAAAATATAAAATAAAGAAAATAAATAGTACGCGCGTGAACTAACCAGCTGACTGTAGGTAGTCGAGACAAGCAAGGCCAGGGGACAAACACGTGATGTGTTGTCTAGCAGTCATGGTTGGGCTAGCTTTATCACAAGTTTTCATAAACACAGCAGTAAAATGACGCCCAATGCTCGCTTATCTTCAGCTCTCGGCCAGTGCGTCGGGTACTGCGTCGTTCAAGTCTAGGCGTGTGAAAATAATCTATTTAATACCTTCGAAACTTATTGCCGAGCCACTAAGCAAACAATGCCGAATCCCTCTTAATAATGGAAGGTTTTTTCTCAATATTTTTTTATATTCTTACAAATGGCCAAAAAGCCTTAAAGCAAGTAAAATCAGATTATCTGTCTCTCTGTGTACAATCAAAATAAGGATTACTTCTTAACATAACCTACCAAATGTCAGCTTCAAAATAAGCTCTCGTTCAATGTTCTGCAGTAAATGGTTCCAGAGTTCTGAGAGCTGAAAGAGATTTGTTTTTATAAAATACGCTAAATTTGTCGCTCAATAATACGAAAACCGTTTGACTTTCGATAGTATATTTTTGAAAATGCACTCCCCTCAGCACCTTGTATAAGTAGGGAAAAGTTAGAGTATAAATGAAATGCGAGGTTTTTTACTGATCGATTTCATAATTATGGAATAGCCCATATAGATTATAGCTCCATAGGTCCGTGGCACCACCCCTCACCTGCACAGTCGAGTTCAGCTGATCAGTGAATGAAGTACGCGATCAACATGCCGAAACAACTAAAGGTAGGCGCTTGACGATCAGTGCTCTGATAGAAGAATTTGGCAACGAGTACTTCATGCAGAGAGAAGAAAACATTTTCTATAAGGTACGCAACATGGAAATAAAAACCAGAAACGGGCTTTTATAGAGAAACATTGCAACACGAAAATACATTGTACACGTGTAAAAGAATTGCCCACAAAGCATGGGAACGTGCCGTCCACTTCCGACTTTACCGCTAATCGGTCTGAATTTTATAATGACTTGTGTAAAATGTTGGTATTAGCGGATATTCCATTTGAAAAGGTCGAAAATAGTCACTTTTAAGAATTCATGGAAAAATGTACAGAAAAATATACGTAGATATCATTTATTGCCCTGCTATGCTCGTAAAGTTCATAGAAGATATAATTTTGTTTAATGATGTCTTTTCAACTAATAATTCCAACCTGTACGACGTCTACAGTATGCAATTGCATTATATTCATTTTAAAAGTTATATTTGTTTGACTTAAAATAAATAGTTTATTGTTATTGAGTCTTATAAAATAATAATTAGTCGCATGACTGCTGTAATAGTAATATGCGTTACAAGAGCGGTATGTTGACGTTTTCATGTTCGAGGAAAAGATTGAAAAAGCGAAACGTAGTTGAGCTTTTTTAATTTCCGAGAACATGAAAACAAACATACCGCTCGTGTATCGTACATTATTTTGTGCGAAGATCGTTTATTACATACCTGAAAGAGGAATTTCTAATTAGTTGCAATGAAATCTCCATGTTGGTTTCTGTTCAATGACGGCAACTTTGGAAAACAAATATATCTATCTTCAACATTGTTCCTATAAAATGTTTTCTGTGTTTACTATACTGCAGCAGGGCGTGATATACGTCTGTCTTTTTTTTCCCCCAGTCTATGATGAGTCTGGAATCTTGTCGATTTTTCACAACTTCCTTAATGTTACTTGCATTACAAATGCAGTAACTTTTGTGCGAGATCGTGCGTAAGTGCTTGTTTTCCGCACAGAACCAATACGCGGTAAGTGTGAAATACCACATTCAGTATTCCCAAAGTAACATACATAAAAATTTCCCTCTTCTTACCGCTTAAGCGCGACATTCATTTTACTGCTTTAGGCTTTTAACTTATAATTTTTAAAGACGTTTAACATAGTAATAATTATAAATTGGAAACTTACCACTGCAATTTCACCTAAATTGCAATGTTAATTATTGTTTTTAAATATTTGCAAAAATTAAGTAAAGTCTACTACTCCAAGAAACGTATTGCATTCCTGATACAAGTAACATTAAGGAAGCCGTGAAGAAATCAACAAGATTCCAGATGCGGATGTGTTATTACTGCAATATGTTATATAAATAATATTGTTAAAATATTAAAATGAAAAATAAATCATTACATAACCTTACCGTTTGTTTTAAGTTCGCATTTATAGCCCGGGGGAAAAAAAAGACAGACGTATATCACGGCCTGCTGGAGTATAGTAAACACAGAAAACATTTTGTAGCAACAATGTTGAAGAAAGATATTTGGTTTTCCGAAGTTGCCGTCATTAAACAGAAACTAACATGGAGATTTCATTGCAACTAATTAAAAATTCCTCTTTCAGGTATGTCATAAACGATCTTCGCACAAAATAATGAACGATACACGAGCGGTATATTTATTTTCATGTTCTCGGAAATTAAAAAAGCTCAACTACGTTTCGCTTTTTCAATCTTTTCCTCGACCATGAAAACGTCAACATACCGCTCTTGTAACGTATATTACTATTGTGGTGTTGTAGAGTTTACTTAATTTTTGCAAATATTTAAAAATAATAACTAACAGTGCAATTTAGGTGAAATTGCAGTGGTAAGTTTCCAATTTATAATTATTACTATATTGAATGTCTTTAAAAATAATATGTTAAAAGCCTAAAGTAGTAAAATAAATATGACGTTTAAGCGGTAAGAATAGGGAAATTGTTATGTGTGTTAGGTTGGGAATACTGAATGTGGTATTTCACACTTACCGAGGATTGGTTTTGTGCGGAAAGCAAGCAAATACGCACGATCTCGCACAAAATATATAGTACCTACTGTTCACAACGTACACACACAGAGATGCGAGATGTGAACACACAATACAGTCACAACCTACTATATACAGTGACGAAACTTGAGTTTTGAGGGTGCTAGAAACAATAGACTATGACGGTACTATTTTACATTGCCTGTAATGAGGCGATATTAGCGATCCTAGTGCTGAGAAACTATCTAATGTTTGCATATTTACTACGTATTGAGCTTCGCGACTGTGGTACAGTACCGGGAGACTGGTTCGCTGCTGCTTGCTCTGTTTTGATTGACAGGGCTCTCCGTACACAGCGAAGTTAGAGATGCTCGACTTATATCCAAAGCTCGGAACTTGGGGACTTGTGTGTCGTGTGCATGAGTAAGGTTACAGGTACAGCGTACACAAAGCTCATCCTGCAAGTGCTCAGGGACAGTCGTGTGTACTAAGAAAGTGGTCACATCAAATAACAGGAAGACGGATGGGGAAACTGTGTCATTTTGAAGCCAATGACATTCAGAGAATTACAAGTAAACGGTCTGTTTGAAGAATTATAAAATACGTGTTATTCGAAAAGTGTATTATAGAAGTTTAAAAATAGAAAGAGGTAAAAAGGAAGCTTTTGGAAATCTAGGAATAATTTTTGCTATATTAGCAAGTTTCGACCTGATATTTAGATACAGTAAATATTATCCTTATTTTTAACTGAAACCAAAAAGAGGTATATTACTGTCAATAATAAAATTGAATTAAGTCTTCCATTTAAGGAAATGTGTAGAACAAGTAAGAGCTGCTAACTTATTACTTTTTTAAACTTTAGGTATATAATTTCGTCGATGAATTCAGAGGAGATACATTATTTGTTTTCGAATGGAGAGTTTATATTTTGTAAGTTGTGCCACACACAAACTAGAGGCATTCATTGAAAGACATTGCAGTCCCTTAAATTGGTGAAAAATTTGTCCATAGCAATAGATCAAGTCATAGAGGCACCTGTCTTAGTAGTGACACACAAATTGAAAATTATTTTCCAGAAAAATTTAGGATATACTTATTTTTCTCAGATACGAGATCAGCTAGCAACTGCTGAAAATCGAACAGAAAACAGTGACAGTGAAAACGTTCAGTATTTTAAGTTTGCTCCCATCAATTGATGTAACGTGGAAATAAATTTTTCTCGTTCCATATCAGGTTTAACAGGCGAAGAAGTTATGGGTTCGAAAATCTTGGAATGTACGTAGTCATACACTGTAATAAAATGTACAGAGGAGAACAGTAAAGTTGATATACGAGTATTTCTCATGTTTATTTTTATTATATATTATATGCTAAAAATTACGTGTTTCAACCTACAGTAATATCATCAACATGTTGTTCCACCAGACCTGACAGTACCTCTGTGCTGGAAGCGGGAGTTTGTTGATATTGGAGTCCGGTCGCTTAACCACGTGCAAAGACACAAGTCCCCGAGTTCCGAGCTTTGCTTATATCTAACTTGTACAGTACGTCCGCTCAAATGAGAGCCACTTGCACCTACCTTGAGCGGGAGGCGTCAGGTGTTTCAGTCTGGAAGCACGCGGCTGATTCTTGGTAAGCCAGCGCTGTTGACAGATCTAAGTCAGTGCTCCGAGAACAAGTTCATATGTATATTGTGGCTTTTGTGTTCCATATAATATAAATAAAAATATAATAGCTCCAACTTCAAATAAACTTCTCAATGCAATGCGTAATAAACAGGCTTAGAGATTTTAGACCCGATAGATGAAAACAGTGCGATTTCAAGTTGGATACCTGGACTGTAGTGGGTGGGGGCAGTGATGGTAGCGACCTACCTGTCGTCCCATGTGCTTTATTTACTCAGTCATACTCATAAGGCAGGGAGAGGAGGTACTGTTCTGACAATAAAAACAGTCCCGTACACCTAGTTCACTTTATCAGAAGAGAGGACAGAAGATAGCTAGTAGTCTAGTTTTGATCTGTACATGAGGTTATCTATGTGATTAGTCTAAGAATATATGCGATATTCTGTGACATGAAAGACATGCTAGCAGGGAAGAAGTCTACGGACACTGCTGGGGTAGCGAAGATAGATTTCAATGACTTAGTGTTTTTTCGTTTTGCATTCATTACATCATCCACACCTGTGGAGTAACGGTTAGCACGTCTGGCCGCGAAACCAGGTGGCCCGGGTTCGATTCCCGGTCGGGGCAAATAACCTCGTTGAGGTTTTTTCCGGGCTTTTCCCCTCAACCCAATATTAACAAATGCTGGATAACTTTCGGTGCTGGACCCCAGACTCATTTCACTAGCATTATCATCTTCATCTCATTCACACGCTAAATAACCTTAGATGTTGATAAAGTGTCGTAAAATAACCTACTAAAATAAATCCATTACATCATGTGATGTAGAGCGGAGCTTCTCCCAATATAAACTTTGTCTTGCCGACTACCGAAGAAAGTTTAGTTTTGAGACCTTCAGAATGTGTGTTGTAGTAGGCTACATTTAACAGTACCATGTATTGTACTTCATAAGTTGTGTATGCTGTACGGAATTATTATGTATGTTGAGTAAGTATTGCACTTGTGCTTATGACAGAAGCCGAAAGGAAATGCATATTAATTAATTTTGAAAATTTCGCATGATAGGATTTTTATTTTAATCTATGTAAAGATTAATTTTTTGGTTCTATAGAATTTTTCTCCTCTAACAATCATTTTATTGTAATGGTTGATAAATTAGTTGCCTTTTTTTGGAACGTCACTGTACAGTACCAGTAGACAGGACTGAACTTGGTTTCATGTACACATGTCTCTTCTTCTGCCGACTCCAACACAATGAAAAAGCTGCCTATAGTACGGACGTAGTAAACTTATTCTATCGGGTCCAAAATCTCGATGTCTGGTAATAAAACACAAGTTACCCAATATGAGTTTCGTATCAAAGAAATACTTTAATGGCACTATTACATTCAATGGAGTTTAAATATAAAATTCATGGATCTCAACCAGCAGCAATGGAATCATTACGAATACGGATGTGGCGTTCCTCGTATTTACGGAGTATAGAATATTATCGACAACTGGGTTATGAAGAATTATACTTAGACGAAACATGGTATGATACCCATGACGGAGTAAAGTGTCGTTGGTCAGATGGGTCAACAAGAAGTACGGGATTTAATAGTGAATGTGATGGATGACATTAACAATAAAGAGCATTGGGTGAAGTATATCGAACATGTAAAGACAAAAGAAAGTGATTATCGCTCCTTAGACGCTAGCTTGGAATCTTATGTGATTGATTTAAATAGTGACTCAACGGACTCTGAATAGGAGGTGTTCGGTTTTAGTTCTGTATTTACAAGACGCACACGAAGATTCACTTCATTCTTCAGAAGGGAGAGGTGGCAACGCAGCTTTGTTTACATAGAACCTGTTCAGAGTCGCGTGCCTACTTGCTCCCTGCGGTAAGTGTGTCCAATCACACGTTCCAAGTGGCTCTCATTTGAGCGAATGTACTATATCCAAAGTGATTGAAGGGAGGGCTTTAGTCATCACCTGCTGCAGTAGAAAGAACAAGAAGCTAATTTTACAAATACAAATAATTGCTTTTGAACCTACAACAATTTACCGATTGCTTACTTGACATTTTATGCTATATTTGTTTCATTTGTTCAGTTTTAAATGTACATGTTCACTTTTACAACGAAACATTATCATTGGAAAATAAATATAGCTAAAAAATAAAGATATATTCTATAACTCAAGGAATGTAGTGAAAAGAAATCATAAATAAATTATAACATAAAACTTTAATAGTAAGAAAAACTAAAATAACCAGGGACAGCACATCTACATACCTGAAACGCTTCGGAGTATACGGATCTAGACATTAACACTAAAATATGGTGTGAGGTCAGAAAAGATCACTGGAATGTGACGAAGATCAAATGTAATAAAAATAGGATCTATAAGAAATAAAAATAGTTATAAACGTATCTAAAAAATCAATCTCCTGGTTACAAAACGAGAGTTTGTGGCATTAGTTAACATCTACACTTTTCAGTCATAATGAATTAGGATATTATACTTAAAACCCAGAAACAAAAAAAAAAAAGTTAAAATACATCACATACTGTAATCTATACTGTATGTTTAACCACGACTGACACCATCTGCTACAAACAGTATAATTTCTGTCATCGCCAGTGCTATTTAAAAACCAATACGACTGCATACAAAAAAAAAGAAAACACATTCACAATGACAAACAAAACTCACAGACATACAAACATATAAATAAACTCATCAAAGGAAAACCACATCAATACAAGAGCACGTAATCGCATACAAAACACCAAAATACAAACACCAGTAAATAAATGACGACAGGAGATTTGTAGTTTCACGGCAATTGCTTGGAATTTTTAAGTGGTGGATGGTTGTGTGATTGATGTTTGTTGGTTACGAAATGTATGAAATAAAGTTAAATATCTTTATGTGGGTTTCATCATTAATACGAGTTATTTTATTTGTATTCTTTATGCTAAGTTGCATATTGCATCATCCCCCTTCCGTTAAGGGACAATTAGTCCCAGAACAGTTTGGATTTACGAAAAATAAAGACACATAAAATTCACATTTAGTTTAGCCGACAAAATTCTGCAGGCAGTTAATACAAAATTATAAGTTGGAGAATTTTCTGTGATTTATCCAAAGCATTTTACTGTATAAATCATAAAATTCTGCTAGACAAATTAGATATTTATGGATTTAAAGGCATTGCACACCAGTGGCTTCACTCATATCTCATAGATAGGAAACAGAACGTTAAAATCAATACAACTATCAAATATTCCTCGACATTGGGAACTATTAATAATGGAATTCCTCAGGGATCAATATTAGGTCCCGTACTTTTCTAGTATTCATAAATGATCGTGCCCCTCTAATAAAAGATACAGGTCATCTCATATTATTTGCAGATGACACAAGTATAGTAATTACAGTCAATAACTCCAACACATTCCAATCTTCAACAGAAACAATTCTCAAAATATATGATTGGTTCTCAGTCAATAAATTAGTATTTAATTGTAACAAACCTAACATAATTCAATTTAAATCCTGTCCATATTCAACCTCGCAAATTACAAGTGCAATAAATAACAATAAGTCCCTAATAGAAACAATAACCACTAAATTCCTCGATTTACAAATCGATAATGTGTTTTTAGTAGGCCTAGGTTATTTTACGACGCTTTATCAACATCTTAGGTTATTTAGCGTCTGAATGAGATGAAGGTGATAATGCCGGTGAAATGAGTCCGGGGCCAGCACCGAAAGTTGCCCAGTATTTGCTCATATTGGGTTGAGGGAAAACCACGGAAAAAACCTCAACCAGGTAACTTGCCCCGACCGGGAATCGAACCCAGGTCACCTGGTTTCGCGGCCAGACGCGCTAGCCGTTACTCCACAGGTGTGGACGATAATGTGTTAAATCTAAAAAATCATATTAAAGAAATTATCCCTGAGCTAAATTCAACATGTTTTGCTATTGATCGTAAACATGAATACCTTAAAAACAAAATTCTTTGCATACTTCCACTCGGTAATGAGTTTTGGAATAATATTCTGGAGACGTTCCACAGATAGTAACACTATATTCCTACTACAAAAAAGAGTAATTAGAATAATAGTTTGTACCAAATATAGGGAATCGTATAGGAGCATTTAAAAAAAACTACAAATAATGCCCATGGCTTGTCAGTATATTTTTTTCATTAATAATCATCGTGGTATGTAATCGCGAAAACTTTATAACTAATTCAACAATTCGTAGCATAAATACGCTTCAAGACATGACTTTCATACTCCATCGGCAAGTCTATTGTGCTATGAAAAAGGAATGCGTTATATGGCAGGAAAATTTTAATAGCCTCTCTATCGATATAAAAAATGAAACTCAAAGCATAAGATTATTTAGGGCCAAATTAAAGAATTACTTAATTTCTCACTCTTCTATTCTGTACGTGAATTCATGACATACAACAAGGATGCATGAATACTTCTGTGCTGTATTAAGTAGGCCTATTGATTGTAAAATTTTGTGTTGTATTAGTAGATTATATTGTAAAATTTTTCTTTATATAATTCAACTAGACTGTGACTATAATTAAGATTTTGTAGTAGTATTAAGATTTTTTTTCGTTTGATATGTTCCATATTCTAGCTGTAAAGCGATGCACGAATACCATAGGATGCAATGATACTTTCATCGGCAAACTCGCTAAGAAGCCCAGATGCAAGTAGTGTACATAATATTACAGAAATGACAATAGACATTTTTCTGAAATAGGTGCTCACTTAAAGGAAACAGAGACTACAAAGTGGCTTAAATTAATAAGAATCGCTCATTTATGTGCAATGTCACCTTAAATTCAATATTCTAAAATATAGCAATTCAACTCATCCGGCAAGTATCCTCCTTTAAGAGTTCTGTAACAGTATGCAAGTCATACTTCGGCTTCGTCCATTTTTCTTGACCTATTTACCTCCTTTTCGAACTTTGATTACATTAAGTGTGAAACCTATTCCAGATTGAATTTCATTTTTTACTACATATTGCCATAGTGGTGCCCTTTGCATTAAGTATAAATTTATTACGAGAATTGGAAGATAAATTGGCAGAAAAAATCTTGTTGTTTATTCAACTGTCCAAAGACAATTCTAAACATTAAAAGTGATACCAACAAGGAACCACTTATGAGGCTACTAGGCTAGGAGTTAATGGGGTAGGGTGGCTATTTCCTTTCCCCCTCCATTGGATACATCTCCGGCTAGCTACGTATTACACTAATCAGACTTGAGATGTATACAAAGAATAATCTTTCTTGCTCTGATACATATTGTCATGTGAGATGTACTATTCTCATACCAACACAGTTATATATAATTACACACGAACACGTATTCTCATACTAACACATTTATATACAATTATACACGAACACATTCTCATACTAACACATTTATATGCAATTATACACGAACACATATTCTCATATTAACACATTTACATACAATTATACAGGAACACATATTCTCATATTAACACATTTATATACAATTACTAGCTGAAAGTACCCGGCGTTGCCCGAGTTTTCATTTCAGCTTCTGTTTTCAAATGAACTGGTTGTTAAATTTTCGGAAATTTCGGAAACCCAACTATAGACAACCAAAACGAATTGTTTTACTAAACTTTCCTCGCACATAAAGATGAATCTTTCCTTACCTTCACTTACATGAATTAATACTCCTTAGCCAAATGCCTGCCAGGTTTAACTAATTTAAAACAATTGTAGATCAGGCACCGAAAAGAAAATATTTCATCATGTGCCTGACGTTCAACTTTGTTTTAAATTTATATATTTATTTGTTTTGTTTATTTATCTCTGCCGGTCAGTTACCGCTAAATTTCAAGTGCTTTATCTTAGTCGTGACTGTCAGCGTATTAAACACCATTAATTTTTCTGCTGTCTCCTTTCCTTCCCGTCACAAATGTGACGTTGTACAGAGGCAGAGAAAAATAATTATAAGATCTGTACATTTAACTGAAACTGTGCTGACATACATTTCACTTAATTTCATGGCTATGTGTGCTTTCACTTGAACTTCAGAGACAGCTGATGGTAATTAGAGAATTCTCTTGTTCCCAGTCTGAATCGTTGGGGTGTCATCGTGAGCCTAAATTTATCTATCGGTCGTACTAAATAATCAATATATACGTATGTAATTCAAATTATATTGGAATATTTTAAACCCCTTGACAGCTGTACGCCCGCGTATATCATACCCGGCCTTTTCTTAAATATTACTTGAGATATTATATCTAACAAATTCAGAACATATTAAATATATTACTTTTTATTTTATGTAAAGAATGCAGATAGAATATAATTTTGCAAGAATTCATTGTTCAGCATAAATAATAATATTCTGAAAGACATCCTATGTTATAGAAAATGAAGTCACCGTTCTTTCCACAACGCTTGACATACTACACTGGCAACCTGATTACACAGATAAAATTTCGCAGTAACACATTATTGGACATGAGCAATAATATTTTGAAAGCTATACATTTTAGAATTAAGTAGTAGCCTATATCGAAATGATAGCCATCCAAATCTTGGATTTAAAATATCGGCATCCCAATCAATTCAAATGAACAAAAATAAAGAAAATGCAAATTAATGTATTATTTTCAGTGCGCTTACGTATATTCACATACTACATTAGGAACATGAAAAAGGCTCATTGATATGCATACAATTCGTTTTCCAGTCTTTTGTATAAATGTGTATATATTTTTAGGTGTGGTCACTTGAAAGCAAGTTACGCATTTATTGACAATGTGAAAAGCACGGAGATTTAAGTGAATGTCTGCAACTTTGTGCGACTATTCTTGAGCTTTATTTTACTACGGTCATTACGAATGCTAGTTGCACTGAAATGGCAGTTGCTTAAAATCGAATGGCATGTTACTGGCTATCATAAGAATATGTGGGATAAAAACATCTTTTCCTTTCGTTTTGCCAGTTAATAATGTCACTTCTATTACGTTTGTCATGAGTTTTTTCACACCAATTCCTGTTCCATTGCATAATTTTTGTGGATCAATATTTCGCAATAGTACTATTGGTGATTCAATATTAAGTATTAAATTATGTGTTGGCAATCCTTGTGATTTCAAAGAATTTAAGAATTCAGTTTGATAAAACACAGTCTGCTCACTATCTACAACTATCTCGAGAAATACATAATACGGTTCTGGACTGCATAAGGATACTTATTTGCATGAAATGTCTAGATTTTGGCCTTCATGATGTATCTACAATGTTATTTTATATCGTTTTGCTTTTTCCATGGCCTCATGAAAGTCGATGTTGAACACAACAGACAATAATAAAGAACAATTGACTGTAGAAGATTGCATTTTAGTATTATACATGAATGTTTGATCGTATTTATTTTTACTTTTTACTATTTTAATCAATTTAACGTCCATTTTAAGAATTTTAATATAGCCTATGTTCTTCTCCTGGTTATGAAGGTTAAATGTGCAAACTTTGGTACATATTGGTCAAAGCGTGTAGATTTGTATAGGGAACATACATACATACATACATACATACATACATACATACATACATACATACATACATACATACATACATACATACATACATACATACATACATACATACATACATACATACATACATACCCACATTCACTTTTATATATTAGAAGATACACGAACACATATTCTCATACTAACACATTTATATGCAATTATACACGAACACATATTCTCATACTAACACATTTATATACAATTATATAGGAACACATATTCTCATACTAACACATTTATATACAATTATACAGGAACACATATTCTCACACCAACACATTTATATACAATTATACACGAACACATATTCTCATACTGACACATTTATATACAATTATACACGAACACATATTCTCATACTAACACATTTATATGCAATTATACACGAACACATATTCTCATACTAACACATTTATATACAATTATACAGGAACAAATATTCTCATACTAACAAATTTATATACAATTATACAGGAACATATATTCTCATATTAACACATTTATATACAATTATACACGAACACATATTCTCATACTAACACATTTATGTGCAATTATACACGAACACATATTGTCATACTAACACATTTATATACAATTATATAGGAACACATATTCTCATACCAACATAGTCATATACAATTATACACGAACACAAAATTGAAATCACGTGCGAACATACAATCTTACACGAAATACCCAAAGGGAGTCGCAGCTGAGGCTCAGTGATTGCGCGTTGGATTGCCACTCAGACGGACGTGGTTCGATCCCTAGTCCGGTCTTTATGAAATCTGTGGAAGACAAAGTGGATATTTAAAAGGTTTATTCTTTGTATCCACGTCTTCCACTTTAATTTCACCAACGATCCACCTTCCTTTCTTTCATATATAATCTGTACTAGTTAATGGAGTGAAATGGTGACAATAGTACGATTGTGATGTAGGACTTAAAGGCTTGCGTCCCCTGGCCCTTGAATTTATCAGGTATGCGTCTGGGAATTGGTCCTGAGTTTGTAAGGGAAAGGACAATGTTGGCTCTCCTGTCAGCACAGGAATCACGAATGCTACCCTAGTCATCCATCGAACTGGAACAATAATCTATATAGGACGCACAATGGGCCATTGTGAACCTAAATGTTTGGTACAGCCCCGAGTTCTGTCCTCGAAATTCCAGTTAATACCAATATGAAGTCCAGCATATAGCCTACTAATTACAAACCAGTACAGTAAGATAGGCAAATACATTATGTATTATTTATACGTTTTAAATGACATACTCAATTGCTCTACTATCTCTGTATGTAACTCGCTTAAGAACTGTTGATTTTCGATTGATTTTGAAGAAAGAAATGGTAATTTACTAAAATAATACTTGAAAAAATTGAGATAAATGTCGAAAAATGAGGATTAAAAATTATTTGTAATAATGATAATGATTTATTTTAGCTGGCGGAGTTAAGGCCGTAAGGACTTCTCTTCCACGCAACGAGTAAAAAGTATACATACATATGAATGAACATACAAGCTACAAACATCACAACCAATTGACGTAGATAAAAGTTATGTGTATATAAGAGTTGCTTATGATTATGAATTAAACAATGAAATGTTATGAACTGTTAATAAAATTAAGCAATGAAATACAAACTGTGTATTCCTCACCTGATATAATTAGGAACATTAAATCCATACGTTTGAGATGGGCAGGGCATATAGCACGTATGGGTGTATCCAGAAATGCATATACAGTGATAGTTTGGAGACCGGAGGGGAAAAGACCTACAGCTTCATCTGCAGACTTAATAAGTATGGACTTCAACATTTCTCATTCTTCATTTAAATTTAAGCTTAAATAAGGCGTTTGCATTAGATATTGATTCATTCGATTTTGATAAAGGAGTCGAATACTTCATTCATTTAGCAAGCTTATTCTGAATAGGCTACCTCTTCTGTTTGCTTTGGCTTCGGATTTAAATTCCCCCCCCAACTTTGGTGTATTAATATTTTGGAAATCAGTAGGAAATGATCAGAATTATGTAATATCAAATCCTCTATAGACTCTTGTATCTTGTGCTAAAGGGTGAACTTTCTTGTTTACCAATACATAATCTATAAATTGTCCTTCTTCCTCGGGCACTTCAAGTCATCTTATGAATTTCTTTGTGACGGAAAAATGTATTTGTTATATTGTGCGAGTTTAAACAGGAAAATTCTATTAATTTTTGCCCATTATTATTTTATAGTCTCTCCATTGGTTCCTAATACTCCACTAATTGGGATGTTCCCCACTCTCCCATTAAAATCTCCAGCTATAACAATGTAGTCTTTCCTACTTGCGTTGTCGATTGTTTGTTGTAATACTTCATAGAACCTTTCTGTTTCTTCAGTTCTTCCTTCTTCTGAGTTATAGACGCCAATAATTGTCATATGCTTTCCTTTTGTTTAGTGTCTGAGCAGTACAATTATTTAATTAATGAAAGAGTAACTATCAATTTTGTTTTTCAGTTTTTTCTTAACCATTATAGCAATGCCTGCCGGAGCTCGTACTGTTCTTTCCACACCACAGTATATAAGAACATGATCTTCAGCCTCCTGAGGGCCTTTTATTTTTTTTTTCTTTTCTGGCAGAATAGCATTATCAATATATGCTTTCTCTAGTTCGGATTCTAACAAGTCTTTATTATTCAACCCTCTAACTTCTAAATAGCTACATTTAGTAAACCTTTATTCATATTCTTTCTCTTAGTCTTGGTTTTTGTAATTTGATCAGTCCGACGTTCCTGGAATTTATGAGTTACAATTAATAATCAATCCATTGCTGTGTGAACTCATTGGTGGGGCTGCCTCCTTCAGGCCTCTAAGCTTGCCTGTTTTCTGTTAGGGTATACTCCCTTAGATAGACTGTTTTCACCTCAACTCTGGAGTCCTATCTACCCCCTCCATAACCCTGGAGAAGATATCCTTACTATTTCCCGGGTCAGGAGGACCTGGAGCATCACGTAGTCAGGGTCGCTGTACAGTTATACAGGATTTATTTAAATTGGTGCCACATATTTCAAGGACCTATTCTATAAACCAAAACTTTTTAAATATTTCATAAACATGTAGGCTATATTTAAGCGATTAGTTTGTGAGTTAGGAAGGAAAATATTGTTTACATAGATTTTTATCTTCTTCTCTTCTTCCTCTAAGTCTGAAAGTTGATAGCTTCTTGAGTATTCATTCACTTCAGTTTCGGGCTTTACTGACATCCTTCCATCTTAGCTACAGCCTTCCTAAAATTATTTTGAGGAGATATCAGCTCTTTAACTCTTTTTCTAACCTATTGTCCTCTATTCTTTTGTGTGTTCGTTTCAATTCCTTCATCTGTCACAAATCCAAAAGTTTACAAATGTAAAAGAATTTAAAAAGTAATTTAACTCACCAAGTGATGTATTTAACAAAACGATGTTTAAGAGAAATAAACAGAAACAAAATAAATGCAAGACAGAACTAAAAAAAAGTGTTTTCAATAGTCTCTGCTTCAATGTATGCTTTGAGCTTCCGTTGTATGGTTTGTTGTACTCTATTAAATACGCCTGGAGTGTTAGGACACGTTCGTTGTAAATTGACCTGTGTTGAATCTACGAACTAACATAGTGCGTTCATCGTCCTCCACGAATGCTTTGATCGCATCAATGTCCCGCTTTCCGTAATCGCCTACGATGTCTTGTATACAACGACAGTGGCGACATCAGCTCTCAGCTGTCATGTAACATTGAACACGTAGTACATATTTGTTCACCTATCCTCTATCCTCTCTCTTGAAACTTCAACATCAAACTAAACTATTCTAATGTTTACATTGGAGATATTAGGTGTGGGGTGAAGAAATTAAGCGTTGTTAGTCCCCTATTTATGTGAACTCTTTAAAATGTTCGATCAATAGAGATAGGCTACTGCCCTAGAATGTTTCAAACCAATTTAAATATACCTTGTATATTTAATTCCACATTCTTCGAACAATAAATTGCTTTGAAATATTCCTTGTCGATGTAAGTGTTGCTCTGTAAAATTAAATAGAATAATATCAAGAAACTTTTTTGTGTTACAGTACATCAGCACATACATTTAACTTATTACTGGTTTAAAACGTGTTTCACAATAACCATTTCATATAAGCAACTTTTCCTGTAAAATTGTTTTTGCGTGTAGAATTTCAAACACATTAATATTCAGTCTGAAATGCAATATTGAACAGATATATCAAACCCAAAGCCATGTTTGCACATCATCAACTTATAGCTAATTCCATTTTATAATTAATTTCGGATATCAGAATCGCTTCATATCGTTCTTTGTAGCGTAATAGAAAGTTGCCATGTAATCAAACTCAATATGTAATCTATGTGCAGACACTGAATTGAAATTTGTTCACTGCTGGGTTTTGTAGATTGATTTTCAGTAGTAATTCTGTACAAGTGGACAATGTTTGACAATAGTAAATGAAAGCAAAGGGAAAGTGTCCAGTAGATACGAACAAAACTAACTGCCGCACTCGCTTGCTGTGTTCGTTGCATTTGTCTTTCGAGTCTCATGCGCTTCGAGTCTCGCTCATCGTTCTCGAAATAGAATTTGGTCGGCGTGGAAAGATTTCGTAACTTTGAATATCATACATCATTGAAATAAATAACATTATAAATGTTTAAATGAGACAAAAAGACAAAACAGAACAGTATCTTAGTTATCAAAATGTTCTGGTTCTATTATATGTTATTACCTACGGTTATATAAATAAAGGAAACAATTCTCAAATAAATTTGCATTTCTAAGAAACATAAAACATTACATTAATATCTTTTTACTTGAGATTGCACACTTGATCTTAAACATGTGAAAAGAAAATTCGTAGCCTTTTAATAAGGACCTAGTAATTAAATAAAGATTGGCGAACGGATTATTATAAACTGAAAGGCAGAGACGATGTTTCAAATAGGCTACTTGATTGTTTATACATATATAACAGTTACCAAAGTAGATAAAAGTTCAGTCAGGTATAAACAACTGTGGCGATTCAAGGCTGCTTGACATTCGGGACTTCGGGAGTGATTAATCTCGGCGTCTCGAAACACTCACAAGCAGTCTTTACGTCAACGACGCGACGTATACAATATTGTCGTGCGGGTTTTCGGCTTTTCGGGCGCTGTTAGTCTTGCTTTCTCGATCGTTGTTCATCTCTATTGTCCAGTTATAATCAAAACAATAACATGAGTACAAAACATCTGAAACTTAAATGAACTGTGCAGTGAAGTTTACTCTGTCGATGAAGTATTAGGTTACACATTGAAATAATCAGGGATTATATCCAAAACAAGTTTGTCTTGTCATAAATTCTTAAATGTCTCCGGAATTCGCTATTTTCTACAGAATTGAATCATACTTTTCTGGTTAAAGGTAGCAGGAGCGTGATGCTGACCACATCATCTCACTTAGAGACAGCATATTTCACTCCCAGTAAAAATATTTTTTTTATATAGCAGAAGTACAGTATTTCACACATACCAATTTTCATTATTGAACAAGATAGAGTAATGGAGGAAAAAAATGTTGAATATTTCCAAAAATTTTACTGCTGTAAGCTGTACCTAACCCCTTAACATAAAAGCAGCTATACGGATGCTGAATGTATCGCTGTTAACATAATTACAATATTAAGTCTTATTTTATTTATAATGTCTTGTTGATGTATGCTACATTCTTAATAAATTAAAAACGCGTGATTTTTCCATAAGAATACTCGTGCATTGCCTTGTCTAAGACTTCTTGTTTCTTTGTTATAGTAAATGAGCTTTCTTCATCATCATCATAAACATGAATCCCATCACGGGTTAGGCCGTTCGGCCTGTTCTGTCCCAATAGTAATTGAACGCTAAAACTGGTCACTCCAACGTCGTCTCGGTCTTCCTACATCCCGTCGTCCCATGGGTCTGTAGTTGTGCAGTTTTCTTGGAACTCTGTCTGATGACCTTCTCTCTACATGTTGGTGCCATCTACATATTTATATAGTTATGTGTTACATCAATTATATTTGAAATGCCTAATTCCTGTCTAATGTATTTGTTTTGTTTATGATCTAACAGTGTATATCCTGCCAACGGTCTCAACAATTTCATTTCTGCTGCCTCCATTCTTCTTTCTTGCTGTTTAGTTAGGTTCCAAATCTCTGAGCCATATACCAATGTTGGTATGACTATTGTTTTGTAAAGCTTCAGAACTGTATCTGTCCTTACCTTCTTAACGAAAGTTCTTTTAACTGTCCCTATTAGTTTTTGAAATTTTTAAAATTTTAACATTTTTTTTGTCAAAATCATTTATATTGTCATATGATAATGTGCAGCCTAAATATTCAAAATGGTTCACTTGTTCTACTGGTTCATCATTAAGGATTATTTTTAATCTTATTGGTGTTTTTCCTTTGAATCCCATAACTTTTGTCTTTTTTAAAGAAATATTTAAGTTAAATTCTTTAGCTGTTCTGTCCAGGTTATATAGAGCCCTCTGTAGGTTATCTTCTGAATTTGCAAATATTACCTGATCATCTGCAAAGAGTAAGGTTTTCAAATATTCTTTATTTATATTAAAATTTGATTTTAAATTTATCTGCCACTGTCTTGTGACTTCGTCTATATAAAAGTTAAATGAAGTAGGCGACAATGGGCACCCTTGTCTTACCCCTCTTGTTATTTCTCTAATTTCATTGGTGATACGTTTGTTTAATTTTATTTTAATAGTAGTATTTTTATATAAACATTGTATTGTTAATATTAAATGTTATGTGATTCCTCTCGCTATTAATATTTCCCATGAGCTTTCTTCATTAATGTAATTTGTTGCGCAGAACTTCCTATTTTTTGCATAAGTGTTGTCTGGAATATTTTTAGCATATTGACATGTTGTCGTTCCATTCCATATTGGGACACGTCTACCTTGTAAAGATGTTGCAGGTGGTTAGGATTTATCAATATGGCGTAGTGGAAATAACAAGACAGGACCAAGCTGGTTGTAAATTAATAAAGGAATAAATATATTGATAATAAATATAAACAAGTATGAATATGCAACCTATATACTGTACAGTGAATTTCATAAAATACCTGTAATATACCGTATATCATATTTGAAAAGTGCTCCATTTGACGTAGGTGCGTATTTAGAAGTCGCTCGCGAAACACTTGACGGGTGTGGGCGCGACGATTCTCTGGCTCGCAGCTGTTAACGACCAGAGAATCGCGTTAATCACACTCCGGCCGTGTCGGAACCCACGCACAACTAACAAGAGGATATTCTGAAAGTTGATTGGAGTCGCAATTGATCTGAGACCTGTGAAGCGAATATATCTTGACATGCTCGAGCCCCATAAATATCAACTCGAAGCTCTCCGAACTCTGGAAGTTTACATACTGCGACCGTCAGCTGCGAGCTGTCTTATATTAAATTGACTTCACCTAACAAGTAATTCCTCAAATACAGTTCAGTAGAGTCACAGAGGAGAGATTCATCATTTTGTATGTGAGACCTCAAGCACAGTTCAACAAATAGAAAATAAGACCTTCACGAATCCGACTACAACTGAAGATTATGCAAACGAAGACAACTTAAGGCTACGGTTTGTTTACGGCGATCATCGCCGGACGCACGATTTTAAACGTTGACGATGATCGTCAGCAAGTGGTTTCTTTATCAGCGTAGATCGCTGTCAATTCTCATTTGTTTTGCTGCCATAACTCGATTCAATATTTCTACATGGCCTTCTCTAAATATCGATTATTGAACATGTATGCGAGCTGAATTTGCTTCAGAAACAACCTCCAGCGATCTGCGTCGCGTCCAACGATCTATGTTGACGATCATCGCTGTAAGAAACCGTGCGCATTCATTTTAACTGCTAGCAACTCCAGACAACAATCGCTAGCTATGTGCGCCCGGCGCGATAAACAAACCGCAGCTTAGAAAAGGATACAGAAAATTATGACGAAGGATGCAAATCATGGCAATTGCCAAGAATCTAAGGTTAAATATAATACTCAATCAGGGTTATTTCGTAAATAGTGCACAGGTTGGCCTGTGAAGTGGATGACGCAACACCAATGTAAATTAAGTCAGTTGCATTTGAAGGATTGAGGAAGAAGCACATGTGTTCGTTTCGTCCATAGCATACTCTGTGTTTAGATAACGAGAGCTAGAAATGGAGTCTACACGTGTCTCGGGTACTGTGACGATTTAAAACCAAAAATTTAATCTTTACATGGCAAAATTCTTCCATAGAAATTCACACTTCCACAGTGCTTTGAGTGGAGTTTGTGGTGAACTTATAGTGGATCGTAATACAGTTTCTCGTTAGGTAACTTGTTTTCGTGATGGTCCTGTCAGCAAGTTTGCAATGTCCAGGCGTTTCTGTTTCTGTTCAGCAGTCAAGTAAGAAATTTTTCGCGAAGAAATTTTTCTCTTCTTTAAATTCTTTGTCAAAATACGGAATACTCAATTTGGTGAAATCCTCGTAGCTTCTGGAAGTTCCTCACATGTCGCTCGACGATCTTCTTGAAGAGCATCCGCAACAAGTTTAACACTTTGTTCATGTGTTGATGTTTCCGAACTTCCTGGTCTTGCATCATCGTCTAAGCTGACACGAAAACGAGTATCCCAACAGGAAACTGTGCTACGTTCAAC
This sequence comes from Periplaneta americana, assembly GCF_040183065.1. Lineage (NCBI taxonomy): Eukaryota > Metazoa > Arthropoda > Insecta > Blattodea > Blattidae > Periplaneta > Periplaneta americana. The sequence goes on from NC_091121.1 coordinate 160,146,219, forward strand.
TGTAACATCGGCACAAACTCCGCTCTGCTGTGGATTTCTCTGAGGTTTTGTCACATATTGATCTTTAATCTTCACAATACTCGAGACACAACAAATTTAATTTTGAATTTGAAGGGAAGAACTGTTCTAGGGCCGGGAACAGTTTTTCCCTTGAAATTAAATCATTTCTGCTTCACAGGGAGCTTTACCTGAAAGCTAGATTTGCTTCATTTTCAATAATAGGAATTCTTCATATTTTTTTTAGTAAAATGTTTCCGATCGTTATACGCCTTTACTGAGGACAGCATTCTATTGTCTATTATTCAGTACATGCTCGTACTTACGTCTTTGCACGCAAACAAAATAATTCAGTTCCCATTCTTTTTTTGTATGTTCTTTTCTTACATCGTACTGTAGTGATAGGCTACATAAGGTTACAGAAATTCAGCCACTGTATCTATTTCTGTTGATTATCCACTCAAAATATCTCAGACCCCGCCAAACGTCACAGTGAAAAGAGGGCAATATAAGGAAAAACAAACAAACCGTAAGCAAACATTTGGTTTGTGGGCCTTTCGTCCACTACCTTTTGTTCACAATTTACTTCGTCCATTACCTTTCGTCCACTCACTTTCGTCCACGTTCTCTTGTCCACAACCGATTGGTCCATGCAATTTACGTCCATCCATACCTTTTGTCCTCACGTTTTATGTCCATAACCTTTCGTCTATCTTAGAATACATATTTGTGTTTCACACCTACAATTACAACACCGGAAACATGGTTATGGAATGTGTGAGAAACAGTCATCAGTGAGGACGAGAGGATTAACAATGCCGTAGAAGGTTGGTATAGTAAATTAAAAAAAAAAAAAAAAACTCATGGTTGTTCATCATCCCAGCATTTGGATGTTTCTGGAAGTCTTGCTGGATGAACAGGAATCAAATGAGCAGGTGATTACTCAAAATTGTTGGGAGGGCACACGCGAGTCCGTGCACCATTAAGACAGACATATGTCAATAAGCATGAACGCATCAGGGAAATGGTTACACGGTATGAAGACTACAAGAATGACGGCCGGCTGGAAACATATCTGTGAGGAATTTCATGTAGTTTAAAAATTAACCCTGCTGAAGCTCTTCAGGAAGAAGAAAATTATGATTAATCATGTTTATAATACAAACAGTATGTAAATTCAACAACACATTTAAATTTAACTAAATTACTTTTTCACCAAATGAATTATGTATGTTTCATGTTTAATTTTTTGCCATAGGATACGAAAATAAAGGACGAAGCATGAAAATGGACTAAATGGTCAGTGGATAAAACTTAATAGACGAATCATGAAATGGACAAATTTGTCAGTAGACAAAGAAAATGGACGAAACGTTGTGGACCAAAGGCCCTATAACGAAACATTTCTCTAATGTGGATTGTCATGCGTGTATGATAAAACTGAAAACATCAACTATTGACCGCTCTGTATGTTGCTTCTCTATCCGAATGCTGTAATTTTGTCTGACAGTGACAGTGAGCGACTTTTTTTTTTCAGTTTTAGTAGTGTGAAAATTTATTATCATACAGATAATGTCGCCACACCTATCCCTTCCTCCTGCAAGTCCGCTGTCAGGAATTGAAATCGTTATCGTAATGGTCTTCAGGCTTGAAGATATCCTGTGGCCCTTATAAATATAAAATAAATATTGTGCTTCAAAGCATTCAATCATTTCATTCATTCATTTATTTTATTCCATAGATCTTACATGAGCAATGAAGTTTTAAGATGTGAAACAAGTCAAAATTTTACAATATTACAATTACAATTTTTACAAATTTTTACAGTTTAGTAATTTTCTACAATTTTTACAATTTTGTGCAATTTTTTACATTATTTTGGCGAGATGTAGTGAGATGAGGTCCGAGGATTCGCCAAAAGATTACCCCGCATTTGCCTTTTGGTCGGCGAAAACCTCGGAAAAACCCAACCAGGTAATCAAATCAAAGGGGTTGATGCCGAGGACTCGCCATAGATCATCCGGCTGCAGTCCCACGGCTGGGGAAAACCTCGGAAGAAACCATTCAATGAGATCAAAGGGGGATCCAACCCAAGCCCGAACACAGTTCCGGATCAGCAGCCCAGCGAGTCTGCCGACTGAGCTACATCGATAACTCTGCTAAAAATATACAATACATAGCCAATCAGATTATGAAATTTACAAACGCAAACGATCATTTATCAGTTGAGCTATATGTATAATACAAAACAAGTATGTTAATTAAATTTAAGGCATAAACAATTCAATCAGTTGTGATATACAGAAATTGATAATACATATCATGCAAACTACTTCAAATTACAAACACAAACTATTTATCGCAAAGCACTGAAAATTTGCTGAACCTGTACAAAAAAATCCTTTTTTATTGAAAATGTCAAACATTTCACCCTACACTCCTTCCTAAAAGTAGTATTTACGGTGTTTTGAGTATGAGTGTATAAGAATATAATTCACTGTATATTCTCGAATTTATTTAGTGAAATAATCGCGTTGTTTTAGAGATAGAATCTAATTATAAATTTGCCTTAAATAGCTTAAAGTAATTAATTACGATGACTGAAGACGAAGGCATCAGAGCTCTAAATATATTTTTCATCTTCGACAGTAAAATTTCTATGTCATATTAAGGACGTGTTAAGTAATTACATCCTGAATTCTGAATACTTTAAAGACAGAAATTTGAATAAAGTTTATTGAATGACTTTCTGATTAATGGTTAAGAAATCGATCCGACGTCATTTGTCTGCGGCAGTAAAGCTGACAGAAGTTAGTTGCTTGCTTATATCCCATTAATCTTCCCTCTCTTGTTCCTGTCGTGAACATTTAGTAACAGCGAAGAGAACACAGAGCAGTTAGTTCTCGCGAAATTATGCGGGTCGCCAAAGTGCACATAGTAGTTATATAGTTCACAGAAGATAAACCTTTCAAACAGCACAATTTACAGCTTCTCCATGTGGTACTGACAATTTATAAATGTGTGATTTAAAAATCGTGAGGAAGAACCTCAACTAATTGAACATATATCTCTGTGACTCAATATTGATGGAGTTTCTAGCTAAAGTTTCAGTTAAGTCAAGTTCGATTTCCGTTAGAGAAGTTGTACGTCCTTAATAAGTGATTGGAATTGTGCCAAGTGTGTTGTGTTTTCTCTTTGTGTCTGGAGCTATGTTTGTTACATCATGCTGATCGTGTAATCAAGGTATTATTTTACTTTTGAATGTCTAATTTTGATTCACAGTGCTCATATACACTCAAGGTGCCATCATCTCATTGGCACGACAGCCTTTTTGGGCCTTGAGCTTCTGAAGAAGATTTTCCCATTCTTTCCTATTTACTGCCGAGCTTCTGCAGATCTTAATTCCAATTATCTTTACATCCTCTCTCACACTCGGTAATGAGTTTTGGAATAATATTCTGGGGAAATTCCACAGATAGTGACAATATATTTCTATTACAAAAAGAGTAATTAGAATAATAGTAGGTGCCAAATCTAGGGAATCGTGTAGGACTATTTTCAAAAAACTACAAATAATGCCCATGGTTTGTCAGTATATCTTTTCATTAATAATCTTCCTCGTATGTAATCGTGAAAACTTTGTAACTAATTCAGCAGTTCATAGCATAAATACACGTCAAAAATTGACTTTCATACTCCATTGGCAAGTTATCGTGCTATCAAAAAGGAGTGAATTTTAATAGCTTCCATATCGATATAGGCACCGTGCAAGCTCCTCTGGTGGCGATTGTTGTTACTAACTGCGGGATAGCAGCGATAGAGTTGTGCTTGAAGCGTATGAATATACTCAACATCTCAGGTTAAATGATTAGAAATATGGATGATCCTAAAATGCGGAAAGGTAATGCAAATTGCTGTGTTCCTGAGTGTAGTAATGCTTATAGGAACACACCAAACGATATTGTTTTTATTCATTCCCAAAACAGAAAACTCAGGCGCAACGACGCTAATTGTGGATCCATGCAGTACGCAGACGAAAGTAAATAGGCCTAAGGCTACACTGCTTGTAATCATAGTATTATTACATACTAGGCCTGATATAAAAATAGAATATATATATAGTATTATGTTTATAAATAACCATTAAGTTAACAACGACAGGAATTTATCATTTAAATTTCAAAAAGTACATAATTACTGGGTTCTTTACATATGTATTATGTATAATATTAGCAACAATAAATAATAATATAAGATCAATGTTTTCGTAATATGACTATTCGTCCTCATTCAATGGTCTGAAATCTGATTTAAATGCCAAACAACTTCACTGATATTTCAGGAACTTTGTAGTTACATTTTTACACTCCTCTAGCAGTACTGAGCTTTCCACTGAGTCTATATAAAATAATTAAAGATTGGAGATTGCTGGGTTTGCAGTGAAAGACATGCCATTGGGCAGAACACTATGAATCAAAAACCCATCCTTACTAATATTACAACTTTTTATCGGCAGAAAGCCGCATGTAATTTCTATATCACACATGACTAGTGAATGACTGCGAGCTTGTAGTTAATTAGGAATTGAGACACTGCGCGGCGCCACCAGTACGATTTTGAGACCCATGCACGGTGCCTATAAAAAATGAAACTCAAAACATAAAATTATTTAGGGCCAAATTAAAGAAGTACCTAATTTCTCACGCCTTCTATTCTGTAGGTGAATTCATGACATTCAATAACACTCCATGAAATTGATACTAAAACTTTGTGTTGTACTAGTAGGCTATATTGTAAATCTCTTCTGTATATATTTAATCTAGAGTGTGACTATAAATTAAGATTTTATAATATTATTAATTTTTTGACTTGTTCCATATTCTAGCTGTAAGCATGTATGAATACCATGGAATGTTAATAAATGCAATACAATACAATACAATACAATACAACACAATACAATACAATACATTACCTTCTTCTCATCTTAATTTAGGACTGCTAACTTTCTGATCCCTTACGACACTGCATTAAATATCCTCTCTATCATTCTGTCATTGGCACGAAGTACATGTCCTACCCATCCAGCCTTCTCTTCTTTATACATCTAACAATATCTGGTTCATTATATGTTATATAATTCATATGATGAAGAAAGAGTGGAACGGAGAAATTTGAACCCGGTTTTTCAGCTCTACGTGCTGACGCTCTATCCACAAACACCGGATTGCCATCCCGATGCCGGACAGAATCCTCTCCGTTTAAGTTCCACCTCTTAGGTTTCCTCTATTCGCCAACCCTCATGCACTGCGTCACAGATGTGTAACAGTGGCACAACGTACACACAGTGTGCAGAGGTGCACTCTTACGAGTGGACTAAGCGGCCGGGATCCGACGGAATAAGCGCCGTCTTAAATCACAATAAGTGATTATTTTTCGCACCATGTAAAGAACTTAATGTGTTAGTAAAAAAAAAAAGATAGAGGGAAATATGTATTCTTTACACGGCATTCAGGCACGTGCAGGCATAGAGTACAGCTACGTGCTTCCATGATCTCAGACGAAGAATGAGGTTGATATACAGCATGGAAGAAGACGAAACAGGGTTCTCTTGAGAAATAAATAAGTGCAATGAGTTAAACATAGAAGATTAACATCACAGCGGGCTTTTGTGAACGGGGTTTGAGTAATTAATTACAAATCAACTTAATTACATATCATCTTAATTAATTACATATCACCTTCATTTATTTACTTATCAACTAAATTACATATCACCTTAATTAATTACATATCAACTTAATTAAATACGTGACACAACTTAGATAATTACACTGCACCTACAATTACATTTTCAGTCTAATCTTCTTAACTTTTCCTTAAATGTATTGATTTTGAGAGGACCACCCTGAAAGACTGCCGCAGGTAAGCTGTTCCAGTCTACTATTGTGCGGTTAACAAAGGAAAATTTTGCCATTTCCGTTCTTTGTTTTCTACATTTAAACTTTCTAATATGATTAGCCCTGCCTAAGTATGATGGTGTTGCTAATCTAGCATTGATGTCGGTCCATGCTTTGTGTCCCATTTGTGACTTAAACAATGCGGTGAGTCTGGTTTTTCGTCGCCTTGATTGGAGAGATTCCGACCCTAAGTCTTTTACTATCTCTTCATCATGTCTCTTTCTCAAGTATAAGTATATAAGTATGAAATCTAAGAACGAATATTAGAGAAAGCGACTTATGACCGATCTTGTAAGGATGTGTGATTGAATGTAATTAAGTGTAGTTGTGGACCGTATACAGAAATGTGAGAGAAACTACACTATGGTGATAATAAATAAGAATTCTTACTTACTTACTTACAAATGGTTTTAAGGAACCCGAAGGTTCATTGCCGCCCTCACATAAGCCCGCCATCGGTCCCTATCCTGAGCAAGATTAATCCAGTCTCTATCATCACACCCCACCTCCCTCAAATCCATTTTAATATTATCCTCCCATTTACGTTTCGGCCTCCCTAAAGGTCTTTTTCCCTCCGGTCTCCCAACTAACACTCTATATGCATTTCTGGATTCGCCCATACGTGCTACATGCCCTGCCCATTTCAAACGTCTGGATTTAATGTTCCTAATTATGTCAGGTGAAGAATACCATGCGTGCAGTTCTGTGTTGTGTAACTTTCTCCATTCACCTGTAACTTCATCCCGCTTAGCCCCAAATATTTTCCTAAGCACCTTATTCTCAAACATCCTTAACCTATATTCCTCTCTCAGAGTGAGAGTCCAAGTTTCACAACCATACAGAAGAACCGGTAATATAACTGTTTTATAAATTCTAACTTTCAGATTTTTGGACAGCAGACTTGATGATAAGAGCTTCTCAACCGAATGATAACACGCATTTCCCATATTTATTCTGCGTTTAATTTCCTCCCGAGTATCATTTATATTTGTTACTGTTGCTCCAAGATATTTGAATTTTTCCACCTCTTCGAAGGATAAATCTCCAATTTTTATATTTCCATTTCGTATAATATTCTTGTCACGAGACATAATAAATAAGAATATGAATAAAAAAAATATGAACTATGTCTTCCATAGGAAGTAATGAAATAATAATTGCATGAACCTCAGTAGAATTTTATATTAGATAACTATTAGGGCTAAAAGTAGTGAAGCATCTCCAAACGTGAGTCTAATACACTAATGTAAATTAAACACCCTGTGCAGTACGTTGACATTCGTCTTGTTTATTTTGATTTCAAATCCCTGTGCTACCCATTTTAGGTGCCCTCTATTCAGTGCGGGATGCAATTAGTGCGGTACGTCACAAAACCGAGAAATTCCAGCAGCGAAGGGTGGGGGTGGGGGAATGTGGGAACAAACCGACCGATGGTGTAAATTTGATTGCGGCTGAGGGTAGAATAATTCAGAGGAGGGTTTAGAAAGGCGCTCGAGTTTGTATCCTGATTGCATTAATTGTGACGTCATATGCCCCAAGACACGCTCCATATAACCCACACGTCAGCAGTGCGAGGGTAGTGAGGCGGGCAGACGACGACTGACACATGATTAATTGGATCAGTGAAAGTGAACGTCTGCTGTCGCCGCCGCCCCCGTCTTAACGGCGTAGGCCGAGCACCCCATCTTCGATACATCAATCAGCACTTGAACCAGAACGAGCCAAGACTCCCCCGCAACGTCAGTCAACTTGCTTCAGCCTATGTGATCTCAAATTATACAGGGACATCATTTTATTTTTTCTAACATTTTTAATATTAACCTGGTTATACCAGGTTGAGAACCGGAAACACCGTTTCAGCGTATTCCGAATCTCACCGGACCGGTGGACAACAATGACGTCACGCTGCAGCGAAATAGGAACAAAACTGCTGGAAGGATCGATGGCTGTCATGGCGACTGTGTAAGTTGTTGTCTGTGCTACGCTAGCAAAATTTTGCGAAATTTCCGTACTGCCATCTCGTTCAAAGAAAAGAGAGCATAAACGATTTATTTCTTGAACCGGTAGTAATGACTGGTCCGTTGACATGTTCGCTCATAAGCCATTAACATATTGTTTTTACGTTGTGCTCATTACAAACAATACAGCAGAACTAAAGCAGAACACACCGCCATGACACAACAGTGCACGATGTTAGTCGTCTGCTAATTCCCGTCCTATACAAGAACCAATCAGATTCACTGATGTCGGCTGATGGAGACTGCCACCACCTCTGCAAGTTTATGGCACCGGTGCGACACCACTGAAGCATTAATGACGTCATCGGTGGCATTCGGAACACCGTGATGCCATCGGATTCCTCACCGGTGAGATTCGGAATACGCTCCTTGCCAAGACTCTGGAATTCGCTGCCTGTTAGCATCAGGGATTGTCGAAATAAAATTGAATTCAATCGCAAACTTACTAGGCACTTGGTCAGGATTTGATTTTTTGCAAGTAGTTTCCTTAATCTATCACAAAATATTTCAATATCTAGTAATTTCATCACTATACAATTTTGTTATTCTAGGTTTAATTTGTAATTCAGTAAATATAAAATATTCTTTGTTTTTCTATGATAAATTATCTAGCTTTAATTAGTCAGGTAATCTTTTCGTCCTTTGATTTTTATAGTAATTGTAATTGTAAATTTAATACTAATTGTAATTTTATTCTTCATATTATAGTTGGGATCTCCTGGTGGAGGGGCAGAGAAGGCCTGACGGCCTTATCTCTACCAGATTAAATAAATAAATACGGTACTGAATTAACTCACTAATTGAGCTATCTATTCGGACGTATTCATTATACAGTGTGTATTATACTGTCTACAGCACATTAGCGTACAATATAGAGAATGAAGTTAAATTGAAAAATAATTATAATATGGATATTTAAACACATTTTTTAAAATGGTGGCTGTTCATTTCGATACAGTTATTTTGTCCATATTATCGCACTGTATATTTTGTACCTAATTCCAATCATATTACCAGTTTCGTCCTTCTTATTAGTAACTCATGTTCAAATAATTCTGTACCTACTCTATAGAACAGTAAATTCAATCTTTATTTCTGCCCGACCCGCACAGAGAAAATTACTCAGACATGCCATCTACTGCCCGTCCAAGTGGTTATGTCGCAAGGTCGTAGAAAGGGGGGAAATCACGTAACAGTTAAGTACTTAACGATGCCCTATTATTTAAGTTATGTTGAACAGTTGTATAATATTACGTAGACGTCCAATTCCTAACAGAAATTAATGTACATACATCTTGATTACACAACTTTTAACACTGTATCACTTCGAAATATGTATGATAAGACTTTCTTGTGTTAAATTCTAACGTACGTTGTTTACATGTTCCGACCTATTATGGGTCATTCTCAGAACTGGTCGTTGCTGGTCTTGGCGCCTCTTGTTTTGTTTTCTGTGAGGATGTGTTCGTGTGGTGTAAAGTGGAGTCAAAGAGTGTGTGTGTTCTGAAATTGAGTTGTGTGTTGAGAATTTCTTTGGTGTGTGTTTTTGTGTGTCTGTATATTTCATATTTTTCTAGTGTGTTTAGTTTCTGGCTTTTTGGTTGGATCTGTAGTATTTCCATGTCTGTTTTGATGTCTCTGTAGGTGTGGTTAGCATTTGTGATGTGTTCTGCATTTGTGGAGGTGTTTTGTAATTTGTATGGCTGTGATGTGTTCTTTGTAACGTATTAGACATATATGCATGTGATTTGTATGCTTTCACATAGATTGTCTGTTTGACTTGATAATCTATGTCTATGTCATATGTGGTTTCATAACTATAATTTCTGTTTAGTTGCGTGTAATAAAAATATTAAACTAAGAAATCAGTAAAGTGCAAAGTTAAATTTCCACTATACAGTAGAATTACCCTTTCAAATTATACAAGTTCCATCAAAGCAGCTAAAAAAAACGCTAAATGCTAACATAAAATTGCTATAAAATGCTGAATTTTTCTTTTCCCTTTTAAAAAGCGAATTTTGTAATGTTAATATGCTAAAATGCTGGAACGAGACATGAACAGATTTGGTCTAAATTGGCTATGGAGAGAACTAGGTTCTATAAACACGAAAACTATTGGAAGAATAGTAAAAGAAAGGGCAAATGAAATTTCGGGACAAGATATTTTTAGTAATATTAAAGACCTAGGATCACTAAAATAATATAGGGAGGTTAAACAGTTTTAGAAACAGGAAGAATATATTAGACTAAATTCAAAGGAAGAGAGAACAGGAATGGCATGGTGGAGATTAGGTATCTGGAGACTCAAGAATTAGAGAAGGAACGTAGAGCAGGATAAATGTCCTTTGTGTGGACCAGCGGAAGACGCAATGCATATCGCGTTAAAGTGTCAGGAAACGAATGATTTGAGAAATCGTTGGGTGGATAAAAAATTTCTACAAATAAACGCTATAGTAGCTTATAAAAAAATGAATGGTCACCTAAACGCCAGCAAGCTGTATAAATTTGGAAAATTTCTTTTTAGACTTAAATTAGATGGGAAGAGAAAGTCAAAGCTCTAACGGAGATGGAATTATAAATGTTGAGTAGTCGGACACGATAGGAAACTACAAAGAGTAGTAAATGGAGTAACAGAATAATTTTTAAGAGATTGAGTATAGAAATGAAAAAGTTAAAGTAAGGTTTTGAATACAAGAGCTATAGTTATTATTATTATTATTATTATTATTATTATTATTATTATTATTATTATTATTATTATTATTATTAATATTATTACGGTGTATAGAGGATACTTATAGGTTAAATAAGTACATTCGTTTTTGTAATATTTTGTATAGAGAGTGATGGCGGATTAAGAACTGGAACACATCTAATCCGCTATAAATAAATAAATACATAAATAAATAAATAGATAGGTAGATAGATAGATAGATAGATAGATAGATAGATAGATAGATAGATAGATAGATAGATAGATAGATAGATAGATAGATAGACAGACAGACAGACAGACAGACAGACAGACAGACAGACAGACAGACAGACAGACAGACAGACAGACAGACAGACAGACAGACAGACAGACAGACAGACAGACAGATAGATAGATAGATAGATAGATAGATAGATAGATAGATAGATAGATAGATAGATAGATAGAGAAATAGATAGATAGAGAAATAGATAGATAGAGAAATAAAGAAATAAAGAAATAAATAAAGAAATAGATAAATAAATAAAGGAATAGATAAATAAATAAAGGAATAGATAAATAAATAAAGGAATAGATAAATAAATAAAGGAATAGATAAATAAATAAAGGAATAAAGAAAGGAATAAATAAATACATACTTAAGTAAGTAAGTAAACAATTAAGTAAACAAGTAAACAAGTAAACAAAATAAACAAAGTAATTGAGAAAATGATAAATTGAGAAATTAACTGATAAATTGAGAAGTTAAGAAATTAATTGAGAAATTAAGGAATTAATTGAGAAATTAAGAAATTAATTAAGAAATTAATAATGCCGGTAAATATGCTAAAATCTACCATCTCTGGGTATAATATACCCATGTTGGCTGGAGATCGATGAAGATTACTTTACCAATGTAATTTTAAATTATGGAAAAAAGGGGTTACAGAGATATAGGACGCCCAGGGACTGGAAGCGCAGACGAATTTTCTTGAATAGAGAACAGACGAAAACTGACGATTTTTCTCACTACATTTATGAATTCGGAATTACATAATCATGACCAAGTATTAATTTTCTCTTAGTGAAAGTAAAAACATTTTGTTCATCCCTTGTAGTAATGTAATTTTCTCTGTCATACTTTTGCTGCACAAATAGAAGTCTAAACGTTAATTACGGTAGCAAAATTTAGCAGGAGTTTATGTTCGAATTTTCTTAATTAAAATCTGACGCAGCATCAAATTTAAAACAGGCAGAAATCGTGAAAATACAGAGCAAAATGTTTTCTTGAAAACTGAGCAAGTTGAAGAGGAGTTGGGAAATGTTTCCAAGTCTCGGAAGGCGTGAGCAGGGAGTTGTTGCAGCAGATGTGATTAAAGCGGGTATTATTATTGTAATTTATTCCGACTCCTATGTATTTCATCGCGAACCTGACCCCGCGCTCAGTTCTGAATATCAAAGTTTGTGTGGCACCGTGTGGTAGCAGGAATGCAATTTGTCATTTATATTTAGGCACTAGATTACCGGCAAGCAGAGCGGTACTGCAAAAAGGTATCGAAATCTGAAAGTGCATGTTTTTCATTCGTTTCTGATACATTTAGTAATGAATAGCTGTTTTCTTAAGGAACTGCATTATTATTATTATTATTATTATTATTATTATTATTATTATTATTATTATTATTATTATTATTATTATTATTATTCCTCAAGGGTCTACATTGGGACCTCTCCCATTTTTATTATTTATAAATGATATAAGTAAAATAATAAGTTCTAGCTGCCTTTTATTTGCAGATGATCTCAAAATCTTTCGTAAAATTAATAGTTTGGTTGATTGTCAAATTCTTCAAAATGATATTAATTCAATTTCACAATGGTCTGTTGAAAAGAGAATGAAAATTAATCAATCCAAAACTTTTGTTATTTCCTTCTCACGGAAAACTATCTCCCTAAATTTAACTATTCTCTCAGTAGTGTCGTAATTACTAAGAAAGACTGTATTAGAGATCTTGGTGTCCTACTTGATTCAAAATTATATTTCCATGATCATGTGCAATATATTTATACCCATTCATTAAGAATGCTTGGTCTAATTAGGTCTATAACTTATTCTTTTTCCACTCCTATGTGTTTATTAATTTTATACTATACGTTGGTTAGATCCAAGCTTGAATATGCATCTGTTGTATGGAACTCAATTACTTCCACTGACTCGGCTAAATTGGAGATTATTCAAAGAAAATTTATTTCCTTGTGTTCTTAGATTTTTACCAAATTCCGATTATAACTATGAGATTAATTGCAAATATTTCAATTGCGGTAGTTTGTTCACCAGACGTCAGGATCTTGATTATTTATTTTTTTTGTAAAGTCATTAAGGGTGATATTGATTGTGAATCTTTCATAAGCAATATCAGTCTTCGTATTCCTGCTAAGGGTTTAAGATTTCATAAATTGTTTTGTAATAGGAATCCTAAATCTCTCTCTCCGGTCAGCAGATGTATTAGATATGCTAATTTGCATGGATTCAACTTGGATCCATGTAATGTGTAGTATATCTTTGAGTTTTTATGTCAGTATTATTAATAATGCCATTTGTTATGATATGTATCATACTATTCTTGTCAATTGCATATCATTACAATACTCATATCATTCCAGGCTTCATTTTTAATTAACTCACTGATCTAATTTTAATAATTATTTGTCCATTTATTTGTTGCATTTGGTCAATTGATTAATGTAGACTATTCCATTATTTCAATTATCTCATTGTACTAATTTTATAATTATTTATGCTATTCTACTCTGTTGCATTTGATCAATTATTGATGTAGACTATTATATTGTTTGTACTTCATCTCACTGCCATTTTCTGTCATTCATTCTCATCATTTGTTGTTTTGTTCTGTTTTGTATCGTGCTAAACTGTAATTGGCCTTGTGCTGTTGTTTTGCACGTTAATATTCTAAATAAATAAATAAATAAATAAATAAATAAATAAATAAATAAATAAATAAATAAATTATTGTTATTATTATTATTATTATTATTATTATTATTAGAGACATTGGTGTATGAATTGACAATAAATTTAATTTTTTACAATCACATTGATTAATTACATAGTCATGCAATAAGAATATTATAAATCGCCTAATAAGTCAATAATTTTTTCTACACTTGATTCTCTATTAATGCTTTATAATCAGACAGTGTATGTGGGATGACTTAAGGAAAAGTGAAGTTGTTTCGTATCGGAGTATATGGCACGTGCCGCGTCGTCCTTCTTTTGTGTACCTGGCGAGTACAGCAGCGTACATAACGAAGGAACCCCGGTCCACATTGCAACGCAGTGTGTGCAGTTGTGTTATCCTGCTCAAGTATTTAGTACGAGTTGAATAGTGTAGTGCTCATCCATTCATAATGTCGATGTCAAAACGTTAAATTCGCTCAGAGATGCGAAATGCATTTAAGAAGTATGAGAGTGACATTTTATGAATTAACGGAGAAAATATCGTGTGTAATGTATGTAAAATTGAAATAAAAACCAGAACAACTCAGGCTATAGAGAAACATTGCAACAGTACATCGCACAGGAAATGTGTTGAAATGAATTCTGAGGAACCATCATCATCATCATCATCATCATTTAGTTGTGCTGGTCTAAACGACACGTGCAACATGATGCTCAGTACACATATTCCTCTAAAGAAATTGAGTGATCCCCATTTTAGAGTTTTCTTCAGAAATTCTCTCGATACAAAAACTGTTTAAGCGATAGGGGAAGACGATTCAGCTTCGACAACTTACGAGAATATATAGTCGTTTACTGCAACGCTGGTAATTGCATCAGTGATGAAGAGGACTGAACTTGCAAGGTATGTGCTACACTACTACAGTACGTTATTTCTCTTTTCCTTTTGACTATACGGATATACAGTAGCATGTTGACGTCGTCTGTTTACGTTTAAAAGCTGTTGAGCCAATGGTCTGAATGAAAAAAAAAATGTAACATATGGCAAATGTGCACCTACATTCAACGATAAGTCATCCCGCATTCACTGTCTATTTATTATACATTGGTGAAATCGAAACATGAATATCCATCTGTAGTTTGGAACTCTATTACAACTACTGATTCGCCAAAATTAGAAAATATTCAAAGAAAAGGTATATCCTCATTCAGATTTCTGCAAAACATTTCCAGGCATAGCTATGATTTCTTTAAATGTGGAAGCTTACATGCTAGCCGACATAAACTTGATTACTGTACCTATTCTGATGTAAGGTCCTTAAAATTGAAATTAATTGTGCATCCTTCTTAAGCAATGTCAGATTTGGTATTCCGATGAAAGAAATAAGAGATCACAAACTTTTCTATATTATAAGTTCCAAATCTCTCTCCCAAGTCTCCAGATGCTTTAAAAATGCTAACATGCATGGACGTGATTTCGATCCATTGAATATATAGACTGAATTGCTCACAGAAACGTCATATTTTTTATTGATTAAAGTTCACGTTAACACTTGGTAAAAACATAAAATTTACTCTGTCACACGTTAAAAGTGTTAAAATTGATTAAAAAGGTATTTACCTTCGACAGACGGCCCGTTTCGACGCTATTTGTCGTCGTCTTCAGTGTCTCTTGAACCACTGCATAACATTAACATATCACAATACGAATACCCACAAAATCGCAGCTTCATTCAGAAAACTAAAGTACAAAATTGCATACAAAACAAATAATACAACACAGAAATACTTGAATAACCACACTAAATATTCAAATATATATAATTCAACTGGAGTTTACAAATTAAAATGCAATAGTTGCCCACATTTTTACATAGGACAGACAGGAAGATCCTTCCATACAAGATACAACGAACATATTAAAGCTATAACCAAACCTTACATTACATCAAATTATGCACATCACATTATCGACAATAATCATGACTACAATAATATAGAAACAGATATGGAAATTTTACACATCACACCAAAAAGTTTACAGTTAAATATCCTAGAACAATACGAAATATATAAGAACACAATAGCACACCCACATTATATACTTAATACGCAACTACAGTTCAATACGCACACATTGTTTGACATCATAATACGTCATAACATACAGACAGCCAACCCCCACCATAGGAACAACACACCCCCACCCCTACCATCGACTACTGCACATCGCAGAGCCAAAATCAGCAGTGGTTCAAGAGACACTGAAGACGACGACAAATAGCGTCGAAACGGGCCGTCTGTCGAAGGTAAATACCTTTTTAAACAATTTTAACACTTTTAACGTGTGACAGAGTAAATTTTATGTCATATTTTTTTATTCTTTTTATTTAACCTGCATTTTGTATCAGAGATTAGAATTTGTTAACGGTTTTATTTTGTATAAATTAACCATTGTAAATTTTGTTTTTCTGTCGATGTTTATTGTTATTCAATATTTATTGCAGTTTTTATTTGTATTTCTGCGCTGAACTTTTATTGACCAACTGCTGTTGTCCAGCACATAAATATCAATATATAAATAATGAATTATTATTATTACCTTCATTTAAAAATAAATGTGGTAAAATTACAAAGCGCTGAAATAAACCAAGACAAGGTACACAATATTTAATATTATAAAGTCAATGTTCATAACAAAATTATTATACAGGTGTGAATGGTAAGTGATATAAATAAAGGACATTAAAAATTACAAGCAACTGAATTGTAGATGGTCAAAGATGTGAAAGAATAGATGAAATTAATATATAATAACTAGCGTAATCTGAAAACAAGTGACATGGCAAGTAACAACCCATTTGGCAGTGATTCAGTGCGTCAGATATCGACAAAAATTCTCACGACTTCATTTCACTACAGGTGGAATTCAATGTCTTTCCGTGTAATAAGTTTTGGAACTTTTTTTTTTTCGTTGTTGGTGACTATGGCATCTATTAGATGCTTTATGGTTGTGCTAACAGATGGAGTTACTTGTCAACAATGTGACGCTGAAACTTGTGTTCAGGTTACTGCCCAGCGACAGTCCTGATGTATTTTTATATTTGTGATGATTGGTTAATTAATATTAACCCGGCGCACTCACAATCACACTCACATTCATACAAATTTCCAGACTCTAGACACCCAGGGAATTCCTCTTCTTCAAGAAAAAGAGTTTTGGAACTGTCTAGGAAACTTGTGAAAATTAATGAAGTATGTATTATGGAAGATGGTCGACAATGAAATAAACGAACAAATAATTTAAATTGTAGAAAGGTAATCGTAGTATCAATTTTCATCACTACAATGCATTTTTAATAGTCTCCGAGGTCTAATTTTGAATCATGAACAGGATAACTGGAACACAAACAAGATGAAAATAGTACCTGTGCCACGCGCCAAATATGACGTCACGCCAATATAGTGTATGAATATCTATTGTCATCTCTGTACGCCCTGGGACAGAATATGGTCCCTAATTATTACAATATTATTACACTAGTCGCCTGAAATCTGAAAGCATTGCGGCCGTTAGCTTCGTCTATAAAACAGAGAGTGCGCATGCGCGAGCATATACTATGGTATACTGTGTTTTATTTCATGGAGTGCAGTTTCATATAAAGGACTTCGCCGACAGATCTTCTACTGCCCCCTACTAATTGACAGGCTCCCGTCAAATCCACATGGAGGCAGGGTTGCCGCATCTTTTCCGAATTCCAAGAATCCCGTCAGTCTTCTTCTATTCGTCCTGGTGTCACTGTCTCATTTCGAGGGTCACCAGGATTGTGGCAACTGTGCAGTGTTCGGTTCGGACGAGGGGACAGGATGGAAGTGTCAGAGGTGTTTGTATAGGAAGTCATAAATGTACAAGTGGGTGTTCAAAGGAGCCACCGAACTGCACTCTTTGATATAAAATGGAGTAATCTGCTTCTACCCATCGCATGACGTCATTCATGCTTGCAGATCCCAGGCGGGAAGTGTACTTACATTATTCGTAACGCTGCAAAGCCTGATGTCGCGATTTCGATTCCCGATGTAGTCATGGATCTTATCCATTGATCTAATTCTTCAGTTCTCAATTTCAGCCTGGAGTTGCCCAGCTCAAACGTCTAACACAAATGAATGGGCCTACCAGAGGGATTGCCCAGGGGGTAAAAATGGTGGGCACGTAGGACTGACATCCCTGTTGCTATTAATGCCTGTTGTCTTTAACCTCACTCCATACGCAGGGCCAATTTGGCCTGTAGTAGGACATTAGACTACCCTTTACTTAAATTAATTTAATTAAAAAAATATCATCTGATGAATTCATACTGAGTTCATATCTACATTGGTTATGAAGGAGCTGTGCGAGACCAACCGATGAAGTAGAAGCAGGTGACGAACATTTAATAAGAGGTAAAATGACAAATAGAAACTGTAACAAAAATAAAGTAAATTCAATCAAGGAGATATATATATACTGAACGAAACTACCTACTAAGAGATAGGCATCAACAAAAATTAAATTTTCCTAAAATTAGAAAAATTAATTATTAGGCTATCTAAATAATATAAGACAGGTTTTGAACATAAGATAGAATAACGTCGAGTTTCTAAAAAAAAATTGAAAATAGAGAATTAATAAAGTTATTAAGCTATTCCGATAACTGTATTAATTAGTAAATGTTCAAAAGGTAACTGACTTTATAAATTGGTAAACTACTATATCTTAAATTCAATAAGAATGCATTTATAATAAATGTATTAGTCATCATAATAGCAATGAATCGAAAATCAGTGCATGCGATACAATGATGAAACTGAATTGAGGTTGATTATGTAAGTAATTTCTCAAGTGTGTCTTTAAACAGGTATACGGTAGTCTTAAAAGAAGTTACGCAAACGATTCTGCTGACAAGAAAATATTGAAAGATTAAAGATTAACCTACAAATTGAATGTATCGATTAAGCTTTTTCAGGTTGATCACTTTACAGTATGTCGACATCTGCTCACCTATTTGAAATAATAAGTTATTATGTAAAATAAGACCTGAAAATTAAACATGAATATTGGATAAATAGAGCAACAGGAAAGACTGATGTGCACTTGTTTATTGTAGAGTTTAAATGTAATATGTAAATACGTTTTAAGGCCTTTTTTGTTTTAAATAAACGCGCTTCGTTGAAAGTTGCACTAAAAACTAGACGTAAGTGCAAGTTAAAGCCAACATAAATTGAAATAGATATAGGATGGAAAATGAGGTATTAAATGAATATTTATTGCGTATAATTGCTATTCGTGAACCTATTGGTAATTGTAATTTATTAAGTTTATGTACTTTTTGTGAACCATTATTAATAAATATCAATATCAATATATCTGCATTGGTGTCGGAACGTACGTGACAAATTCATACACTCTTAAACAACTCGTATGTTAAGGTAAACGAATGCATCTTTTTCAGAACTCTGATAACAAAGTCATCTTAAAAGAGGAAAGTGCGTGGACTTCTTTTGTACTTATTCTGAATTCGAAATGTAACGTCTCAAGCTTACAAAGTTTCCACCAAAGAAACACAGATAAAGGAACAGAAAGATATAAGGGTACATTCTTCACGTTTTTCTTTTCTTTTATCGTTCTCTATCGACATGTTACGGCGACGTTGAATCGTACAACAAACGGAAAGTGGCCTCTGTTACACCATCAGAACATCATCTTTGTGCAATGCGAACGCAGAATTTTGTCAAGGGGGGGGGGGACCATTATTAAAATTGTTTACAATTTATATTATAGGTATTTTAAATATTGTACATTATTACTATTATTATTATTATTGTTATTATTATTACTATATTACGGTACATTTATTAATATTAATCTATGTTCTAATTTCACATAATTATTCATGAATATTCTTATAAAATTTTTGAAACGTAATTTTTTCACAGTCATCCAATTTTTAACAAATTTTAACTTATGTTTAAATTTGTATAAAAATGCTTGTGTCATTATTACACTTAAAAAATAATTTTATATTTACGTAAACCACAAGTAATTTAATTAATTTCAAAGGGGTTATTCCTTGAGATATTTTAAACAAAAATGTTGAATTCAATTTTGCTCGCTTTTGCTTCCTTTTCGAGAAAAAGATTATTTCATATAAAACATTTCATGGCGTGTTTTGGGAAAGCTATTGAGTTAATTTCTAATATGCTCAGTCAATTTAAGAGAGCAGTGTATTATGATAATGAATGATTGAAATTTTAGTTTTGTCTTTTAAATGTGCAGAAATTTCATCTGAACAAATGTAACCTTTCGTTCTGAAAATGAATTTTGAAATGTTACGTTCATAGGAATCAAATTTGTGTACATTTAAAGGACAAAACTAAAATTATTTCAATCATCTATTATCATAATACACTGCTCCCATAAATTGACTGGGCATATTGGGAATTAATTCAATAGCTTTCTCACAATACACTATAATGTTTCATATAAAATAATTTTTGTCTCGAAAAGGAAGAAAAGACTAACAAAATGGAAATAAATTTTTTGTTTGAAATATCTCAAAGAATAATTCCCTAAATTAACGATATTACGTACAATTCACCGTGAGCATTAGTACAAGTACGCGCGTGTGTGTGTGAGGGTGAGTGTGTCTGTGTGTTTTTTAGACAGCAGTTATTTGTACTGTATATATGTATTATTTTTTTTATTTTAGTAGGTTATTTTACGACGCTTTGTCAACATCTTAGGTTATTTAGCGTCTGAATGAGGTGAAGGTGATAATGCCGGCGAAATGAGTCCGGGGTCCAACACCGAAAGTTACCTAGAATTTATTGAAATTGGGTTGAGGGAAAACCCCGGAAAAAACTTCAACCAAGTAACTTGCCCCGACCGGGAATCGAATCCGGGCCACCTGGTTTCGCGGCCAGGCGCGCTAACCGTTACTCCACAGGTGTGGACTGTACATATATATATGTAAGGCACTTTACATAACAAGAAAATTCATGGAAACAATAATATATATTTTTTTAGTAGTTTATTTTACGACGCTTTATCAACATCTTAGGTTATTTAGCGTCGGAATGAGATGAAAGTGATATTGTCGGTGAAATGAGTCCGGAGTCCAGCACCGATAGTTACCCAGCATTTGCTCATATTGGGTTGAGGGAAAACTCCGGATAAAACCTGAACCAGGTAACTTGCCCCGAACGGGAATCGAACCTGAGCCACCTGGTTTCGCGGCCAGACGTGTTAACCATTACTCCACAGGTGTGGCCTTCTATGCCCAAGGTTGCAGGTTCGATCCCGGGCAAGGTCGATGGCATTTAAGTGTGCTTAAATGCGACAGGCTCATGTCAGTAGATTTACTGGCATGTAAAAGTACTCCTGCGAGACAAAATTCCGGCACATCCGGCGACGCTGATATAACCTCTGCAGTTGCTAGCGTCGTTACTCCACACAATATGTATTTCTTTAAGTTAAAGGGGGGATTCAAACCCCGCTTTGCGTACGCCCCCGAATTTTTATATAATATATGATAAAAGGAGATGCAAGCAGTGAGGCTACTAAGAGATAATAAAATGTACAAAATAAAAGAGATAGCAGTACAAAGTGAACAGAACAAGCAATGTAAATTGAGGTATAAAATGCTTAGGGTTAAGTGAGGGGTGCAGTAGTTAATTCTCTAGTCCAGATAAGTGCCTCAAATTGTGCTCTCTGCCCTCCGTCCTTGTTTCACACCCTTCTACCTTTTAGTTATTTCACACACATATAGGCTACTACGTCCTCATCATTCTGTCGTTCAAAAGAATTATATTTGCATCACTGGCGGAATCATGTCTCACTATGAGGCACAGAAATACGTGAACAAAGAGGAATGGGAACTCAAGTATTATTGAGTTCCTCGTAATAGTAAAGTATTTTCGTATTTCTGCTGGCAGCTGGTTAGCATTATAAGGATCTACGCCTATACTGAGTGGAAATGAAACAACTCTGCAGATTTTTAGAGCGAGTAGCTCATGTTGTATGTAACTGAAAACTGTAATACCATATTGGTGGAAAGTTCATAGTTTTCTCAGAAAAAAAAATTCCCAAATATTTAACACTCTCTTATTCGGTAACTATTGCGAGTTGGATCGTTTAGGTTATTTTACGACGCGTTATCAACAGCTTAGGTTATTTAGCGTCCGAATGAGATGAAGGTGATAATGCCGGTGAAATGAGTCTGGGGTCCAACACCGAAAGTTACCCAGCATTTGCTCATGTTGGGTTGAGGGAAAATCCCGGAAAAAAACCTCAACCAGGTAACTTGCCCCGACCGGGAATCGAACCCGGGCTAGCTGGTTTCACGGCTAGACGCTCTAACCGTTACTCCAGAGGTGTGGACAGTTGGATCGTGATTTTTGTCCATATGGATAGAAAATCTAATAAAGGACCATTTATCCTTCTGTCATATTTCAATAACTTGGGCGGTTTTTCGTGTCTTTTTAATTTAAAACATCCTAATTTCAAGCCACTGAACAATGCAACCACATCGCAACGTTGTAGCTAGAGAAGGAGGCCCGAGACAGTTCACGTGCGCCAAATTCCTTGACCTCTTAGGCCAGGCCTGCAGAACTCGTAAGTAGGCAAATATGACGTCAGCCTCACTGCACTTCTATTGGGGATGATTGACTTCCGCGTAGAGTTATTTACATTCTCTGGCCGTCAAAGGTCTACCAGTGGCGGCATGTAATTTAAAAAAAGGATTGTAATAAATTCATTGTTTTTATAATGCGTTATATCGTTTCAAGATATACAATTATGCTAGATTCCCTGTCGGTAGTTTCTTTGATGCGTAACTAGAACGTCATGACCGCTCTGGTAGAAAAGGTGGGTGGGGTAAGAGAGGGGAGTAAAGTAGTCGCTCTGAGGAGCTACAGTTCTGCAGGCCTGTCTTAGGCTATATCTCCATTGAAATACGAAAAGAGTCTGTTAGCGGCAACGTTGCCAGATTTCTGGAACTTCCAATTTAATTTTCTAATTAACCGTGCAGTTGATTACAAAACGTAATATAGGTTTTCTATTCATTTAAGTGTACCCTATCCTTCCGTTCAATCTGCAGGATTATATTTTTACTTCCAATATGTACACAAGAAAATGTTTTATAAAATGAATATTGTTAAATCAAATCAATGAGGCAGTAAAAGATAACCAACTTTTCGTTTTATTTCTGTATTACGATTTGGGATGATTACCATATTGAGATTTTTTGCGAGGTTTTCCCAAAATATAGGGTGAATTTCAGGTAATACTCGGTCTCACCTGGTCGAATATTACAAATTCATCGTCACTAAACAATCTCGTACCGTAGTTGAAACAGTGTAATTAAATACTCGAAAAAGAAAAGCGATACAGTTATATCTATAGAGAAAGAAATGAATAAATTCAATTGCAATTTTTAAAAGACTGTGAAGTGTCACTTCATCTTCCTGATGTAAAATGAATAAGGTAAGCAAAATAATTCACCTTAGGATGGTTAAAATATCGAAAATAATATGCCTAACGTGAACTAAATTATCGAAGTAAATTTTATAAGTAATTGCGAATTGGGAAGTAGAATATATATATATATATATATATATATATATATATATATATATATATATATATATATATATATATATATATATATATAAGAAGAAGAAGAAGAAAGTAAAACAATAAAACCACGTCATCTCCACATTTCTGTCGTCCACCAACAACCATTACGAGGAAGCTACTATCCATCTGTAATTATCACTACTGGATATTTAATGACCTATTTCTAAATCTTTGTTTCGATAACTGACGGTACCTGTCAACATATCGCAGATGCAATTTTAACAAACATGTACAGCTGTCAAAAGAAAAAGTTGCCGCTCTCCTGAAACAATGTTCCCTTCGGGTATCTTCGCTATAATTCGGAGACAGGCGATGTTACATGTTGTTGGACCACGTTGCCTGATATCTACAGTTATAATTGAAGTATTCTGTGTGTTATCGATAGCATAATGGTAGCGTTCAGGCCTCTTATTCTTGAGGTCCTGGGTTCGACTACACCCACCTGCTTTTTATGTTCTTTTTTGTTCTGTTTTTGAGAGAGACAAACTATACATAATGGCTCCTTTCTCTTTTACGATTATTTTAGTAATTAACATCAGGTTCCTTAATATATTATGCCATGACTTTATCATTATGATATTGTGGCTGCAAATGGAAAGAAAAAAGATTTTATTCTCAATAGAAATGCCTTTCGTGGCATAAACAAAACAAATTTACTGGCGTCGGCCTTAAAACATTCAAACAATTAAGCGTTCAAAAAACAAAACAAAAAGCCACAATTCAATATTTAGTCTATCTTCCTCTTATCTCGATCATCTTGCAGTCGAGTGGGCATGGAATTGACTAGTCTTTGCAAATCGCGACTGTTTTTAGACACGATATTCCAGGCATTCTGAACATACATACGTAAGTGTTCTGTCCATGGGCAGGTCTTTCATTGCAAACCCAGCAATCTCCAATCTTTCCTATTTTCTGCCTTCCTCTTAGTCTCCGCATATGATCCACATATCCTAATGTCGTCTATTATTCTTTTGAACCAGAGACCCAACCAATTACTTTTTATCTTTCTAATCAGTTTCAGCATCATTCTTTCTTCACTCACTTTTTCAAACACAATTTTATTTCTTATTCTATCTGTCCACTTCACACGCACCGTTCTTCTCCACATTCACATTTCAAATGCTTCAATTCGTTTCTCTTCATTTCGTCGTAATGTCCATGTTCCTTCCCCATACAATGCCACACTCCACACAAAGCACTTCACTAGTCTCTTCCTTAGTTCTTTTTCCAGAGGTCCGCAGAAGATCCTTCTTCTTCTATTAAAAGCTTCCTTTGTTCATGTTTGCAGTTTTTCTTTGGAAGGATAGGCCTAAATGCGGTAACATCTCGTTGCTTTCCGTACACCACTATCTCTTTCGCATCTTATTAAATTCCAGGGGGCCCAAGCGTGGAGATGAGGAGAGGGGATTTGACTAATTGGGCCCTCCGGACTTCACCGAAAGTCACGGCAAGGGTTAAATATTAATTCTATCAGGATGTTTGACCCTATCAGAGATCGGGAAATCTCAATTAGCCTTTGCCCCCCGCATCCTGGAATAGCTTCTACGAATCATCAGAAAATCTTCCAATTTTTCCGAAAATGTTTCCACACTTTTGCCCTCGTGGCTCAGCGGACGAACGTCGGAATTTAGATGTCAACGTCTCAGGTTCAATTCCTCGTTACTCCTTTTCATTTTATTGTGGTTCAAGATAGTATAATGTAATAATACAACAAGAAAAACTAATAGCAGTATTATGCAACTGGATTTTTCCAAACCTAATATTAAATTTATGTTATTTATATCGCTAAAGAATGATTGCAATATAAATAACTAGAATATTATTTATACAGTATCACTAAAGGACGATAACACAATAAAAATGATAAATATCGGTTTGTTTAATTAATATAAGATATTATATAATACGTATTTAATTATCTAAATAAAATAACCTATTTTACAAAGAAAGATGTTTATTTGTGTTATAATAATTACTTACATAAAATACAGATTATTTATATTGCGAAAGAACAATAACAATATAAATAACTTGAATAATATTTTATAATGCTAATGAAGGAAAACAATATGAATGATAACTTGAATATTATTTATATCGCTAAAGAACAATAACAATATAAAAAACGTGAATATTATTCATATCGGAATTTCACAGATTTATTACAGATGTATTTAAGAAATTGTAGAAGAATAGTAATTAGTAACAGTGTCCTATTTATTCTTCTTGGAGCCAAATTTGTAACTTTTAAAAGTGTGGTTACTATGTTGAAGTGTATGTGTTGCAACGGATGCTTGATTTGTTATGTATGTGAGTCAGTTATGGGATGCTTGATGTCGTCGCAATGTCGTAATTATAGTTTGATTGTGTTTGTGTGACTAATGTGTATTAATTTATTATGTATGGTACGTAAATCTGCATATTTGTGTTATAGAAGTGTTACGTATGTGTGTTGTTAATGTTTTTGTATGTTTCAAATTGATAACTGATATTTGTTTTGCAATCGCAATGCCTAATTTACGGATTGTTTATGTTTTGTTTACATCGCGTAAGCTAATTAATTTTTCTTTTCCATTTCTCTTTATGCTTATCTTTTTTGTGTATAAAACTATAGCCCTAACATACATATGTAAAATAGGGCTAACCCCCATTGGAGATACTGTAACTACAATAGTAATAATTATTATTCATATCGTTATAAAACGATAACAGAATACAGATGATGACTTGAATTTTATTCATATCTCTAAAGAACGATAATAAAATATAAATAACGTGATATCCATCAAGAACGATAACTGGATATAAATGATAATTTGAATATCATTTACATCGCTAAAGAACGATTAAAAAATAAAATGAAAACTTGAAGAAGGCCCGAACCCAGAACCTTTGAATCATTAAACAAGCACTCTACCGCTGGTCTGCGAGGAGCAGATGTGGAACACTTTCATAGTTCCGGAACTGCTTGTACAAGCACATGCATCGTGTAACATCGCCGCGACCCGAAGTGGACTTTGAAAATATTCGCTGTTCACGAGTGCGGCCACTTTTTTTTTAACAGCTGTACAACTCAGTCATTCAGCATATTATGTTGCTCAACTTGTTTTTAATTGCATTTTAACTATGTTATATTTAAGACATAGTTATTGTAAATAATATTTTGTAATTAGACAATGATGTACTGTACATATACTTAATAATCACATATGCACTCTGACATTCTCGTAAAAAACACATCTGAATTTCTAGTTTTTGTCGTAATGACACAATTTATGCATGTTGTAATTTGTCAACCAGATATTCTGCAATGTGTTATTGTCATATTCAGATGAGACCTGATAATGCAGTAAGGCGAAAGCGCTCGTCATAAAATGAAATAATATTAAATAAAGTAAAACAAAATCTATTTTATACTCAAGGATATACTCGTAATTCATTGTTTTAAGTGATTAGTATTGAATGAACAATAATTCATAAACAAAGGTAATTCAAGGAGGCTGGAAAGCGGAACGGACATCACAGTGGACAAACGTACAAAAGACGAATATTCATTACAAAATTGAAGAGTGTGATTTCAAAACTCGTTCAGTCCATTTGGCTATTTTTATGATTTATGCATATATATTTTTTTAAACGTGTATCATATTTTAAGTTTGTTGCCTTGAAAAACAACGCCAATCCTTGTCTAAAATTTTGTATTATTGAAAACTCGCTAAGTCCGTAGACCAATAAAAAAATTAGTCCATTCCTTTCATAAAAATGGACTTAACACGTTTTGGGTTCACACCCTTCAACTGTAGACAGAACCGAACATGATGATAATAGCGATGACATGTTTTTAATAATAGAAGGAAGAAAACTGTACGTTGAATTTGCTGCTCCCATAGTTCGTAGTCTTAATATTATGATGTAATTGAGTTAAAGCACTTAAGATGGCTTCTAATAGAGAAGCTAATAATATTTACGTCACTCCTTCATAGACTCCTTGACGTCTTCCAGCTTGGAAGCCTTCTTCTTTAAAATTCACACGACGTCTCGGAATGTAGCGTTAAAAATCATTAGTCGAAACTTCCCTTAACAGTTCCTTTGCCTCTGTCGTACCATTCTTTCTTCTTGTATTGGAAATAAATGTTCTTGAAACTATTTTCATGTCTGAAGAGACTTCACTAAACATATTTATGTAGTAGTGAATGTATTTACGTTAATGTATATATAATGTATATATATATATATATATATATATATTATGTACTTTCAACAAATTATTATTTAGAATTTAGAATTCAGAATTTAGCCTATGGCATTCCTTGAGGGCTAAGGCCTCCTGCACATAGGCAGGGTAGCTCTGATTCACTTCTTAGATGAGTGTTCGACCTTGTTCTCTTGTTCATCGTCCCTCGTGTTGGGTATGAAGCACTTTCACTAGTTTACGGTCACTATTCACTGATTCTGCCGCGCACTTTGCATCACTTTGTGCCGTTTATATTTCGGCACGTCTTTCTTTTCCTTTCTATTTCTTTTACATTTTTCTATCTTTATACTTTTCTCTGTTAGTTTTTATTATTCTAACTCTTCATAGATGGCTTGTAGTTTTTTTTCCATTCTGATCTAGTTCTTCTTACTTCTCGTAGATGGCTTTTCTGTCATCTTTCTATTTTTTTCGTTTTCTCTGTTTCTGTTCCTATAACCTGTGATGAGTTGAAACCGGGGGATCAGTTATTATTTTGTCGTGGGAGCAGTTATTATTTTATAATAGCGCTTGCTGATTGGTTAAGACGGTGGCGTGAGTTTATATTTGGTCTGTGAAGCGAGTTTCTTTTCGATTGTAGCGTCAGTCTGATGGATGGACTCATTCAGGTCGGATGTGTGCCGGCAGTTGAGGATATGGGCACGAGGTCCTATGTAGGCCGGGGATCGAACTGGGTTCGATAAGTCTACTAGTAGCTACGTAGTCCAAAGCGTTGTGGGAACCTGCGAGTGTATTGCAGAGGTTGTAGAGAGTACGTGAGTACGCTAGAGGTGTGGCTTGGAGGTAGGACGTGTGTGTGATAGGGTACGAGCTTCTACGTAGGCCTGGGATCGAACTGGGTTCGATAAGTCTACTAGAAGCTGCATAGTCCACGGTGTTGTGGGAACCTGCGAGTGTATTGCAGAAGATATTCGTGTAGTATTTAGCGGCGAGTTTTGGAATGTACTTATTAGCTTGATCTGAATTCATTTTCCTGACTGACTTGCGTTCAGTCAACTCTGGTCAAATACTGGTCGGTATTTTTATTTCAGATGATCGTTTCTATAGCTGTGATATAACTAAAAGCCTACCACAAACTACAAGCAGTTCATTGAGTTGGTTTTGACTTATGTTTTACTTAGTTATTGCAGTAGAACGAATTTGAAGAGTATGAAATTCATGATGAAGGCACCCATTGTTGTGTGACGTTTGAGAGGTAGCCAATTTGTATGTAACGGCTATGTGTGTGCTGAGTGATGGTTATGTTAAGGTTGTATGACAAGATGGATGCCAGCGTGGGGAAGTACCTACCTATGTAAGGTAATTAGCTGGATTTGGTTTACGTTACTCTGTGAAGAAGATATTTTCTGTGCTACGAATTTATTTTGGGTTGCTTATTCAAATAAATACTTGTGTTTAACATAGTGAGTGTGTGTTGTCACTTGACTACCTCGACACGCAGATTACCATCCTGATCATAACGATTCATGGCAGGGTTATTTTATTATCTAATTGTCTTGTATTCCAACCAGCAAGATTAGATAGATTAGATAAAAAGGCCGAGAGCGCCTGAACTTGACATACTTTAGAACACATTCCACCAATTGACGTTTCCTTCCACAGCTTTTTCCATGTTGATCTGCTTCTTTAACGCCTCATCCATTGTTTTCCCGCTCTCTGTGTGAATGTGTCCGCCCATCTGGTTCTCTGTCGTCCTGCACTCCGCTTCCCGATCCCGGGGTCCCACTCTGTATGTCCACTGGATTTCACACATCCTAAATTATTATTTAGGTACAAACAGTGCGAGATAATTTGGTCTTAACAGCACAACTTCAGTTGTGAGAAGCTTCGTCGGCTTACAAGCAAAACACATGAAGTAACAAATATTACTTCCAAGAAAAAGGCGTTTTCAAAGCTCTTAACAAAACTGAATCTTCAAAATATTATTTTTAGTAAGTTATTTCTCTTTATATGTATTTTATTTTCCAATTCTAAATTCATACACATACATTTTGTACATTATAATTATATGCCTTTTTCTCAGAAGTAATATTTTTGACATAATGAGTTTTGCCTGTATACTGACAATTTGCTGTTACTAAGTTATTGCTGAAAAAAATAACAGCCTAATAATAATAATAATAATCCGAAATCTTTTTATCGTGGAAAGGCTGATCATGTCATGTTTGCAGTTTTTCTTGGGATAGATAAATGCGGTAGCTTCCCGTTGCTTTCCGCACACCACTCTCTCTTCCGCATCTTAAACAGATCCCAGGGGGCCCCAGCGTGGAGGTGAGGAGAGTGAATTTGACTAATTAGGTCGTCTGGACTTCACCGAAATTCACCGCAAATGTTAAATATCAGTTACATCAGGGATTTTTGACCCAATCAGAGACCGGTAAATCGCAATTTATTAGCGTGGAATATGGGAGAGGTGATAGAATGAGGAAGAAGAATAAAGTACATAAGATTTGCTGATGATATGGTGTTGTTAGCAGAAGGGTAAATGATATTGAAGGATATGCTACTGGAGCTGAATGACAGCTGTGAGCGATATGGGATGAAGATAAATGCAAACAAGACGAAGAGCATGGTCATAGGAAGAAAAATACAGAGGATGAAATTACGAATTCTAAATGAGGCAGTAGAGCAAGTGGACAGCTTGGAATACTTGGGTGTACTATAAGCAGTAACATGAGCTGCTGCCAGGAAGTCAGAAGGAGGATAGCAATGGCCAAGGAAGCTTTTAATAGAAAAAAGAGCATCTTCTGCGGATCTATGGAGAAAGAACTAAGGAAGAGACTAGTGAAGTGCCTTGTAGCATTGTATGGGGCAGAAACATGGTCATTACGACGAAGTAAAGAGAAGTGCCTAGAAGCATTTGAAATGTGGATATGGAGAAGAATGAAACGTGTGAAGTGGACAGAAAAAATAAGAAACGAATCTGAGTTGGAAAGAGTGGGTGAAGAAAGAATGATGCTGAAACTAAACATGAAGAGGAAAAGGAGTATTGTTTGGGTCACTGACTGAGAAGAAACTGCTTACTGAAGGATGCACTGGAAGGAATGGTAAACGGTTGAAGAATTCGGGACAGAAGAAGATATCAGATGATAGACGACATTAAGATATATGGATCATATGAAGAAACAAAGAGGAAGGCAGAAAATAGGAGAGATCCGGGTAGCTCAGTTGGTAGAGTAGCTGGCTACGGACTGGAAGGTCCGGGTTCGATCCCTACTGGTGGCGGAATTTTTCTCGTTGCCAAACTATCAGAACGGCCCCGAGGTTCACTCAGCCTCCTATATAATTGAGTACCGGGTCTCTCCCGGAGGTAAAAGGCGGTCAGAACGTGGTGCCGACCACACCACCCCATTCTAGTGCCGAGGTCATGGAATGCATGGGGACTCTACCTTCAAGCCCCCAAGTGCCCTCATGGCATATGACGGGGATACCTTTACCTTTTACCTTTTTATAATAATAATAATAATAATAATAATAACTGAATTAATAAATAACAGGCACATAAATAAATAATAAATAAATAATTAAATGGATGGATGGACGAAGGAACGAAAGAAATAAATAAGTAAATAAATACATAAATGAATAAATATATGAATGAAGAAATAAAGATCCTATAATTTAATGTAACTTACTGAAGTAGTGAATAGGATTGAATGAATGAATGAATGAATGAATGAATGAATGTTAGCCATGATGTCCCATGTTGGGCACAGGCCTCCTGTGATGGGGTTAGAACCCCCTCAACAGGGATGGCTCAAGTGTACTCGCTTGGTGAGCCAATCCAGGCGAGCTTGTCGTGTATACTACTTTTGTGACATGGTTAATAACCCTGTTAGACTTTAACTAGTCTCAGCACTCTGTTCTTTGTTCATTTTTTTTCTTGCACTACATACATCATACTGACACTGGCACTTTGACAAACACTGATTGCTATTTACACTATTATCTCACACTTTCTCAACACTGACTTTACTATTTAATAAACTTATCTTACACTTTCACTAATACTGACTTTACTATTTACAATATCTTAACACTGATTACGTTATCTATTTACAATGACCTTCCCTAGTTCTTTCCACAAAACTCTGTTCTTTGCTGTCCTCGACCATTGTTTCTCCGCCTCTTTGGTAAACATGTCAATTAAACCATGTTAAATAAAATATTTAAAATTTCAACTATTCACGGTACATATATATTACTAGCATTGAATGGTTTCCAAAACTGCCATGTTACATTTATTGAAGCAAGATTTCCTCTAAGAGAAAATACATATTGAGAAGGCTATTAAATTACAATTATATTCGGTGATGGACACAACTGTATGCTCCACAGGCAGTGCTATAAGCTTCCAAAATTCTGCCAATGTCTGCGAACTTGGGCGCCCCTGTTTAATAATTCTGGAATAAGTCGGAAAATGTAGCACCATATTGCGTAGTATGGTTCGTTATTAATTCGCTAGCAGCGAATATATAATTCACTTTCGTATTCACAATTGCTTTATCACTAAAATTAAATAACAGGCATTGCACAAAGAGCGCAATAAAGCATGCAAATAATTAACTTAAAAAGGTTTATCTTGTAATCAGTTCCTTCTGTAAAATACTGTATAGTACAATAATATTAGATAAATTAGTTGAACTTAGTTATAATTATTTCATAAAAGATTTGCCCTAATTCGAAGCCTAATGTAAACATTTTCGCTTACGTACAGATGTAGACAACAAGGGTGCTATGCATAGACATTTCGCTAGCCCGCGCTACGAGCGTGCTAACTAGCCCCGGCTACCGACCGATTACTTGTACAGGATTCGTATATCATATCATATCATATCATATCATATATCATATCATATCATATCATATCATATCATATCATATCATATCATATCGCTAACACTGGTTTATGAATACGAAAAACGTTAGTTCGCTGATCATCCACCGGAAGCCCGTGCTAAGAATGTCTATGAATATGGCGCCAAGATTTCAGTTACCGGCGTAGCTCAGTCGGCTTAGGCGCTTGCTTATCGATCCGGAGTTGTGCTCCGGTGCGGGTTCGATGTATTTTTTTTACTTCGTTATTTAACGACGCTGTATTAACTATGAGATTATTTAGCGTCGATGGAATTGGTGATAGCGAGATGAGGCGGAGGATTCGCCATAGATTACCTGACATTTGCCTTACGGTTCGGAAAAACCTCGGAAAATACGCAACCAGGTAATCAGCCCAAGCGGGAATCGAACCCCCGCCCGATCGCAACTCCGGATCGGCAGGCAAAGCGCCTTAACCGATCGAGCTGAGTGCGCGATAGCTTCGCTGTTAAGGCGTAAAGCTTCAAAGTCGGAAGATCGCGGGTTCGATTCCCGACGGGGTCATGATCATGCAGAAATGCAAAATAATTACAATTCGACCTCACTTTGTCCCAAATTTCTTCACTTAAGTATGCACCTGTAATTTCTTGTGACGTAGAAAGATCATTTTCTATGTTCAAGAACGTATAGGCCTAATTCAGATAACACATGAGCTTAATGATGTTTGATAAATTAGTTCTAGACGTTTTACAATGAATTAAATATACAGTAAAACCTTGCTAAACATTCCATCTGAAAAAAGGAAACCTGCACAAACGAAAAATAAATTTGGGAACGGAATGACTTCCTATGTAAAATAATACTTTAAAACGGAAAACTGCCTAACGCGAAAACGGAATCATTTTTGGGTACCATTTAGGTAAAAAAAAAACACCTGACTAAAACGGATAATTTTAAGCGTAACTGTTGCTAAATTCTATCAAACCATTTTTAATTTTGCGATAATACTGAACGAAGCATGGCATAAATTTTTGTGTGACTGTACATGCAATGTTCTGTAAGACTTTCGCTATTCTTTGTCGGGCGTTGGGAGTGAAGCTTCTCTAACCATGTGACTATTCTTTGCTTATTGGCAAGGACCCGGGGAGGTTACTGACCTCCTCTACCTTTACTTCTTCCAATCCCCTTGCATTTTCTTTCATTTGTTCTCAGTTTTGTGCTAACAAGCCAATACAGTGATAAAAGACAGTATTAGTAGAATAAAACTGTGAATAATTGTAGTGTAGTGTCAATTTAGTTTCACATTTCCGTTTATTTATTCTGAGTTTTGTGTTAATATGCCAATACAGTGTTAAATAACTGTGAGAATAAAGTAAAACTGTGCGATTTAATAAAAAAAGCATAGATGAGCAGTTATATCATGGAAGAGTGGCTTCATACTTTTAATGGAGCAATGAAACGTCAAGATCGCAAGGTCATACTGTTTTTAGACAATGCTACCTGCCATCCAAGGATTGATTTCTCTAACGTGAAGTTAATCTATTTTCCACCAAACACAACTTCAGTTACACAACTGATAGATCAGGGCGCAATTTACACTCTGAATTGATCCAGGACGCGAAGAAAATCCTACAACGTTCCCTTAAAAAAAAAAAGTCGCCAGAATGCACTTTAAAAGAAATGTGGGGCCCAAGAAACTAGGGCACAGAGAGAGGGAGAGAGAGATAGGCTGCAATTAGGTAAGTTAATAATTATGAAAATAAAATTCATTTTGCATGTACTGTAGTAACTTTTATTTCAAATTATTTCTTCATTGTGCTCTTCCTACAATGAGCATATTGCAGTAGTCTATCCTTAGTTTTGCAAAAACTCAACCCTTTGTAAAACGAAAGCCTGTGAAAACGAGAAAAAATTCTGGAACGATCACGTTTCGTTTTAGGGAAGTTTTACTGTATAACGTAATGTACATAGAACTCAATTTTGATAGTGCACATTTTAACCCTTTTTTGTTCCATTGGGCATTCTTTGTCATATGAAAGTGCAGGAATGAATGAATGCTTTAGAGTTGATAGTACATGGAAATCCGGGTATTATTTATGGCATTACTAGACTCACACTAAATGAATGGCTAACTGATGTGGTGTAGTCACATAAACTGTAAATGTTAGGGTTCGTTCGGAACCTAAGTCCCGAAATGATGACTCGAAGAAATTGTAGAGTATATTTATTATAATATATACAAAATACAAATACTGAGCTCAACTGTAGAGCTCACAGTAGCAAAAGGCCCCTCTGGTAATGAATTCCATGCTTATATTATCCGAGGAAATGAAAAACTCCACCCTATGAGGTCATTAGCATCCAATTAGGGGTAGATGTATTTTTAAACATGAGGTCATCAATAGCCAATAGTAGGCATGTATGGATAACATCTTTTAAGTTTATCACATGAGTGCTGTTTACTCTGACCATCTTACTTGTGATGAGAGAGTTAATGTTATTGTGGCCCTCTGCGCGTGATTTAAGATTGTTTATACACGTGCACTACAGACTACTCATGCGGGCGACTTCATTTCCTCGTGATATTGATACAACTAGACTCAGCTTGTTCCATGAACATAATACAGATTAATAATATATAATATTAATTCTAAATACAATATTAATTCGATAGATAGGTAATCATATCTGGTTATGCCTCTATATATGACACGCCCCTCCTTATTAAAAGTTTTACAATCTTTGTGAAGTTAAACTTTTCTTTTTGTCCAGTGAATTGGATCTTAAAGTGAATTTGTCATCCTACGTGATTGAGTTTTTGATGATAGTGATACTAATGATTCAGCTTTAATCTGGTCTAATATTCCTGATACTTCTTCATTTCGAATTGGTTGCATTATTAGAGGGTCTTGTCTTTTTGATTTTGGTATTAGTTCTAATTTTATATTTTCATGTTCATCTTCCGAACTAGTATATGAATCATTTTGACAAACAGTAGTCTTTTGTCCATACTGTTGATTTTGAATTATAATAGGCCTGCAGCATGATGAACAACCTTTCTTACAGTCCCTAATTGCATCTTGCCAATTACAATATCTGAATAACCATAACCCACATTTACGACAACTAGAACAACAACAACAACACAAGCATAATGCAATACTAATTCCAAACACAGTACTACAGTAAAACCAAGTAGAGTATGAATACCAGAATGATTGATATTCTATTTTATCTTCCTCCTTTTTAATTTGTTGTTGAATGTCATCTATTCTTATTCCCATGTACTTAAAGTCTGCGGTTGATGAAAGGATATTTGGATAAGGAAGTGACATTTTTATTTTTGGAATAACCTCTTCTTCCATTTTAGTGAGACAACAATCTATATCCATTGGTACAAGAGGAATAATGTCTGTTGTTGAGTGGTTCATTACTTCATGTTTTATTGGAAATATCATTCCAACTGACGTTATTCCTTTACACTGTATGGGAAGTACCAATTTACCTCTCTTATACAATTTCACTTTTTCCTTCACTTCATCGTCACACACAAAAGTTATATCATCTACCTGTGAGGTTACATACAACCATTCATTACTTGGTGCCAAAGGAATCCAAATGGTTTCGCTTAACATCATGTATTGTTCTAGATTTATACATTCTTCAGGATAAACTTGAGTTGAGGGATGTATGAGCCCTGTCATACAGTCTCGTGTATTTAATAAATTTATGGGTATATTTTCAATGCATACTAAATATTTTAGTCCTGCCTTCTTACATTGATCAATTTGTCGTTGATTTAGATAAGCATATTTTGTCTTTATAGCGTTTGTAGCTATGTATTCCGTGTGAGGTTGAATAAATTTTGAAGTTTTATTATTCGGTAATTTTATTGGAAATGGAATCATATCATATAGACTGAATTTTTCTCTTTGCACAAGTGGTACCTTTACCCTATAAACTATCGACGTAGAAGATTTGAAAATTGTTGCAGTTAGAATCTGGTCAACCTGATCGTTTGAAAAAGGTGGTAATTGCAATTCTGGGGGAACTGCATTAGCCAAAAGATTCTTAATTTTTACGTAAGTTATTACCTGCGGCTGAATGATTCCTTGTCTTCCATTTACTACCATTGTTATTAGCAATGTGTAATACTCAAAGCAATCATGATATCCTAATTCTATATGTTTAATTATCAAATTAATTTTGGTTATCACGTCATTTTCATGTAACGTTTCTTTCCATTTCTCTCCCCATGCATTAGTAACTGTCTCAAGATTCTTTATTATTTCTTTCTCATTTAACGTTACTTCCGTGACTGTTTCGTTGATACTGATCAAACTAGACTTCAGTATTGTTAATTGATCTGAGCTTAATTGCAAAAACTTTAATTGTTCCGCCTGCATTTGATCCATTTTACTTTTATAGGTTTCAATTTCAGCTTCTGTTGCGGTTCCAAACAAAATACGAAATATTTCTCCTACAAAACCTAACATTGATCTTTTGCGTCTCTGCTGGTTAGGACCAATAATTTCATCTAGAGTGACTTTTAATTGTTGGACACCAAACTTTCTTGATCTTATGTCAGTCAACCCTTGCTCACAATCGGTTTTATGAAACCATGTAAAATCCTTTATGGCTTTACATTCTTGTTCTAATCTTGTAATGCCCTTTTGCAATGTGTCATACAAATGTTGCACAGATTTTAAATCTACATACGTGATTACGTCCCAAGAGTATGGCGCAAACCACACATCATTTACATGATTAAAATATAAACCAGTTTGTCCTGAAATTTCGTCATTCTGTATTCTAATACCTTCACTTACTCCTATGTATCCTAGAATCATTGCTATATAGAGAGTCATCCGCATGATGCTCTGCAACAAACAAAACAACATTGTCTTATTCTTTACATATTGTTACTCTGTTAATATGTACTATAGACCTCTTACGACCTGTTCCACCTATTTTACACAGTTCCACGTTTACTCCTTGTAAACCCCTTACTTCATATGGTCCCATTATCTTATTCTTTACATATTTTTACTCTGTTAATATTCACTATAGACCTCTTAGGACCTGTTCCACCTATTTTACACAGTTCCGCGTTTACTCCTTGTAAACCCATTACTTCGTATGGTCCCTCCCACAAAGGATCCAGTTTTTTCCTGTTTTCTTTCCTAACGTAGACCTTCATGCCTACTTTTATCTTTATTTCCTTTTGTTTCCCATTGAATTCTTGAACTCTATGTTCCTTACTCTGGATTAATAACTCTCTGGCTTCTTGCCATGTTATTCTCATTCTCTGTTTAAACGTTGCAACAAAATCATCATAGTTATACAGAATCCCTGCCTTTTTCTGTAAGTTCCCTGGGATATTTGCTATCCTTCCGTACATTACTTCATAGGGGGTATATTTCGTACTACTATGGGGCGTAGTATTGTAAGTAAATACTGCGAATGGCAACCACTTGTCCCATTCATCCTGTTTCATAGTACAATAACACCTTAAATATTCGACCAACACCTTGTGAGCTCTTTCGAGACTTCCATTTGACTCGGGGTGATATGCACTGGTATGAATTTTATCAATTTTAAGAAGTTTACATATTTCATGAAATACCTTACTCATGAACTGGCTTCCTTGATCTGTTAAAATTACATGACATATTCCAAATTGTAAAATTATGTTATTTACAAAAGCTTGAGTTACAGATTCTACTGTCATGTCTATCATAGATACCGCTATAATATATTTACTTAACATGTCCTGACATGTTAATATATATTTATTACCGTCCAGTGATTGTGTTAAAGGACCCACAATATCTAGTGCTATTTTATCCCAAACGTTTTCTGGAGTGTCTGTTATTTGCATTGGTGCCTTAGGAATAACCTGTTGTGTTTTATTTACTTGACATGTTTTACAGTTTCTAATATAGTTAGTAATGTCTTTTAACATATCAGGCCAACTGCAATATAACTTAATTCGTTCATAAGTCCTTTGCACTCCTTGATGACCACCAATAGGACATTCGTGAAGTTCTTTCATTATTCTGTATTTTCTGTCCTCATCCATTTCCAAAGTTTTCCTTTCTCCGTCTACATTGAAAGTTATTCTACTCAAACAATCGGCATTCACATTTCTCTTTCCTGCTTTGTGAATGACTTCAAAGTCATATTCCTCTAACAAAAGCCTCCATCGTAATATTCTTGAACCTGGACCTTTTACGTTCATCATCCATTTTAAGGGCTGATGATCAGTTACTAATGTAAATTTAGTCCCTAACAAATATGGTCGAAAATGTTTACAAGCCCATATTATGGCTAATAACTCTTTATCTGTTGTGCTATAATTTAATTCTGCTCCATTCAAGGTCCTAGATGCATAAGCTATCGGTTTATCTTTTCCAATTATTCCTTGACTTAAGATAGCTCCTATTGCCACTTTACTAGCATCCGTAGTTAATACAAATGGTTTTGTAAAATCAGGAAATTGAAGAACGGGAGCTTCCGATAGTGCTCGTTTCAGTCTTTGAAAACTCTTCTCTTCTTCTTCAGACCATTGCCATGATTTACCTATCTTTAACAGATCATTTAAAGATTTGGAAATTTTACTAAAATTCACTACAAATTTTCGATAATACCCAGCTAGTCCTAAAAACGACTTTACATCTTTAGCATTCTTGGGTGTAGGGAATTCTTGAATTACTTTTACTTTATCATTATCAGGGATAATCCCTTCCTTGGTTATAATATGTCCCAAATATTTTAATTCTTCTTTCAGAAATTCGCATTTGTCTGGCTCTATCTGAACTTGATACTGTCGGAATAGGTCAAACACAGATCGCAATCGTGTATGATGTTCCTCTAATGTTTCTCCAGCTATTATTAAATCATCTACATAAACAAAACAACGTGTCCCTATCATGTGTGAGAGAATAGTATTCATGAAGCGTTGGAATGTGGCTGGAGCCGATTTTAATCCAAACGGCATTCTCTTAAATTCAAAGTGTCCGCTAGTTGTACTAAATGCTGTTTTGCACTGATCTTCCTCTGCTAAAGGAATATGCCAATATCCACTAGCACAATCTAAGGCAGAAAAGTATCGTGCCCTTCCTAATTTATCTAAAATATCTTGAATATTTGGCAGTGGGAAACTATCCCCTATCGTCTCGTTATTTAACTGTCTAAAGTCAACACAGATACGCCATTTTCTTTTCCCCGACGCATCTATTTTCTTCGGCACTACTAACAGTGGAAAATTCCATGGACTTTGACTTGGTTTGATTATGTCCTGCTCTAACATAATTTCTACTTGTTTTTGTACTTCATCCTGATGGGCTTTTGGTAACCTATAATTCTTTAATGTCAGAGGTTTATGCGGATTAATATGAGGAGTTGGAATAGTATGTGCCAAACCTTTTACTTCGGTTAGTCTATCTCCTGGCAATCTGAATATATCATTATATTCTTGACATAAAGATAATAGTTCCTCTTTCCCTTCTTTCACGTGTGCTAGTCTGATAGTTTGCTGTAAATGTTTTAGTCGGTCGGTTCCATATAGCGGTTTAAGATGAGTATTGCACAATAATTTCTCTAATACTGGGACTTCCGTTATGGTTTCTTCACTTTCTGACAAGTTAATTACAGAGACCATAAATGTATTATCCGTGCAAGATACTATACCTTCCGCGACATACACTTTGTCATTAAGTTGTTGTTTAGGACAATATCTGTCTCCTATTTCTTGGGTAGGAAATGTGATAATAGTTTCACTCATTTTAGGTATTAGGTATGTTTGTGGAATTCTTTCATTATTGGATTGTCTTATCCAATCTCTACCTAATATCATATGAATGTTCGAATTTGGTAATTTTGGTATAAAATATAATTTTGTCTTAACTCCCGCTATTTCCATACTAACCCATCCTTTTATTTTCATAGTTTTACCCGTAATCCCCTTCACTTCCATGGGTTCAACATTAAGTGAAATATGTGAATGTACTTTGTCAGCTAGTATGAATGAAAGACCAGAGCCTGTATCAATTAATGCAGTGCATATACCCTTTATGTCCTTATTTTCTAACTTTATTAGAAATTCGTGCTGTTGTTGACAGTCTTGCGTAGTACAACAACACAGCCTCGACTGCTCAGGTGTGTCGACATCTAGTTTCCCTGACTTGAGTTACTTCCCCTGGAAGATCCTCGGTTTCCTCGTAGACCACCCCTATTTGATATACAATCCCTTGTATTGTGCCCTATGCGTTTGCAATAGTCACATACTGGTGTAGAACATTCCCTCGCAAAATGTCCTATCTTATTGCATTTATAACACCCCTTTGTGTCCACCATGTGAACATTTTCTCTTTTAATCCTATTTCCTTGAACGTTCTGTGGGAAACGTTTCTGTACGGCATTCATGCCCTTATCCTGTATTTTTACGTTAGACCTACGGTCACAATCCTCAATGACTGCTCTATCTATTACCTCTTTCAATGACATTTTCTCCGATACCATTTTAACTGCTTCTCTTACTGCATCATGCAAAATTCCATTTATGAATACATTTCTACCTAGTTTAATAATAATATTCTGTCCTCCTTGTTTCTCTGCATTACTCCACTCTGTTGTAAAACGGGCAGTACTATCAATTGTGGCTTGAATCAACTGTTCCACTCTAGCCCCCCATTGAGTTATGCTTTCATTGGGTTTTTGTTTCACTTGACACAATTGAGTAGTATAGTAAGCAAAAGTTCTTTGAACAGAAAAATGAGTTTCAAGTTTCTCTTTTATTTCAGCCCAAGACGTTATAGTGGATGGACGAATGTTCAAAGTACGTTTAGCATTACCAGTGATTTTGGCCAAAATGTATTTTACTAAAATAGGTTTTTGATCAACATGAACAAGTGATTCTGCTGCCTCTACATTGTCAATAAATTCAGTTAAGTTAGAAGGTTCGCCTGAGAAACCTTTCTCAAATAATTTAGCTGCCGCAGTAATAGACAATTCATTTGTTACTTGACGTTGTCTTAACAAAGTTGCTATTTGTTCTTCAAGAAGTGCTATGCGTTCTTCATTTTCAGGTATCAAATTATTTGGTTCTGCCATTATTGTAGATCTAACGGGCCCTTTGTATTCTGTGAAATATACTATAATCTTAGGAAGATATATAAAGGATTGACGACGTTCCTCGGAACTAGTAGACAAAACTCACCCAGTAACTAGTGACTGTTGAACGAAGGCGCGCTCCCATCGAACGTGGATCCTCGGACTTCGGTTGTCAGGGCAGTCGTCCAGTGAGGCTGCTACGCGGGTCGCCAACGGCTGGAAGTGCCGGAAACCTTGATGAGTGACGGGCACCCCGAAGAGGAAGAGCTGAAGCAGGAACAACCGGCTCGCAGCTAGGACTGTTGTAACTTCTTCGTCGTGGAACAACCAGGATCGATGAAAACAGCAAAGTGTTGAAAAGAATATCCTCTACGATGAATTAGTTGTTAATATGTCGATCATCATCACACCGTCGCTGCCACCAAGATGGTTTATGTGGTGTAGTCACATAAACTGTAAATGTTAGGGTTCGTTCGGAACCTAAGTCCCGAAATGATGACTCGAAGAAATTGTAGAGTACATTTATTATAATATATACAAAATACAAATACTGAGCTCAACTGTAGAGCTCACAGTAGCAAAAGGCCCCTCTGGTAATGAATTCCATGCTTATATTATCCGAGGAAATGAAAAACTCCACCCTATGAGGTCATTAGCATCCAATTAGGGGTAGATGTATTTTTAAACATGAGGTCATCAATAGCCAATAGTAGGCATGTATGGATAACATCTTTTAAGTTTATCACATGAGTGCTGTTTACTCTGACCATCTTACTTGTGATGAGAGAGTTAATGTTATTGTGGCCCTCTGCGCGTGATTTAAGATTGTTTATACACGTGCACTACAGACTACTCATGCGGGCGACTTCATTTCCTCGTGATATTGATACAACTAGACTCAGCTTGTTCCATGAACATAATACAGATTAATAATATATAATATTAATTCTAAATACAATATTAATTCGATAGATAGGTAATCATATCTGGTTATGCCTCTATATATGACACTGATACACCGAGTAGAATGTAATAACATAAGTGACTAAAAAGACTTGGAGAAAAATTGGTATACGTTTATACTTTAAAAGTCCATTACCTTAGAATTATTCTACCTTCCAACTAATTTTTCTAAATTGAAAAGTAGTGAAAACATGGTATTTATAAACGTATAATTGAGCCTGAAATTTTTATTGAATTTGGGAAATTCTTAGACATTTGACGGGAAAATTACTTTATTCAAACTGACAACACTGAAGACAATGCTACCTTCATGTTCATGCGAAAACAGCTTCAATTTTATTAGGCATTTTTTCATTTTGATTGAGACTGACTGGCTCTCGTATAAAATTAAGGAAATAACCATCGATCCATCCAGTTTTTCTTTTTTTCCTTTAGTTAGTGAAATTAATTAAACATTAATTTTAATTTTCTCGTTGGAAGCAGCATATGACTGACTTTTAATTAAATAACGCAATTTTATTTGATTGGCATTTGTACGTTCTATGTTTTTTATATCTCTGCATTGATTGAATATTGTTATATAATAACGTCTCTGCTGAATTACGCTACAAAACTGTAACTACCGTATTCTAAGAGAAATGAAGAATGAATAGTTACATTACGACCATTCACCTTACTGAGGGATTTCTGAAGTTCTTAACAACTTCATTTCTCTCTCTCTCTCTCTCTCTCTCTCTCTCTCTCTCTCTCTCTCTCTCTCTTCACTTCCACATATCTTATCAGTTTTCAGATTAATCTCTAGCAGTATCTATTCCGTATACTCTACAACGTTAATTTTCTAACAAATGTTATCTATTCTCTTGTATTATAAATGATTTACCAATCATTATTTATTTATTTACTATTTCTTATTTCCTTCCAATAATTCTGTCTTCATTCAACTCTTTCATTTTTCCTCCGATATTATTCTTATTACTCTTTCTTCCTTTCTCAGCTTGTTCTCTCTTTCGTTATTTCTTCCTTCCTCTCTTTTTTTCTTCCTTCATTGTACTCGCCTCGTCTTCCACAGCTTCTATGTTTCTTCTCTTTTCTTCCATTTCTTATGTTATTATTCTTTCACTTGATTTCATTTTTCTTGCTTATTTATCAATAAATTCTGTCTTTCTCTCTTGCCATCCTATTTTGTACCATATTTATTTTTCCTTCCGTGTCTTTCTACCTTTATTACTTTAATTCTTTCTTCTTT
The DNA here is from genome assembly GCF_040183065.1 of Periplaneta americana. Classification (NCBI taxonomy): domain Eukaryota; kingdom Metazoa; phylum Arthropoda; class Insecta; order Blattodea; family Blattidae; genus Periplaneta; species Periplaneta americana. The sequence goes on from NC_091121.1 coordinate 160,189,932, forward strand.
CAGTTCTTTTCATAATTCCTAGTATTGTTTCCTTCTTTCTCTCTACCTTCTTTGACATATTTCTTCTTTCCTCGTCTTATTTTCTTTAATCTCTCTCCTTTTATTTCCTTTAATATATTAATTCTTTATATTTTTTTCTTGTCTTTTTTAATTCTCATTTGTTTCTGTTTTGTGCTTCTCTCGTCCTTATGTCTTAGATTTCTTTCTTTACCCTTCCGCATTTCTTCTGTTTGCACCACTTCTGTTCTTATAATTATTAACTTCTAGTTTTTCTTTCTTTTTCCTGCCGCCTTTCTTCTCTTTCTATTTGTTAGTCTTTATAATAAATCCTTGATTTTCTTTCTTTATACTTCCGCATTTTTTTCTTTTTCTGCCGTTTATATTAATTTCTAGTTTTTCTTTCATTATTCTTCTGGATATCTTCATTTTGCTCTTTACATTAATCCCTTCTTTTTCTTCCTTCATTCTTTCGGCTTTTTTTCTTTCTTTGCTCTTTAGATTAATTTCTTGTTTTTCTTTCTTTATTCCTGCGGATTTTTCCTTTTTTGCCTATTATATTAATTTCTAGTTTTTCTTTCTTTATTCGTCTAGATATCTTCCTTCTTGCCTCTTTACATTAATTAATTGTTCTTTTCCTTTATTCTTTCGCCTTTTTTTGCTCTTATATATTAATTCCTTGCTTTTCTTTCTTTATTCTTCAGGAGTTTTCCTTTTTTGCCTTTTATATTAATTTCTAGTTTTTCTTTCTTTAATCTTCTGGATTTCTTCCTTTTTTGCTCTTTTACATTAATCCCTTCTTTTTCTTCCTTCATTCTTTCGGCTTTTTTTCTTTCTTTGCTCTTTAGATTAATTACTTGTTATTCTTTCTTTATTTCTCCGGATTTTTCCTTTTTCGCCTATTATATTAATTTCTAATTTTTCTTTCTTTATTCTTCTGGATTTCTTCCTTTTTTGCTCTTTTACATTAATTCCTTGTTTTTCTTCCTTTATTGTTTCGGCTCTTTTTTTCTTTCTTTTCTCTTTTAGATTAATTTCTTGTTTTTCTTTCTTTATACTTCCGGATTTTTCCTTTTCCGCCTATTATATTAATTTCTAGTTTTTCTTTCTTTATTCTTCTGGATATCTTCCTTTTTTGCTCTTTTACATTAATTCTTTGTTTTCCTTCCTTTATTCTTTCGGCTTTGTTTTACTTTTTTAGCTCTTATATATTAATTCCTTGTTTTTATTTCTTATTGTTCAGGATTTTCCTTTTTTTTGTCTTTCATATTAATTTCTATTTCTTCTTTTCTTATTCTTCTGGATATATTACTTTTTTGGCTCTTTTACATTAATCCCTTGTTTTTCTTTTTTATTCTTTCGGCTTTTTTCTCTTCTTTCTTTTTTTTTCCTCTTTTATATTAATGCCTTGTTTTTCTTCCTTTATTCTTTTGGCTTTTTCTTTGCTCTTTTATATTAATTTCTTGTTTTTCTTTCTTTATACTTCCGTATTTTTCCTTTTTCGCCTATTATATTAATTTCCAGTTTTTATTTCTTTATTCTTCTGGATATCTTCCTTTTTTACTCTTTTACATTAATTCCTTGTTTTCCTTCCTTTATTCTTTCGGCTTTGTTTTTCTTTTTTTTTAGCTCTTATATATTAAATCCTTGTTTTTATTTCTTATTGTCCAGGATTTTCCTTTTTTTTTTGCCTTTCATATTAATTTCTATTTCTTCTCTTCTTATTCATCTTTTTTAGGCTATTTTACATTAATTCCTTGTTTTTCTTCCTTTATTCTTTCGGCTTTTTTCTTTTTTTTCTTTTTCTTTTTTTGGTCTTTTACATTAATGCCTTGTTTTTCTTCCTTTATTCTTTCCGCTTTTTCTTTGCTCTTTTATATTAATTCCTTGTTTTTGTCTTTATTCCTTCGATTTTTCCTTTTTTTTGCTCTTTTACATTAATTCCTGGTTTTTCTTTATTCTTCTTTGGTCTCCCTTCTTCTTCTTTCGTCCTTACAGTAGTTCCTTGTTTTTCGTTCTTTATTACTCCACTTCTTTTATCTTATAGCTCTTTCGTCGTTATATTAACTCGTTGTAAATATTCCATATGATTCCCTTGCTCTGCTCACAGCTCCTTCCTCTAATAAAAGTTCTCAATGATTAATTTTATAACGTCCTACCAATACATATTTGTACTACCTCATGTATACAGATAGTTTCTTTCATTAACAGTTGTTAATATTTTATGTTTTATTCTATTTTAACTAATGACATTTACATGCACTATTGATATCTATTATTTATTTTTTTTTACTTCATACATACTTCACTGTTTGTTCGAATTACCTAATGTATTCTGTATGTTCACTTAATTAATCTGAAGATGATACCTTCGAAACGAAAACGTTAATCATTTATCTAAACAGCAACTGTTTTTTCAATCACATTTGTATATTCATAAGTTTGAAGATTGTAAGAATAAATTTGAATTTTATTCTTCCTTTTTTTTCTCTTTTTGCTCCTTTCGCCCTTATATTATTTTCTTCTTTCTTAAGCTATCGTTTTACACCATTCGTCTTTCTTTCTTAGATTGAATTTTCTATGTCGCCTCCCTTAGTCTTCTTTCTCTAGTTCTCAATCCATTTTTCTTCTCAATCCAATTCTTCATTTTTCCTTTCTTTTCTTTTTTTTCTTTTTTTCCTTCTGTAACTCCCTCTACATCACTCTTCCTTTTTGTCACAAATGTATCTTTCTTCCTTCTTTCGCTTATTCCTTTTTTACATTTCGTTGTTATTATAGTCTTCATTCTTTCTTTCTCCATTCCCTTTCCTTTTTAATTTTTTAATTTTTCGATTACTTGTTTCTTTCTTCCTTTCTCTCGTCCTTATTTTTTTCTTTTCCCTATTTCGTGTCGCTTTTTTTGTTTCATATTGCATTTTCCTCCATTAACTCTGTATTTATATATACTTCACTCCCTCTTTTAGATTTACTTTCTTGCCTCTTATTTCGTATTTTTTATTCTTTCTTATCTTTTCTCTTCAGGAGCCTTCCTTGAGTCCTGTCTTATTTTCATGTAAAGCACGTCTTTCGTCGCACCGAGTACGGGCAGCACTTCCAGGAATCGCAGTGAAACAAAAAGTAACAGAATTTCAAATGCAAAATTATGATCCACAGCAAAATGCTAATAACACAGTATTAGTAGTTAGGCCTTGAACTAATGTAACTTGTGTGACTAAGATCAGTTACACCAGTCTTATTTATCTATTTATTTATTTATTTATTTATTTATGTCTGTCTGACTGTCTATTCATTAGTTGATTCATTGATTCATTCATTGATTCATTGATTGATTGATTAATTCATTGATTGATTAGTTCATTGATTGATTGATTCATTCATGCATTGATTCACTGATTGATTCATTCATTCATCGATTGATTCATTCATTCATTGATTCATTAATTCATTGAATGATTCATTGATTGATTGATTCATTCATTAATTGATCCATTGATTGATTGATTCATTCATTCGTTCATTGATTGATTGATTGATTGATTTATTGATTCATTCATTGATTGATTGATTGATTCAATCATTCATTGATTAGTTCATTGATTGATTGATTCATTCTTTGAATGATTCATTGATTGATTGATTCATTCATTAATTGATCCATTCATTGATTGATTCATTCATTCATTCATTGATTCATTGATTGATTCATTGATTGATTGATTCAATCATTCATTGATTAGTTCATTGATTGATTCATTCATTGATTCATTAATTCATTGAGTGATTCGATGATTGATTGATTCATTCATTAATTGATCCATTCATTGATTGATTGATTGATTCATTCATTCATTAATTGATTCATTGATTGATTGATTCAATCATTCATTGATTAGTTCATTGATTGATTCATTCATTCATTGATTCATTCATTCATTGTTTCATTGGTTCATTGCTTGATTGGTTCACTCATTGATTGATTCACTCATTGATTGATTTATTGATTCACTCACTCACTGATTCACTCACTCACTCACTGATTCACTCAGTCAGTCACTCAGTCAGTAAGTCACTCACTCAGTCACTCATCCACCCACTCATTCTCATACTTTTCTTTTTCACACTATTGCAGTTTTGCCTCAGTGAGTACCTTTCGGAGAAAATGTCCGTTACCATTTCTGTAGTATTCTCTATCTTCGCTCCTTAGCAACCCGCAACATATCAGTAGTGGAAAAATAACAGTAATATACGTTACAAGACCGGTATGTTGACGTTTTCATGTTCGAGGAAAAGATTAAAAAAGCGAAACGTAGTTGATCTTTTTTAATTTCCGAGAACATGAAAACAAACATACCGCTCGTGTATCGTACATTATTTTGTGCGAAGATCGTTTATTGCATACCTGAAAGACGAATTTCTAATTAGTTGCAATGAAATCTCCATCTTGGTTTCTGTTCAATTTCGGCAACTTCGGAAAACAAATATATCTATCTTCAACATTGTTGCTATAAAATGTTTTCTGTGTTTACTATATTCCAGCAGGCCGTGATATACGTCTGTCTTTTTGTCCCCCAGTCTATAAATGCGAACTTAAAACAAACGGTAAGGTTATGTAATGATTTATTTTTCATTTTAATATTTTAACAATATTATTTATATAACATATTGCAGTAATAACATCGGCATCTGGAATCTTGTTGATTTTTTTCACGGCTTCCTTAATGTTACTTGCATTACAAATGCAGTAACTTTTGTGGTGTTGTAGAGTTTAGTTAATTTTTGCAAATATTTAAAAACAATAATTAACAGTGCAATTTGGGTGAAATTGCAGTGGTAAGTTTCCAATTTATAATTATTACTATGTTAAACGTCTTTAAAAATAATATGTTAAAAGCCTAAAGCAGTAAAATGAATATGGCGCTTAATTGGTAATAAGAGGGAAATTGTTATGTGTGTTACGTTGGGAATACTGAATGTGGTATTTCACACTTACCGCGTATTGGTTTTGTGCGGAAAGCAAGCAAATACGCACGATCTCGCACAAATGAAGTTACAATATCTTGGTATATGCATTACATTCAAGATATTATTAATGACTTGAGAACTTAATGCTGCATTTATTTTCCTGCACCGATTACGATATTCATTGAAACTGCAAGTTCTTTGTTTACCATTATGCTAAGATGTTTCACATTAAGCGATGATCTACGATTATTTCCAATCGCACAACCATCAACCACATGAATATGCCATGCAATTAATAGGGGTTCCACGAATCCCCTGCCATTCCCTGTCATATTTTCTCGTGTTATTTTCCTCATTTCGCTCTCTTCCTACATTTGTTTTGTACTTTTCAATCTTCCCTTTCCTTGTCAATAAATTGTACATTTATTTCCATGATTTCGTTTCCTTCTTTCTGTGGTCTTTCCTTCTGAAGTTTTTAGGTACAGTGATAATGTGGATTTCTTCGTTTGCAATAGTTGGTCTTAATATTCACGTCCTACTTCCCCCCCCTCCGAGTCATTAGAAAAAGAGGTTAATTCTGAAACTCGAGATATAAAGAAAACTTTTCATATTTAACTGTCTCAACGATCTTCTTAGATCTCATTATGTGCTACAATTTAAGTCTTAAAGAACGAAGTATGTTGCAGTTAGGAGAGAGTTAAAAATCTATTATTCTAACAAAGGGGGACGCCACAAAATCTTACACATTCGGATATACAGTACTAGAAGTTCACTGATTCCTTTAAAACTCAGCTTGAAATTCAGTGTTAATGGAATGTCAGAAACACGGCGCTTCTTTATTCAGCGGTTTGGGATTTGATTTAATTTAATTTACACCGTAATCCGTAGTCAGTCACGGCTGACAAACTTCCGTGCAAATCTGATTTTTAATCTGTATTATAAAACGCTCCGGTTTTTAAAGGAAACAAAAGTTAACTTGGTCAGATGACATCGGTCAAGAATTTGAGACCTACTACCATTGCTTTGAAATTACTTACTTAGGCTACATATAAATGATGATTAATGAACCCAGAGGTCCATTGCCGCTCTCACATAAGCCCGCCGTCGGTCTCTATCCTGAGCAAGATTAATCCAGTCCTTAGCATAAAAGCCCACCTCTTTTAAATGAATTTTAATATTATCTTTTCCATCTACGTCTCGGCCTCCCCAAACGTCTTTTTCCCTCAGATCTTCCAAATAACACTGTATATGCATTTTTGGATTCACCCATACGTGCTACATGTCCTACCCATCGCAAACGCCTGGATTTAATATTCCTAATTATGTTAGCTGAAGAATAAAGAGTGTGCAGTTCTACGTTGTGTAACTTTCACTACTCTTCTGTAACTTCATCCCTCTTAGTTTCAAATATTTTCCTAAGCACCTTATTCTCAAACACACTTAACCTCTGTCTCTCTTTCTCAAAGTGTGAGTTCCAAGTTTCACAACTATACAGAACAACCGGTAATATAAATAACTGTTTTATAAATTCTAACTTTCAGAATTTTTGAGAGCAGACTGGATGACAAAATCTTCTCAACCGAATAATAGGAATTTCCCATATTTATTCTGCGTTTAATTTCTTCTCGAGTGTCATTTATATGTTACCGTTGGTCCAACGTACTTGCATTTTTCCACCTTTTTATTGATTTTTATTGGGTTATTTTACGACGCTGTATCAACATCTAGGTTATTAGCGTCTGAATGATATGAAGGTGATAATGCCGGTGAAATGATTCCGGGGTCCAGCACCGAAAGTTACCCGGCATTTGCTCGTATTGGGTTGAGGGAAAACCCCGGAAAAAACCTCAACCAGGTAACTTGCCCCGACCGGGGTTCGAACCCGGGCCATCTGGTTTCGCGGCCAGACGCGCTGACCGTTACTCCACAGGTGTGGACTTTCCACCTTTTCAAAGCATAAATTTCCAATTTTTATATTTACATTTCGTACTATGTTCTGGTCACTAGACATAATCATATAACTTACTTTTTTTCTGGAAATAGTTTGTTTGGTCAACCGTTCGTATATAGGTCTGGACCCTACACGTGACACCAACAAGGCGTCACTCATGAGGCAACTGAGGCAGGAGATGATGTGCTAGGGTCGCCCTCCATTGCTTACATCGCTGACAAGACACATATTATATTAATCCAGACTTGAATAACTGGGCGACAATTGTGGCATTACGTCACTCATCTCTTCCTTCCACCCCCGCGTCATTGACTTGGTAGGGGAGGGGATTTGTATTCAATGAATGTCTTATGTGATTGCGTACGGGCCACAGATACATTATCAACGCCGGTGGACTGTGGACGGGGAGCCAACTCTTTCCCCAAGCTTTCCACCCCTCTCTCGCCAGTTCTGTATCCCTGCACTAATCAGACTCGGGGTATACCTAGTATTAGAAAATGATTTATTTTAATTTTTACTCTTTCAGTAGTTTTCTAAATCATGTTTTTTCCACTTTATATTCGAAGCTTCCAAGAATATTTGTCAAGTCCACTGTAGACCTCACTCTTATTTTTGTGTGTGTGTTTTTTTTAAGTTTCTGGATTTTAATTCTTTTCTGTGAAAAGATTGTCAGTTATTCGCGTACTCCATCACGATTAATTGTTTCAAGAAAATAAATGCTACTTATATGCGGAAAGAGGACAATATTTACTCAGATGAGATGAAGTTACTTATTATATTCTAGTAATACAGTCCTTACAAGCATGTATTAAATGAGACATGGGAAGAAAACATGAGACTCGTCGAATTCTAGATAAACTAGAAGATAAAATAAATAGAGAGAACAGCTCAATGAACGGAGAACTGTAGTATTTTGAAAGTTGTCTTACAGTGTTACCCTCCGGGATGAAGAGACATGACAAGATCGTAGATAAGGTGGGAATGAAATCGAAAAAGGCCAGAGGCGCAAGCCGTAACAGGAAAACGAGAATGAAGATCTTACACGTATATCTAACATAGTACTTACTTCACGTTAAGCTTCTTTATAGTCATAAGGGAAATATGGTGGACGTTATACCTGTACAACTCCAGCCACAAGATTTCCATTTGTTAATTCACTGGGACGCTGGGGACTGTTCCTTTTCTCATTTTTTTCTCTTTTTGCGAGTTTAACTCCGTCCTTGTCAACGTATATAACCAAAATTGATCTCTTGTTCTAATTCATCTTCTTGAGAGTTTCTCATATTTCAGTGTCACTTGTTCGGGTGAACTGTGTCTAGAATGAAACTCTTCAAAAATCTGTTTTTAATTGTCGGTTCTTGTTTCAGCAATATAGATATTTCATTACAGACACCGTCAAGGGCGCCCGCAGGATCCAATCTCAGTATCAGCAATATGGTTAGAAAATTAGAGGAAACGAATGGACGAGGAGAGAGAAAATTGAAGATGAAAAAAAGCCAGTTCTGAAATATAAATTACTCTGCACATGCATTGATAATTTGAAGCATTCGCTTTTGTTGAATTGTTTACTGAGGGTTTGAGAAAACATTTATGTAACTGATAAAGAAAATATAAAAAAAGTCGTAAAAAATAAAAGTCTTTGTGGTAGCAAATCCGCTGTGGGCGCCCTTGGTCACCGTACATCATTATTCACATAACCTTATTTCTACAATGAAATAATTTCCATCAGTGAAAACTAATATTATTTTTCTTGTAAAAAAATGTTAAACATAAACAATATATGCCATTCATTAACCTGAAGTAGATTTTATATCCTAGATTAAGAGTGAAAGTTACATGATTTCGATTTGTTACGATTAAGGGTATATCAAAGGAGGACATTATGTGTATTTGTACGTGAGTGCGTATATTTGTGTGTTTAAACAGCCAATTACATAAAATGTTCTTAACTAAAACATTTGGTCCCTTTGATCTTATTTCAGAACGTACACTCTGATGATACTCTTTTGCTGCATTCAATTATTCATTTTTCTCCTTTCCTTCGAGAATAAAGGCTATTTGCTTGTTTACGTCTGAAACGGTTGATAGCACAATCGCTTCTTCGGGTGACCTATATTCTATTGCTTCTTCCCCGAGGCCTACAGTACCGGTATATAATTTTCTTAGGAATGCTTTCCTCATTCATCCGTTCCATATGCTGCAACCAGGAGTTTCTGTATCAGCTGATTGTGTCGTGTAGGCAGTCAAAGCCATATCTTAATTTCAATAATCTTTTTCCTATCCAATGGATTGTTGTTTAGTCAACTGCCTGAAGGCAGGTCTGAACCTCACCAGTGACATCAAAGTACTACCGAAATAGAATAGGCCTAATATAGTACAAAAGTGACACGAAGTATTACATGTACATCACTTCTAGTAACCTACTTTGCTGATATTTTCGAACAATTAACACTTTGACTGGTAGTTTGCAAGGCCAAGATATTACAGTAATTTAATAACAACCGGGGATAAAATCAAAGGATTTATGAAGAAACTTGAATTCTGGTAGACCACTTGACAAAAGGGAATATGATGCATACCAGTGCATTGAAGACCTTGTGAAAAATTGAGCTACTTTGATAGACAAATACTGAGTTTGTTTTATCGAACATGGACAATTGTAAACAACAGATTTCTGAGTATTTTCCGGGAGACGGTCAATGCATTACTACAGTCACAGATGGATACTGAATACATTTTTAGACAGTTACCTTCAACTGGCTGCAATTTAAAATATATTTTATATATGAAGGAAAACTTCGATTAAATATGTACGTATCTTATGATGAAATGTTAAAACTAGGCTGTTTCGCAGACTATAGACCAATAGTGGATCAAATGGGTGTAAAAATACCTTCAGCTTGCAAAGGAAACTCTTAATTTTTTTTATAACATTTGCTTTCATATACGAGGGTTGTAAATAAAGTAGTGGCAACATAGACAGTACAAACATGTTATTGAACTTACATGGAAAATACATTTACATCCCTTCAATATAATCACCAGCGTGCTCCTTGCCAAATCCATGTAATCGTTGAATACCGTTAGCGAGGTTGTTTCCGTCGATCTCTCTCATGGATCGCCCTCTGCATGAAGCACTGATGCAATATGCGGTTCTTTCAACCATGGAAACAAGTCGTAGTCACAAGAACTCATGTCAGGGGAATACGGAGGATGTTCCAATACTTCCCAATCCCAACTCTGTAGCAATTCAGCTCTATTGATCCTGCGATATGACGAGCATTATCATGCAACATGAAAGGTGGATTGTCTCTCAGGAAATGTGGATGTTTGTGCCACATAGCTGGACGTAGGTTGTGTTCGCGATAATGTTGGTAATACGCTGCTTTTACATTTAGGTCTTCAGGTACGGCATGGCTAATGATAACACCTTCACTGTCGTGTGCCACTATCAGCGTAACTTTCAGCCTAGAGGGTTCATATCGCCCTTTTCTTGAACGTGGCGATCCTTTGTCGTGCCATTAATTAGAATGAGTGTTTAATTGAGGCTGGTATGCCCGTGTCAACATCTCAACAATGGCAACAGTATGTTGCAGGAATACGTCCCCTTCTTTGTGGCATCTCTGTAGGTGGAGTTGAGCTATTGCGTATCGATGCCACTTCTGTGCCTCTGTCAGGTTATGAGAAACCCAGCATGCTGCAATTTTTCTCATGTGGAGATTTTTCTTCAGGATGTGCCACACAGTTTGATGACTGAGTCCAACTTCGATGGATAATTCTCGTATAGTCCAGCGATGATCAACAGCAAGGAGACCTCCTACTAACTCAACTTGTTCTTCACAAATGGACGGGCGACCTGTGCGAGCCACATGTTGTGTCTCATTCCGACCTGTACGAAATGCAGAGACGCATCTTTCAACCGTCCGATTCTGTAGTGCATCGTTGTCACAAGTTTCAAGTAACCCTAGATGACATTGGTGTGCATTTCTACCACGGGATACCTCGATTTTTATCCACGATTGCTGCCATATGTGCCGTCTCATTTCGACCTGTACGAAATGCAGAGACCCATCTTGCAACCGTCCGATACTATAGTGCATCGTTGTCACAAGTTTCAAGTAACCCTAGATGACATTGGTGTGCATTTCTACCACGGGCTACCTCGATTTTTATCCACGATCGCTGCTCAAGTTTAGTAAACATGCTTTAGAGCAGTTAAAATAGTGCTTTACATTCAACCACGCACAATAACAACATCTGTTGTCATAACAACCGGTTTTATGATTCAATACATCGACAATATCTACAACTACGATCACCAATAATTATTTCGTATCGCATGCGAATTCTCATGATCCGTTCCCGGCAGGGTAGCCACTATTTTATTTACAACCCATGTATTTATGCAAATTAAGCTTCTCATCTATGATTTCCGTGAAAACAAATACGAGAAATCCCCTTGAATTTGAAAGTGATATCACTGTGGGTACATCGAATTCAGAGTACAGATTTGAGAGCTTCTTTCTGAAAAAAAAAGAGGCACATTTGTCGAAATAATTAAATTATTATTTATTTGAGCCTATAACTCCTGAAACATTTTTCTTATGTTAAATGTTGCATATGTGCTAAACACACATTAAGTGTAAGTTAACAAGGTGTTTTTGTTTTATTTCGTAAATCATTTCGCCACCACCCTGGGAGTCGCGACCCATAGTTTGGGAACCACTGCTTTAAAGTGACAGGATGTATGCATGTATAATATATCAGGTTTCATTTCTGAAACTTGCTGGCCTGGGGCATAATGTACACGCCTTACATGCTTTCATAATATTATAACATTTGTCAGGATCTAAGAGAAGATCAGCATTTCAGCAGAGGAATCTGTCAAGTACAACTGCATTCAAGAGAACCTTATCCTGCCTTCAGTCTTAACTGATGGGAGTCCGAGACGCAAGAGAAATGAGACTTTTTCTTCAGTGTTGCCGTGTGTGCTTATGACAGGAATCTCTTGTACTTTGACCTCATGTGTTATGCCACTCAGTGCGTGGCACATTCTCCAAGTTCGCGCAGATACAAACATTCACACATGCTGGTTGGTGAAGTTGCCAGTTTCAAAGGAGTTGTACTTCTCTGCCTATAGTCAGTGTCGGAACGATAATAGAGCTCAACGGTTTTCATATTCAGTTCTCAGCTAAAATTGTCATCATCATCATCATCATCATCATCATCATCATCATCATCATCATCATCATCATCATCATCATCAAATACATTATGGTTCTCTCTATCTCTTTCTGGGCCTACCAAGATCCCTTCCACCAAGTGGTTGATACAGGAACATCTGTACAGGAGTGCGGTTTACGTCCATTCTCATCAGATGTTGGTACCACTGCTGTCTAGAAGAGTCTATGAAGTCATGAAGACTTTGTATTTGTAACTCTTCATGTTTTTCACTATTTCTCTTCTGATCTTTCAAACTGTAACCAGCAAGTGACCTCAATAATGTCACCTCCGCCGCCTCTCTTCTTCTACGTTGTTGCTTAGTCAGTACCCAGTTTTCGGCTCCATATGTTAACAATGTTATTGCCATTTTCTTATAAAATTTCAGTATTGTTTCTTTCCGGACTCTTTTCATTAGAGTTCGTTTCATTGTTTCCAGCGGCTGTAGAAATCTGGAGAGTTTAGTTTCTTGATCGCTTGGTTGGTTATATGTAACATTACACCCTAGGTAATTAAAATTGGAAACCTGTTCCAAATTGATATCATTGATTGAAATTTTGGTTCGTTTGGGTTGAGATCCTATGAATCCGAAAATTTTTGTTTTCTTTGTAGACAGGCCTACCTTCAAATTGCAATCGAAAGCTATTTTATACGTGCTGAATGCTGCTTTTTTGTATAATGTGCTCATTATCTGAGAGGATTAATAAATCTTCAGCAAAAAGTTTAAAGTAAGAGCTCTTTTTTCTGATAAAATTAACGTTCACTTGAGCTTACCATTTTCTCACTACTTCGTCGATATAAAAATTAAACAATGCACGTGACATGGGACACTCTTGTCTTACACTTCTTGTTATTTCCTTTAAATTTTCACTGATTTCGAAATATGTTTTAATTTTTATTATGGTATTCATATATATAGTTTGAATAGCTCTTACTAAATGTGTTGGTGTGCCCTTTTCTTTCATTATTTTCCAAAGTTTCACTCGACTCACAGTATCGAAGGCCTTTTCAAAATCAATGAAGGCCATAGTATTCGGGATATTATATTCTCTGTTCTTTTCTGTTAGCTAAAATTGTATACCTATGTATTTACAATAGAAGGGAACGTGAAAATACAGTAATAATTAATGCAACAATTGGTGCCACCGTCCACACAAATAGCAGAAATGTAGAACTCCATGCTATTTTGTCGTCGAAGAGTGCTCAGAACCATGATGCAATTTGTAGAGCGATTAATTCGCCGAAGTAACTTTGTGTAAATAAGACGAATAAAGTAAACCGAATCTCGGTGTCTTATCACAAACGAACAGTTGCCAATTAGTACTTATTAAAAAATATTGTTCGACAAAAATTTATAAACATAACTCATTATTCAAAATTGAAATTTGTATGTAAATTTAAAATCTGAAAGCAGTTCAGGTACAGGTACGTTATTTGTTTGCTCCAGTATCATTGAAATTAAAACATTAGAGGGCATGTAATGTATGCCTACTACAGTATGTATCGCCGTGAAAAATTGCGCTTTTTGAACTTAGATTGCCCCATGTGTCCACTTCAAAAGCACTTTCCTTTATCTTAACAAAATTTAATATGGAAAATAAGATAATACGAACATATATAAATAATTACAAGTTTTAATATAGAGAGAGAAACTCCAGAAAGGGATAGCTGCCCTATAACAAGGGGCACCGTTTCGTTACACCCACGTAATTAATTTATTTCTTTATGTACAAAAAACTATTTCTAGGTTTTTCTTTTCTTCTTTCCTATTTAGCAGTTATCTCTTTAACTGAATTATGTATTTATACATTTATAAAAATGTGACCAACTTTTATACAATTGAAATTTCTTTCTTTAATTGATTTCTGTCTTTCCAATCACAATTCTGTAATCCTCTCGCCTCCATCATGCCAATAACACATTCCAGCTATATTTTACAAGGTCTTTTCCTTCATTCATTTCCATTTGGGACCCATTCTAAACTCCTTTGCTAACGTATTTCCATCTATACTTCTACATCTACAAAATATTATCAATGTATAAAGGAAAAATTTAAAGTTCATTTTTTTTTCCTTATATCTTTTTTTAGTTTTATTCGGGTTAGAGCGTCGTCCTGGACGCTTTAAAAATTCAGTGAGTTAATTTAATTGATACCCTTCAACCTGAATCTATATAATGATTATTATGGCTTTATCTTACGAAAACCATTATCATATGTAATGTAGGTATTAAGGGTCAACCGTAAATAGTCATTAATTTAAAGGGATTATTTTTTTAGATATTTCAAACAAAAAATTTGCTGGTTTCTGCTTCTTTTTCGAGACAAAAATTGCTTTAGGCTGTATGAAATATTTCATAGCGTGTTTTGGGAAAGCCATCGATTTAGTTCTCAAAATTCTGAGTCACATTAAGAGAGCAGTGTGTTATGAAAAAAAATGATTGAAGGAATTTTAGATTTTTCCTTTAAATGCGCAGAAATTTGATCAGGACGAATGTAACTTTTCGTCCTGAAAAGGAATATTACTATGTTAAATTTTTTCGGATCAAATTTCTGCATAATTAAAGGAGAAAACTAAATTCTTTCAATCATTTATTATCATAAAGCAATGCTCTCTTAAATTGACTAAGCGTATTGGAAATCAAATAAATGACTTTCCCAAAACACGCTATGAAATGTTTCATATAAAACAATTTTTATCTCGAAAAGAGCAGAAACGAGTAAAATTGTACACAGTTTTTGTTTGAAAGATTTCAAAGAATAACACACTGAGATAAAAGACATTATTTACAGTTGAGCCTGTATATTAGGGTGGAATAAAAATATGAAGTTTATGGAAACAAAATGTAATACCAGGAAAAAGTTGTGGGATGATATCATAAAGAAGAATGCAAAATATATTTTTCTAGATTAATATTAAGAGGTGTCCCAAGAGCATCATATTTTGAAATTTTCACAAAATTTTGAAGTTCAGGATTTTTAGCGAGAGAACATTCTCCAGTGATTTAATCTGAACAGGATACCATGAACATGTTAAAAATACATGTTAAAAGACTCTGTGTATTTTTTATCATTTGCTGTTTAATTTTTAAGTGTTACAGAAACCTCAATTTATAAGGAAACTGAGAATAATTACAAAACTCTTAGATATGATATAATTAATATAATACAATTAATCGAAATTCATTCTCCTTATGTTGCAGGGTATTTAAATCAGAATATCTCTAATATTAATACAAGAAATCTGACCTTCTACCCTGTATTCGCAATGACAGAGGGGTTGAACCTATCACAATTACCAACCTATCATGACATAATGAAATATTATCTATGGGTCAAAAATGAATTAAAATCTGACTTCAAATCAAAAGAATCTACTCTTGGACAGATGTCAGAAAGAGTCTGTATCAAAACTAAGGATATCCAGGTAAAGGCATATATTCCGAAAGTCAGTCATACAAGAATATTACAACTGATTCGTGCTTACCAAACACAATACACAAACTTAATGAAGCCTTGTAAGAAAAGACATGATGACGACAACTAAAATGAAAACATTTCAAAATTTAAAGAAGCAGCAAACGAACTATTTGATATATGCAGCTGCAAATGCAAAAAAAAAAATAGTACTGTAGGCCTAATTTTGATAAAGACAGCCGTGTTCCAAAACAAGAAAGAATGTTTCACTAGAGTAAAGAACAGAGAGAAGGATGATAATTGGACCTGTTGATTTAGTTACCACTCAGAAAGAAATGAAAAGGAAAACAAAAATAAATTCTAACTAAAAAAACTAAATAGGCTGAAATGGAATTTTTGTCATACCTTGTGTAAAGTACTATACTATATTTTGTTCCTTTGGATCTCCTTAAAAATACTGTATACTGCAACCCCAATTTAGAGTCTTCCAAATAAAGTTTAAATATGTGATTTTAGAGCAATTCTTTAGCTTTCTAATGAAAAATAGAATAATAGAACAAAGATACAAAGAGGCAAAAAATATATGTATAATTTTAAGAAACTTCAAAACCCTTGGGGCACCTCAAAAATTAAATGTAGAAACTCCATATTTTTCTCATTCCTAAGTGAAGTGAAAATACAGATTTTTGCAATATTACATTTATAAAACATAAAAAAAAAACAATTTCATGTAAAGATTCACTCCACCCTACTGTATATTATTCTTCGATCTTCACTTTTACAAATATTCACGATGCAGTAGTAGAACCTACCTATATTTTATATGGAACTTATAGTCCTGGATGAACTTTTGCTTATATTTGGATTCTTTTGAAGATCGACACAGTTCTTAGACAAGTATATGACAGAATTGCTATTTTGGGTCTTCTTTAAGTCAATACAAAGATTAAATTTAACAGCTCAAATATCCATACGCTTGTCTTTTTCGAACCAACTACTACGACTTCCATGCAACGTTATAAACGTCTAGACGTTTTCGTTGTGTACGCAATTTCTGAAAAATTATGCACAATGCATCACATTTGCTTCTACGTCATTCATTAAATAGTACTATTATTATTTCTGTTGTTTAAAGAGCGAATATGAAACGGAAAATACAAGTTAAATTTCCATGAATCTCACAGCACGAAACCTTGTCTTTCTGTATTATTTAACTGTGCTACGAGACATCATATCATAGGGCGACTATGGTTTTACTTTTTCGTAGCTGCAGCAGTGAGGCTCTTTTAGCTTCTACATTGGAAGCTCTAGTAACGCAAGACAATAGAAAATGTCGTCGGTTATTTGCAGGGTACTTCGCATTACATGTCACAGATTGAATGCAGGCTGCTACCAGTATGTGAGCGTAATCTCGGTCACCAAGAGACATAAAACGGAGGGTTTCATACTGTGGAATTGTTTTGCTGAAAATGTACGAGTATAACTAGATATGATATCAGTAACGTCAAAGGAAGTGGAATATATTATACTATTTAGTATGAGAGACGTTATCGGCGTTGAATTAACTGTGTAAAACCAAATGCTCGTCTGTAATATAATATAGGATGATCGAAGCGAAATAAACTTGCAGATTTTCAGAGCAAATAGTTCGTGTTGTATGTAACAAAAATTGTAATATCATATTGGTGGAAAGCTCATAGTTTTTCCACAATAAAAAGTTTTTTCCCAAATGATTAACATTCTCTTACTCGGTAACTATTGCGAGTAGGATCGTGATTTTCGGTCATATCGATAGAAAGTGTAATAAAATAGTACATTATGCAACGCGCCTATAATGGTAGTAATTAAGACGCAAGTATGATTCTTTATGAAACGAGCGCAAGCGAGTTTCATAATTTTCATACGAGCGTCTTAATTACCATTATAGGCAAGTTTCATACGACTTTTTATGCTCGACTATATTTCTAACTTGAAATTATTTAAAATTAGGTCTTCTTATGGTTATGTGCGAACTGACCTGAATTGTGACATGTGCGCAGACGCGAAAGTATTGATTTTTCCGAGGTCGAATGTCATTGACCTTGGCAGAGAATAAGATAAAGATTACTCTGATTTAGAATTGAGGAACGAGATGACAAATTGAATTTATTTGAATATTATTTACAATTAACGCTAATTATTATAGTAACAAAACATAACCTTCTGCGACAGTATTGGATTTCCAGCCTCCGCGACTTTTCGCTAATTGTCTTTCGATTGCATATCCGAGAACAGTCGATATAACTGTACAAAGCTGACTTGTCATTGGCTGAACACCTGAACTTTAATGAGTAGGTGTACTTTAGTGACATGCATTAAAGGACTGCTACCAGGTGTATAATTACTACATTTCGGCATGGTCGAGCATAAAATAATTTATCCCTCTGGCGTATTTAAATAGCGTGAATAGTTTTCGTGTAAATTTAATTTAAAAACCACTATTTTCAAGCCATTGAACGATGCGAACAGATTGCACTGTCGTACCGGAGAGAGAGAGAGAGAGGAGTATGTTAGCGGTGATGTTGCCAAATTTCTGAAACTTCCAAATTAGTTTTCCAGTTAACGGTGTATTTAATCACAAAACGTAACATAGGTTTTATATGAATTTAATTGTACCCTACAGTCCATTTCAATCTGCAGTATTATTTCACTTTCTCTCTGCGTCTTTCCGTCTGCAGTGGTTTGGCACACAAAATTTACAGGAAAGTTTTCTTAGTTTTATGATATTTTACGTTCTTTATGACCAGGCTTCGAGACTTCGGACCCAATAGAGCAGTTCAGTCGGAAATCTGCATAACGGCGTACTGAGTATAGTGGTAAAGCATACAGTGGGTGGGGGTACTGTAGAATGAATGCCAACAAATACGCAAAGCAAAACGCTCTGGATTTGAAGGTTGAAGGTTCTAACGAATAATTTGGTTTTCATAAGAACCTATTTTAAAACTGTGTCTGAAACTATTACATGGTTAGAAAAGTCAGAGCAAGAGATGCCGGATGCCCTCAAATTAGTTGAGGAAATGACAGACAGAATTAATGATACACCAAGTACACCGGTTACTGAACGTGTAAAATAGAAGTGGAAACCAATTCTATGTAAAAATAACGGATATGGAACATTGTGTAACATAAACAGCAAATTAGTGGACATAGAGTCACCCGAGAATAAAGGACTCTCTCTTAGAGACTGCAATGATGTTAGGGTTTTTATTTTTCCTATAACGTCATTGCGACGTAGAGCGCAGCTTTTCACAGTGCAAACTGTGTTTGGCAGATAACCGAAAAAGATTTCCGTTTGGGACACTTTAAATGTATCTTGTAATACATTGCAATTCGGTACTGTAACTGCACTTCCTAAAGACGACCAATAGGATAAATGAAGAAATTAAAATTGCTACATGTTTATTTCCACCATTAGGCCTACCACTGCGTATAATTAAATACAAATGCTTATAAAAGACAGGAGAATAAACGTTTTTCACCTTCTTTTGACATTGTCATTTTGTAATGTATATTTACTTTCAGAATGTGCATATTTGTGTGTTTCCCCATACTACCATACTCTATTATAATAAAGCAACGTTGTTACCTCAACACATCTCTACCTTTCACTACCTGCAGCGAGTCAACAACATATAGTACATGCACAGTAAACTTATTGTATCGGGTCTAAAGTCTCGAAGCCTATTTATGACTAAATATTTAGGATTGCCTTTTTATATACCTAAACCTAAAAAGTAACCACGGTTAAAATGTAATTTCATGATTATCGATTACCTAAAAAATTACAATTACGTCCAATTGCATAATAAAATTTCAAATAACAATCCAATAATAAATATAAATGTAATCCATCCCCACCAAAACGTGACTAGCTGACACCTCATTTAACCAAAGTAAAATCTGTGTAGGTAAAATTTTTAGGCAAAATGACGAAAGGAAAGCATCCATAACTCTGCAAAGATAATAGTCAATGTCTAAAAACCACTGCGTTTACTTCGTTCTACATCGAAACGAACATATCCTATATTTTCGCGTTGCATTTGTTGCCTTTCGGCACTGTTATGTTTACGGGTAAAATTTCTTTGTTTTGAGTAGTTAGGTTAGAATCGTACAAAATGCAAAGTTAAAAATCGAAAATGATTATATCGCAATGTGAGTCTGAAGTATTGATACATTTCATTGCTAGATTTAAATATGAGAAATCCTTAATATGTTATCCATAAAGGAAACGGGTGAGGAAGATAACTATGAATGTGTGTACAATCCAGGGCTCCAATTATACCAGGGAAGTATGCAATATCCTAAGATCCATCCATAACCTCTCTTCGTTCAGCCTGAAATGTAGGAAAAGGGATACTCGAGTTATCCACATTAAAATACTGAAAATATCAGTATCGTAATGTAAACAACCGATTCATGGAAGAAACAGGACTGTTTGTGGGTTATTCCAAGTGATCCATTTGTTGCAGCAAAAATGACACGATATATTTTGAGAAACGAAATCCCTTCTGAAATTTACTGTCACCTAATTCCTTGTAAGAATTCTCTTTCCATTAATAAAACTTCACGCTCATCATCATCATCCCTATCCAAATACAATACTCATCGTCTTCGAAATTATCAGTTGTAGATCTGGCCAACATTTTGTTTTACTATGCCTGCTAATCACTGGTTATCTTCTTTAGCCGTTCGAATATGGCCGGTTAGAGATTACTGTGATTAACCTCTTGTTCAAGTCCTAACCGAGATCGATGCACTGTAAAAATGCTTAACCAGGATTAGGTGGTAATTTTAACCGGTGATTACAGTAACCGATGTCGATGCACGTTGCCATAGGTTTGTAAAGTAATGAATTGTTGAGATACTCGTAACACTTTTGTCTCAATATTATGTTGTATATTTTCGTATCATCCATTCTCATAATCTTCTGCTGCGGAATTCAAACGTCATCGTAATAAACTCTCCTCTTACTCCTTCTTTCGGTTTATGATCTGGTGAAACTGTAATTTGTTACAGGTTCTGTAGTGACCATTCCTATTGCATCAATCCATTATTCTTTTCTAGTGTGCACAGAATTATAACTGCTGGGATTTTATAAAATTTTACCATACTTTCATATCTTACTTACATCGGATTTATAAAATAAAATTAAACCATCTGCCCTTCAATAAGGGTGACCACAAGGATCCTGAAAACAAATACATATATAAAAGTTTACAATTAATTAATGAAACTACATACAATAAGTTTCATAAGAAAATTGTAGTGAATCGTATTACTTGAAAGAGAGATGAAATTACAAAATTATAATTGAGTCCTTTAGAATTTCTCTAAGGATTTTCTCAATTTTGTAAAATGTGTATTTGGAGATGGTACCACGAACTCTGAAAGAAGTGCGTGTACTGACCAACGATTAGCCATGATGTTATACTGCTTGCTAAAATAAGGAATGCAAGGTTCATAGATGATTCTCTTTCCATCATCAGTAAGTTTTGGCATCTCTTTCAAATCTGATAGTCGGCTCTAGTATTGTTCCTGTGTTCTTTTCTCTATCAATGGCAATATCTGCTCTTGTTGAATCATCTTCCGAGATACAATCACTTCTTCATGGACTTCTAATCCTTATTGTCAGCAAGCATTGTCCTTACCCTGTGATGGCGGTTGTTCTGCAGTAACTCAGTCTTTCGGCAGAAACCCGTCACATGTCTTGTGAGGTTCCGTTTTATTTTTCTGTTACATGTTGAAATTTAATCAATTTATTTTTAACATGTGGTTACATATAAGACGTGTTATACTCTATATATGCATATTAGGTTATCTGTTGTATAATTTATTTTATGCTCGACCATCCCGAAATGTAGTAATTATACACTTGGTAGCAGTCCTTTAATGCATGTCATTAAAGTACACCTATTCATTAAAGTTCAGGTTTTCGATTATTCTCGGATATACAATCGAAAGACAACTAGGGAAACGTCACGGATGCTGGAAATCCAATACTGTCGCAGAAGGTTATGTTCTGTTACTATAATAATTAGCGTTTATTGTAAATAATATTCAATTTGTCATCTCGTTTTTAAATATGAAATTCAATTTCAAGGTTATATCAAGATTAATTGTTATCTTTCTCTCTAGATTACATCAAGGTCGTCTACTTCGTTTCCCGGAAAAAATCAATATTTTCGCGTCTGCGCACATCTCAAAATTTATGAGGTAGGCTATTGCACTCACTCACATAACAATAACATGAATACTTATGAATAATTTCAAGTTAGAAATATGGTCGAACATAAAAAGTCGTATAAACTTGCCTATAATGGTAATTAAGACGTTCGTATGAAAATTAGGAAACTCGCTTGCGCTCGTTTCATAAACATCCTCGCGTCTTAATTACTATCATTATAGGATCGTTACATAATATACTATTATAATTATTTTGTTTCACGGTCCTGTTATTCAAAATGGAACATAGAGGTTGTTCAAATGAATTTTAACAACAGATGACGGTTTTTTTTTAAATAATGCGTTCCGTGCGATATCTACAGATCATTGGCCAGGCTTCGATGAAGTGAATGTGTTCTGTCTTTTAGTGATACAGGTACAACTCGACTCTCCAGGAAATGGCGTATATTTCTCCTGCGTAGAGCGGCGGAAGATTTTGTGTTGCTTATTATGATTAGCGAACATAAGCTGAAGGGATGTAAAAATCAGAGCATTATTGTACCTATATACACCTGACTTCCGTTCTGTGCAGTTGAGTTTATCTCGACGTGGTAATGCAGTACATATTAGAATAACAAATTTTTATTTACAATACATTAAATGAGAATATTTTAAAACTTTCGGTTCGCAAGTAGAAGCCGCTTACCAGCGCGGTCCCTTCACAATCGTGCACTTCTTCCTTGAGCTCACTGCGCCACAACGCTTCAGAGGCGTTCAACTATATTCCTGTCCGAGGGAATCAGTCGCGACTCGTTCTTCATTCCAGGCAGTGTAGTAGTGTGTTGTAGTTAGGTATTCACTGCCTGATCCAATGTTTTCAACACGTAGACCTACATACGTAAAGTGCAAGAAATCGTGCTGTAGAAGAAGCCAAAATTTAGATGTATATTTCATAACAGGCCGAAATTATCACGAAAACAGTACTAAATTTAGTGACGAAGTTTGGCGAAAGAGGATCTGAAAGTGATCGTGAAAACGAACGAACAAATCATACGCTGAGAGAATAAATATCTTGAAGACATACAGAACAATATGAAGAGGAGCTGAAGCGTGTTTCTTCAGATAGTTTCAGATTGTGCATCCTACAACATTAGCAGTAATTTATGTGAGAAGGGTGAGTACCTAATTAATTAGTTTGACATGTAGTAGTCTACCTATAATTGAAAATTATGAACTATATGATGCCGCGAGTTCAAGAGAGGGGATGACTGTGGGTGAGATGGGGTTGCGCCGATAAGCGGCCGACTTACGAACCAGTGGTTTGAAAAACTCTCACTACATTACGAAGAAGTCTTACAATATTTTCATGCTAAAGCTTAATTCCAGTAGTCTACAGTTCCAGCTTTGTGTATAAGTTAAGCAAATAAATTACCCGTCTACTTTTTCGTCTACAATTATCTGTTTCGTTTTACAAGCAAACATCCTCATGGGGCACATAAAGAAGTTATTTTTTTTTCACCATGTTAATAATGTCAAAACAAGTGCTTGTACAAATTTTGGCCACTAAGGTACATTGTACCTATAACCTTAGACTACCCATGCAAACGACACACAAGTCCCAAGTTCCGAGCTTTACTTACAACTCTTGTGGACTAGCTCACCACCTGAGTTCTAAACCGAGCTTTTTCTTTCTAGGAGGCCTTACCCCTTCACGGGACAAAGTAGGCTCATTAATTAATTAATTAATTAATTCATATTCATTCATTCAAAACTGAATGACATTGGTTGTATTAGTACAGGGACATCATTTTATTTTTACTAACATTTCTAATATTAACCTAGCTATTCCTTTGGATCAACGATTAAGAACCGGAATAACCGTTTTCTACTCCCTTCCACGACTGGAGTTCGATGATACTGGCGTAATATATAAACAAATCATTTTACTATGTGTAGGAGGGACGAAAAGTAGTTCATCCATTTACGTAAACTAGGAAATATCGCGATTTTGAGTTTGATCATTTTCATTAGGTCTTTGTTTAATCAAAATACTGTACAGTATTATCAATGAGTGTTTTTACTCACGAACTGAGCTTTCCATGCGGACGTATTCTTTATGCAGTGTAAATTATACTGTCTACAGCACATTAGCGTAGACTATAGAGAATGAAGTTAAATTGAAAAACAATAATATTATGGATATTTAAACACATTTTTGAAAATGGTGGGCGTTCATTTCGATACAGGCTTCAGTTCTAATGTGCATATTATCGCACTATAGAGTATTGTACGTAATTCCAATTACCAGGTTAGTACTTCGTATCAGTAACTCATGTTGAAATAATTCTGTACCTACTCTATAAAAGAGTACATTACGTACTGTAAATTCAATCTTCACTTCTCCCCGATCCGAAAAGATAAAATTACTCAGACATGTTATCTACTGTCCGTCCAAGTGGTTACGTAGCAGCGACGTAGAAAGGGAGGAAATCACAAGACTGTTAATTACTTAACGAGGCCCTTTTATTTAAGTTATTTTAAATAATTGTATGGGTATAATATTACGTAGACGTCCAATTCCTAACAGAAATTAATGTTCTCAGAAAAGAGCTAAGACATCCCAGCCACAACTATTTGCAGAGAGGCGAATAGAAGCAGGTGAAGGAAACCGGTATGCGACGTAGGCAAATGGAAAATGATGCAATATTGAAAGCTCTTTCCTCACTGGAAAACGCGAATATATTTTTGGAACGTACTGTTTACTGTGACCGTAAGACTACTATGACCGTATATGCGGTCTTGGATCTGTGTGAGGACAGTTGAACTTTATTAGTAGAAGGGGTGGGAGTGAAGTACATCAAAAAACTCAGGAACAATAAAAATTTAAGTAAAAATAAAACGATGTCCCTGCATAAGACATTAGAGCTGTAGTCAAAATTTCAACTAGTGTATACGTAGGCTATATGTTTCGTACTTGTTGATAGTTGCCATGACTTCTCCGCAGGACCCGAGGCAAGATTGGAGACACAGCTGTGTTTCATATGGCGTGCTCCTCGTTACGCGAGCTAGCAGCGGTCTTTCTCGCAAAAGAAAGGCTGGCGCTGGCCTTACTTCTTGCTTTGGATGCACGAGGCCGTGATTAATGTGGTCGGTTTGCCGTTGCTCGCCTGCTCACTGTTTGCTACTCGAAAAAGCAAAACAAAAAAGTCAATATGTATAGCTGCCCTCTGAAGCGGTACATCCACAGTAGCAATGCTCTGCTTGGAAGACTGTGTAGTTGGCTTCCGTCTGTAGGTCGCCCCTTCTCTGCCTTTTGCTCCACTTGTAATGGTGAACATTGTTCCTCTTTCAAGGAGGCGAACAAAAAGATATTCCATTCTCATTATCTCCCTGCAGTTCTAACATTTCTATGAGAATACACGTAAAGGCTCATAAATATTAACAATATACAGTAAATTAGATTGTTCACAATGATTAATTGAATACCCATAAATAGAAGATAAAATAGACAATCAATTGTCGTAAATGTGCGCAAACTATGTAAGTTACTGCCTAACGTGAAGAAGAAAAAGATTATGTGAAGTTACAATTCTACATCATCATAAGAATTACTTCCCTGTTATGAGTCACGTTTTCTCTTTAAGATATTTCTCGAATTGCCAAAAATAGTGAGAGTTCGTAAAAAGAATATTAATTAATTTCAGAATGTATCGTAATGCACTGACGAAATACACCAATGGTCATACTTGAAAAAAATTAAATTATGGTTTATTTATTTAACGACGCTCGCAACTGCCGAGGTTATATCAGTATCGCCGGTGTGCCGGAATTTTGTCCCGCAGGAGTTCCTTTACATGACTGTAAATCTACTGACATGAGCCTTTCGCATTTAAGCCCACTTAAGTGCCATCTACCTGGGTCGAGATCGAAGCCACAATCTCGGGCACAGAAGGCCAGCACTCTACCGATAGCGCCACCCAGCCGACTTATAGTTTGATTCATCATGTTAGTATTTCAACAGTACGAAAATATAACATTATATTGAAATCTAGCTAGGAGAGTAAAAGCTGGTTCAAAATAAACCGGAAACGTTCGTGTTGGTATATTCACAATTAACATAATTTATTTAACGAAATATTCTACGAAAGAGCCTATACTTGAGAAACAAGAAGAAGCTTGCCGTTCTCGGTTTATTGTTGATCTACGAAATATACTGCAGAAACTGTGGCAAATAGTGGCATATTACATGGCAAGAAATTTTCACCTAGAATTTTTGCTGCTTAGAAAACTACCGTGCGTATGTAATGTGTGTATGTACTGTATGTAATGTAGTATTGTTAATCGGTATTGTATGTATCGTATGTAGGTATGTATGTATGTATGTATGTATGTATGTATGTATGTATGCATTCATTCATTCATTCATATTCTTCTGCCCATGGCCAGGTGTTTCACTGCAAACCCAGCATTCTTCACTCTTTCCTATTGTATGTGTGTATGTATGTATGTATGTGTCTCTTAATTAAAATTGTTATTTACTAATTCCATTTTATTTTAATGCTACATGTTTATCAAAATGCTTTGACATTCAAATTAAATTTGTATATATCTACGTTAATTCATGAATTGTGTGTATATGAATATACAGGGACATCATTTTATTTTTACTAACATTTTTAATATTAACCTGGCTGTACCTTTGGATCAAGATTGAGAATCGTAAACACCGTTTGATACCCCCTTCCACGACTGGAGTTCGATGATACTGGCGTAAAATACAAATCACTTTACTACGTATAGGAGGGAAGAAAAGTAGTTCATCCATTTACGTAAACTAGGAAATATCACGCTTTTCACATTGAAAATTTTCATTAGGTTTTTCTTTAATCAAAATACAGTACAGTATTAACAATGAGTGTTTTTATTCACGAAATGAGCTGTCCATCCGGACGTATTCATTATTCAGTGTATATTATACTGTCTACAGCACATTAGCATACACTATAGAGAATGAAGTTAAATTGAAAAATAATCATAATATGGATATTTAAACACATTTTTGGAAATGGTGGCCGTTCATTTCGATACAGGCTTCAGTTCTAATGTCCATATTATCGCACTACAGACTATTGTACGTAATTCCAATTACCAGTTTCGTACTTCGTATCAGTAACTCATGTTAACATAATTCTGTACCTACTCTATAAAAGAGTACCTTACGTATTGTAAATTCAATCTTCATTTCTGCCCGATCCGAAAAGATAAAATTACTCAGACATGCTATCTACTGTCCGTCCAAGTGGTTATGTCGCAGGATCGTAGAAAGGGAGGAAATCACGTGACAGTTAATTACTTAACGAGGCCCTTTTATTTAAGTTATTTTAAACAATTGTATGGGTATAATATTACGTAGACGTCCAATTCCTAACAGAAATTAATGTTCTCACAAAAGAGCTAAGACAGCCCAGCCACTAGCCTTTACAGAAAGGCGAATAGAAGCAGGTGGGGGAAACCGGGATGCGACGTAGGCAAATGGACGACAGTACCTGTGCGATAATGATTCAGTATTGAAAGCTCTTTCGTCACTGGAAAACGCGAACATATTTTTGGCACGTACTGTTTACTCTGAACGTAAAGCTACTATGACTGTCTATGCGGTCTTGGATCTGTGTGGAGGACGGTTGAACTTCATTAGTAGAAGGGGTGGGAGTGAAGTACATTCAAATACTTAGGTACAATAAAAATTGAAGTAAAAATAAAATTATGTCCCTGTATCTATATATCGATGATGTCCAGGCCAGTTGACATAAAGTAACAGTCTTTTCTTGTTGGAAATTGAGGTTATGG
The DNA here is from genome assembly GCF_040183065.1 of Periplaneta americana. Taxonomy (NCBI): domain Eukaryota; kingdom Metazoa; phylum Arthropoda; class Insecta; order Blattodea; family Blattidae; genus Periplaneta; species Periplaneta americana. The sequence goes on from NC_091121.1 coordinate 160,217,525, forward strand.
TATAATCAGAAGCACGTGTTGAAAATGAATGTACTGGCCAAATGATTTAATCCAGTACCATTCCTCCCCAAAGAAACAATAGATCTAGTGAACACTTGTGCTGAGAAATAGGGATAGGGCAATTGTTTCATTCCAATTGAGTAACCCACTCGTCAAACGAATTACGCCACACGTACTTACTGGCTTTTAAGGAACCCGGAGGTTCATTGCCGCCCTCACATAAACCCGCCATTGGTCCCTATCCTGAGCAAGATTAATCCATTCTCTATCATCATATCCCACTTCCCTCAAATCCATTTTGATATTATCTTCCCATCTACGTCTCGGTCTCCCTAAAGGTTTTTTCCCTCCGGCCTCCCAACTAACACTCTATATGCATTTCTGGATTCGCCCATACGTGCTACATGCCCTGCCCAACTCAAACGACTGGATTTAATGTTCCTAATTATGTCAGGTGAAGAAGACAATGCGTGCAGTTCTGTGTTGTGTAACTTTCTCCATTCTCCTGTAACTTCATCCCTCTTAGCCCCAAATATTTTCCTAAGCACCTTATTCTCAAACAGCCTTAACGCCACACATAGTGTGTATGCATCTTTATATATTTATGTAGTTTTTCTATTTGATAATCTTAGTGAAAGTTGATTAATTCAGTATTTTACGGAACAGACTGTACGTGATTGGATTAGCCCAGTTTAATTAAACGCCTTGTTGATGTATTAACCACGCTTCTGCTCCGACCAACAGTCTGAGAGGAAGCGACTCCTTGCTTCACAACAAATCGCTGTTTGATCACATCCACCAGTTAACAGCTTGCCAAGAAGCATGCACCAGTACTTGATTATACACCCACATCCTATTACATATATGGAATACATCAATATTGATCACTGAGAAAATCGCCTCGAAATGTTCAAGAATATGCATATCAAAAATCGCGCAGGAGAGATCGTGAAATAAAATAGGCGGATTTCAATATTGATATTAGGGCAGATTCGGCTGTTTTCGTGATACAAAGGTTTTGTTGTAGCAACAATGTTCAAATTAAAAAAAAATGTGTTTTTAATTTACTTAGTTAGGGTTCAGGAAGTTACATATTATTAGCATTTTTATCTCAAATAAATTTATGAAATGGAGTTATAAACAAGCAATACAAAATATGTCGTCGTTGTGTCTTCAGAATCTGCTATTTATTATTATTATTATTATTATTATTATTAGTATCTTTTTTTAGGATTTTCCAGGAGAAAGGTAAAACCATAGTGTATTATATACATTATATACACGAAGCTCAATACGTAGGAAATATGCATCCATAGGTAGTTGCTAACCACTAGGATCGCTACTGTTGGCTCATCACCAGACTTCGAGACTTCGGACCCAATAGAGCAGTTCAGTGGGAAATCCGCATAACGGCGTACTGAGTATAGTGGTAAAGCGTACAGTGGGTGGGGGTACTATAGAATGAATGACAACAAATACGCAAAGGAAAAACGTTCTGGATTTGAAGGTTTTCATACAAACCTATTGCCAAACTCTGTCTGAAACTATTACACGGTTAGAAAAGTCAGAGCAAGAGATACCCGGAGCCATCAAATTAATTGAGGAAATGGCACAGAGAATTAATAAGACAACAAGTACACCATTTACTGAACGGGTAAAACAGAAGTGGAAATCAATTTTATGTAAAAATAACGGATATGGGACATTGTGCAACTTAAACAGGAAATTAGTGGACATAGAGTCACCCGAGAATAAAGAACTGTCTCTTAGAGACTGCAATGATGTTAGGTTTTTTCGTTTTGCTTCTCTCACGTCATGCGACATAGAGCTCAGCTTTTCACAGTACAAACTGTGTTTGGAAGATAACCGAAAAATATTTTCGTTCGAGACACTGAAAATGTATTTTGTAGTACATTGCAATTCGGTACTGTAACTGCACTTCCTAAAGACGACCAATAGGATAAATGAAGAAATTAAAATTACTACATGTTTATTTCCACCATTAACACTGTGTATAATTAAACACAAATGATTATAAAACATAGGAGAATAAATGCTTTTAACATACTTTTGACACTGTCTTTGTGTAATGTATATTTACTTTCAGAATGTAGACATCTGTATGTTTCTCCATACTACCGTACAATACTCTAAATAGCAACGTTGTTACCTCAACACATCTCTACTTTTCACTACCTGCAGCGAGTCAACAACCTATAGTACATGCACAGTAAACTTATTGTATCGGGTCCCAAGTCTCGAAGCCTACTCATCACAGACAATGCGAAACAGTACCGGCACAGTCTATTGTTCCTAGTACCCTAACAACTCAAGCTTCATGACTGTATGTACTAGACTGTGGTGAAACCTTAACCCCCTGCCCCTCGCTGCTATTTATACTCTTATACTCGCTTTAACATCTTTGGTCACATGGCGAGTTAATCTTTTTTGGATGAAATCCGAAGGCCTGTGTACTATTGTTGAGACTGGTTCTATTGCTGTGAACTAGATGGCGACTGTATATGTATTTCTACAGTCTAGTATATAGAGTCACGAAGCTCAATACGTAGTAAATATGCATCCATAGATAGTTGCTAACCACTAGGATCGCTGCTATCTCCCCATTACGGATAATGCGAAATAGTACCTGCACAGTCTATTGTTCCTAGTACCCTCATAAACTCAAGCTTCGTGACTGTATATACTAGACTGTGGTATTACTGATTTGTTATGAATATGATTTCGGTAATGAATGAAGCCGGATGAAACTATTGTCACTTATAATTCCATTGATTTTCAGAGATATTTTCGGTTTAATTTCAAACATTGTAAAATAAGTGTTGAGATTATACCAAAAGTAACTTTGGAAATCAAGGGAATTAAATGTGGCAACGCTTTTTTCTTTCTCCTGCAAAATCTTATTAAAAATTCATAGTGGATTTTGGAGGCGCAGCGAAGGATATACAAAAACTTTAGCCCTTAAGAAGTGTTTGTGTAATTTCGTGAAAGTACAGGGTATTTTCATGATAGGCCTTAATCTTAAAATATTTAGGAATATTCAGCCAAATTTTAAATTACTCAGATTCATACCTACATCAAAAACAATTAAAGTTCTCTCTGTATTTTGAAAGGCCTTCAAATCTTTCATGAAACCACTGATCACAACTAACGCACTGAATCTATCTTTCACCATTCTTGTATTCCTCAAAAGTTCCTGAGCAAGATGGCAACAAATTATTAAGTTTATCATTCGACTTTTCTGTAAGCACAGATCTTTGTTTTGCTCCTGAAGATGATATTTCGTTGCCTACTTTTAACTCGGGAAGCTTGAAATGTTAGTCTCTTTGGCTTCTTCCTAATCCCCGTCGAACTTGCAAAGAAAAAGACGAGTTCTCTCTGTGACAATTTCCCTTTGTTTAAGACATACAGTCTTACTAATAAACCGTGTATAGTTTTTATACGAGACTTATGCAGAGTTGAGACAGAAAAAGTTACTAATAAACCATGCGTAAGCGATGGATGTATAAGCAATCTGTAACTACACAATGGGAATTGCTTTGCAGTAGTTTTATACACGAAACCCCTTTGTTTAAGCGTTGTATATAGGGAAAAAATGGCCGCCCCTCTAACAGCTGTTCGTATCGATTGTCATTTTATGATGATGGTTACCTTGTAACCACAGAAGAACAAACCAAAGATCATAGAATTATTAGAACAATATTGCTGTAGCTTGTGCTCTTTGACCAAAATGTAGTGTGGTAATCGATTAGAGCTAGTTGTAGTATCGATATTTAACACGCCACACTACAGCACTCTACCGGATGCAATAGAGAACCTCATATTCTATTACCTTTCGTAACGAAGTAATGACGAAACTATGACGTAGCTGTGTAACAGTTGTACTGTTATACACGACGTATGTAGTGATTATTAGTAAGGAATTTACACACGACTTACAAACGAGCTACTCATTGTATAAGTATAAGACAGTTAAACGTCTGTATATAGAGTTTTTATTAGTAAGACCGATAATCAATTGCCTCTTTCATATAATTTATACTGTATTTCTTTCCACATTTCAATCTGCGATTATCTACCATCTGCAACAAGTACACCATGCAGAATGTATAGAGATGTTCTGAATACAGCCTATACACAAATACATTACGTTTCATTCATTTGATATTTCTTCTACCGTGGAATTTTGAATAGTGTAAGAAAAATAAAAAATAGCCTCGTGGAATGAGAAAAATGCGAAGAAAATCTTCCTAGCTAGGCTGTGTTACATTATCATTGCATTGATAAGCATATATTTCTCATCAAAAATTATACAATGTCAGTACCTACTTACTAATTTGGACCTCAAAACACAGTAAAAACTCTTCGGACCTCAAAACACAGTAAAAACTCTTCTTTTAACAAAGGAAATAGGGTGATGTCTTCAATTTCTATTTCAAAGTTACAGATCTCACAACTTTTCAAGTATTTCCCAAAAAAACTCCGCTCACGTTTGTGCAAGAGAGCAGCGAACAAAATTTATGTTATAGTACATCTTCTACCGTTTATACTATACCATCAAAATTACATTTGTCGCATATTCTGTGGGGAAGGAAGGGGAAGGAGAGAACTGCATGCATGCTGACGTAAGTTATAGCTATGTTGAAAAACATTGCTCACGTATGTGCATTCCATGGGCGATGACAGTTTTTCCACTCACTGCTATACAAACACTACCACTTAATAGAAAGCAGTCTTCTCTTTTCAATCTTCCACTCACAATAAAATAAACCGCAATGTTTTTATTGATTCCATTACGGTACTAACGTTTTTGCAATAGTTAGTATACTACGCACTTCAGCGAGGAGAAGTGAATTTCACAGACACAGCGACTAACCCACACACTCCTTCTTTCCCTTCATTAATTTCATTTATTGTTCTGCCCAAGGGCACATCTTTCACTGGAAACCCAGCTTTCTCTTTATATCTTAATGTTATGTATGATCTGATATCTTCTTCTTCCCCGAACTCTTCTCCCGTTCACCATCTCTTCCAATAAATTCTTCAGCAGGCAGTTTCTTCTCAGCCAATGGCCCTGATCCTTTTCCTGATCAGTTTCAGCATCATTCTTTCTTCACCCACTCTTTCCGACACAGCTTAATTTCTTATTCTGTCTGTTCACTTCACACGTTCCATTCTTCTCCATATCCACATTTCAAATGCTTCTATTAGCTTCTCTTCACTTCGTCGTAATATTCACGTTTCTGCCACATACAATGCCACACTCCATACAAAGCACTTCACCAGTCTCTTCCTTAGTTCTTTGTCCAGAGGTCCGCAGAAAATGCTTCTTTTTCCTTGACCATTGCTGTCCTCCTTTTACTTCCTGGCAGCAGCTCATGTTACTTTTTATAGTATACCTCAAGTATTTGCAGCATTTCACTTGCTCTACTGCCTCATTTAGAATACGCAAATTTACCTTCTGTATTTTTCTTCCTATGACCATGCTCTTGGTCTTATTTGCATTTATCTTCATCCCATATTGTTCACAGCTGTCATTTAGCTGCAGTAGCACATCGTTTAATATCATTTCCTCTTCTGCTAACAATGTCATATCATCAGCAAATCTTATGCACTTTATTCTTCTTCCTCCTACTATCACTCCTCCCATGTTCTGTAAACAGTTTTTTACTAAATCCTCCAAGTGTCAAATGGACTTGGCTGGTTCACTGCGCATAATTTTATGGCCGGCCAAGTTAAATAAACACACCAGTACATAGTAATATATGTCAATAAATATTCTTTCAATTCAACTAAATTCTTTGTATGCCGTTTATTCTGTAACCTTCAATTTGATAAATGCTAAGCACCCGACGTTATATTACTATTCTTTTATGTGACGTACATGCATCTCACAAGGCCGTTTGTTATTTCACTAAACATCATTACGAGTGGAGAAAATATTTTAAGTGTCCATCAAGTTCCCAATTCTCCATTCTAAATTCTCTTTGTATTCCAGTGTTTGAATACCCTTAGTTCTAGAAAGGAGCTCGTTTTCTTGAAAGAGAAGGGTACAGCTTTCGCGTTCCATATAGCCGGCAATTCTCGTCGATGTTTGTCTTTCACTTGAAACTTTCATCTAACTGAGATTTGATGAATCTCCTCACAACAACTGCAAACACAAACTCGTGTCGATTTCGTTCTGCTTTTATCTGTGCATTGCAGTGGTACTAGCGCTTTAATAATTTATTTCAAGTTCCAAAATGAGGCAGGCAATCACATCTTGTAATTCACTGTACTCGTATGGTGCCATTTGACAATACCGCGTCCTCCTTGGTTTTAGCTGGTCATTTACAAAGCTCGGAACTTGGGGACTTGTGTGTCGTGTGCATGAGTAAGGTTACAGGTACAACGTACACAAAGCTCACGGTGCAAGTGCTCAGGGACAGTCGTGTGTACTAATAAAGTGGTCACATCGAATGACAGGAAGAAGGACGAAGAAACTGTGTCATGTCGAATCCAATGACATTGGGAGAATTACAGGTAAACGGTCTGTTTGTGGAATTAGAAAAATACATATTATTCGAATGGGTATTAAAGAAGTTTGAAAATATATTTTTTAAGTTTTAGGTACAGAATTTCGTGGAGGAATTCGGAGGAGATACTTTATTTTCTTCGAACAGAAAGTTTATATTTTATAAGTTGTGCCACACACAAACTAGAGGCATTCATAGAAAATTAGTGCAATCCCTTGAGTTTGTGGGAAATTTGTCCATAGCCATTGGATCAAGTAGTAGTGACACACAAATTGAAAACTATTTTCGAGAAAAATTGAGGATACACTTATTTTTCTCAGACACGAGATCAGCTAGCAACTGCTCAAAATCGAACGAAAAAAAGTGACAGTGAAAATATTCAGTATTTTAAGTTTGCTCCCAGTGGAAATAAATTTTCCTCGTTTGAAATTAGGTTTAACTAACAGGCGAAGAAGTTATGGGTTCGAAAATCTTCGAATGTACGTAGTCATATATTGTAATAAAATGTACGGAGGAGAACAGTAAAGTTAATATAATTCTCATGTTTATTTTTATTATATATTATATGCTAAAAATTACGTGTTTCAACCTACCGTAATACTATCAATACGTTGCTCCATCAGACCTGACAGTACCTCCATGCTGGAAGCGGGAGTTTGTTGATAATGGAGTCCGGTCGCTTAACCACGCTCAAATACTAGATAATTTAGTGTCGATAAAAATAGTCATACTGCAATGACATTTGTAGAGATAAGGCCGATTATATATTACTTAACGTTCGCATTACGATAGGAAAAAATTTGTGAAGAAATCCAATTAGATCAGGGCTGGGCACATTACGTGATTCTGAGAAATAAGCGCTGTGTGTTTTAAAGAGCCGGTCTTGCGAGCGCTCTGACGTAAATATACTGTACGTCATTCAGTGTCGGTGCAGTGGTGACTCTGCAGTATGATGGCGAACTTTGAAGACGGAGCTTCCGCTCATACACTAAGCGGCCCGCTACTCCCAATGCTTTTAATGTATCATGGGAGGAGGAGTTCTTTTTGGTAGAGAGCAGTGGATTAGCAAAGTGTTTAATTTGGCATAAACATTCCAACTGATTAAGAAGTTCAATATCCAACGACATTATTCTTTAGAACATGCTACTGAATATGACAAATATGTTGGTAATGAAGACCATAAATTAATACAACTTAAAGAAAATGTTTCTCAGGTACATTATATTAGAGTATCTATTTGATATTTATATTGCATTGTAAGTTATTATACATTTAGTAATATATAATTTTAAAATATACAAATATTATGATATATCATAGTATAGTATATTACAGTTTATGATATATAATATGATATATATATATGTGTGTCCATGTATTGTGGGTCCCTATCACCACGGCATGGCGCGTCCTCAGGTTGCGGATAGAGGAGACGGCCTCCAGATATGGAGGGTAGCTGCGAATATATTGAATAAGCAGTCGTGGACAGCCGATAAGGGGTGGTCCTCCAGCTTGGGGGTTGGGCGAAGGGCTAACAACCCATCACCGTAAAAAACAGCTTGTTACGTATCCCTATAATAAGCCTCGGAATAGGACTGATTCTCTGGCACGACCACAGCAAAGGAATAAGGATTTGAGATTTGGCACTTGGAACGTAACTAGTCTTTATAGAACAGGAGGGGTAACATTAGTAGCAAAAGAACTAGCTAGATATAGAATAGACTTCGTGGGGGTACAAGAGGTTAGGTTAGATGGGAATGGCATATCACAAATAGGAGATTACTTGTTGTGTTATGGGGAAGGAAACAATAATCACCAATTAGGAACAGGATTCTTTGTTCATAAAAGAATAAAATCAGCAGTAAAAAAGGTCGAATTTATCAGTGACAGGTTATCATATTTAGTACTTAAGGGTAGATGGTGCGACATCATAGTTATAAATGCTCACGCCCCTACAGAAGAGAAAGACGACCATATAAAGAATAGCTTCTATGAGGAATTGGAACATACTTTTGATCAGTTCCCTAGATATCACATGAAAATTTTATTGGGGGATTTCAATGCTAAAGTAGGACGGGAGGACATTTTTAGACCAACTATTGGAAAAGAGAGCCTACACGCAATTAGTAGTGACAATGGAGTTAGATTAGTCAACTTTGCCACATCGAAAAATTTAATTGTCAAAAGTACAACATTCCCCCATAAGGATATACATAAATATACTTGGACTTCTCCAGATGGATTGACACACAACCAAATAGATCACATCTTGATAGATAAACGGAGACATACTAGTATAGTAGATATTCGAACTTTCAGGGGTGCAGACTGTAATTCTGACCATTATTTGGTGATTGGAGAATTAAGAGAAAGATTATCAGTAGCCAAGCGAGTAGAGCAACAAGTTAATATTATTAAATACAATATTTTGAAATTAAAGGACGAGGAAGCTAAGCAAAATTATCAGGTCGAAATTTCGAATAGGTTTGCCACTTTAGAAAGTTCCGACGAAGTTGAAAAAGAATTAGATGTTAATAGCGTGTGGGAAAATATCAGAGATAGTATCAAAATTGCAGCTGAGCAGAGCATAGGTTATTATGAAACTAAGAAAAAGAAACCGTGGTTTGATGAAGATTGTTGCATGGTAGTAGAAAGAAGGAAACAGGCAAAATTGAAATTCTTACAGGATCCAGTTGAGGAGAAGAGAGATAATTATTTCAATGAAAGACGGGAAGCAAGTCGTATACTTAGGAATAAAAAGAGAGGTTACTTGAAGGAAAAACTGAATGAGGTAGAAACAAATAGTAAGAATAAAAACATTCGAGATTTATATAAGGGTATAAAGGAATTTAAGAACGGATATCAGCCAAGGGTAAACGTGATCTAGGATGAGAATGGTGACTTGCTTGCAGACTCTCCATCAATCCTAAACAGATGGAAAAATTATTTTGCGCAACTACTAAATGTACATAGGCCAAATAGAAATGATCGGGACGAAATTGAAATACTGCTGAGCCATTTATACCCGAACCCACGCTTTCAGAAGTCGAAATTGCGATAGAAAATCTGAAAAAGTACAAGTCTCCAGGTATCGATCAAATTCCAGCAGAATTAATACAAGAGGGTGGGAGTGCATTGTATAGCGAAATTTATAAACTTGTACTTGCTATTTGGGAAAAGGAAATTGTACCAGAACAATGGAAAGAGTCCATAATTGTACCTATTTTTAAAAAGGGGGACAAAACCAACTGTGGTAACTTTCGAGGAATATCACTTTTGTTGACGTCGTACAAAATTTTGTCCAATATTCTTTTCAGAAGATTAACTCCGTACGTAGATGAAATTATTGGGGATCATCAGTGCGGTTTTCGGCGTAATAGATCGACTATTGATCAGATTTTTTGTATTCGACAGATAATGGAGAAAAAATGGGAGTATAAGGGTACAGTACATCAGTTATTCATAGATTTCAAAAAGGCTTATGACTCGGTTAAGAGGGAAGTATTATATGATATTCTTATTGAATTTGGTATTCCCAAGAAACTAGTTCGATTAATTAAAATGTGTCTCAGTGAAACATACAGCAGAGTCCGTATAGGTCAGTTTCTATCTGATGCTTTTCCAATTCACTGCGGGCTAAAGCAGGAAGATGCACTATCACCTTTACTTTTTAACTTCGCTCTAGAATATGCCATTAGGAAAGTTCAGGATAACAGGCAAGGTTTGGAATTGAACGGGTTACATCAGCTTCTTGTCTATGCGGATGACGTGAATATGTTAGGAGAAAATACACAAACGATTAGGGAAAACACGGAAATTTTGCTTGAAGCAAGTAGAGCGATCGGTTTGGAAGTAAATCCCGAAAAGACAAAGTATATGATTATGTCTCGTGACCAGAATATTGTACGAAATGGAAATATAAAAATTGGAGATTTATCCTTCGAAGAGGTGGAAAAATTCAAATATCTTGGAGCAACAGTAACAAATATAAATGACACTCAGCAGGAAATTAAACGCAGAATAAATATGGGAAATGCGTGTTATTATTCAGTTGAGAAGCTCTTATCATCCAGTCTGCTGTCCAAAAATCTGAAAGTTAGAATTTATAAAACAGTTATATTACCGGTTCTTCTGTATGGTAGTGAAACTTGGACTCTCACTCTGAGAGAGGAACATAGGTTCAGGGTGTTTGAGAATAAGGTGCTAAGGAAAATATTTGGGGCTAAGCGGGATGAAGTTACAGGAGAATGGAGAAAGTTACACAACACAGAACTGCACGCATTGTATTCTTCACCTGACATAATTAGGAACATAAAATCGAGACGTTTGAGATGGGCTGGGCATGTAGCACGTATGGGCGAATCCAGAAATGCATATAGAGTGTTAGTTGGGAGACCGGAGGGAAAAAGACCTTTAGGGAGGCCGAGACGTAGATGGGAGGATAATATTAAAATGGATTTGAGGGAGGTGGGGTATGATGATAGAGACTGGATTAATCTTGCACAGGATAGGGACCGATGGCGGGCTTATGTGAGGGCGGCAATGAACCTTCGGGTTCCTTAAAAGCCATTTGTAAGTAAGTATATATATGTGTATATATATTACTAAATGTATTATTGTAACTTATAATGCAATTTAATATGGAATAGATATTCTAATATAATGTACCTGAGAAACATTTTCTTTAAGTTGTATTAATTTATGGTCATATATTATATTATATTATATTATATTATATTATATTATATTATATTATATTATATTATATTATATTATATATTAACAGGATGACAATAATGCACTTAGTGAATCGGTTATGAGAATTAGCTACAAAATTTGCCACGAAATTGCAAAGGAATTAAAAACATTCAACGAAGGTGAATTTATCAAGCGATGTTTAATTATATTTGCAGATGAACTCTGTCCACAGCAAGTAGGGGAAGTGGAAGCCATTCGCCTGTCTCGTAGAACCGTGGCACAGTGGGCCAGAATTCAAATCTAGCGGGAAAAAATTAAATGAGTATGAAATATAATTTTAAATGATTCTGTTTTACTAAATAATGATTTCTAAGAGCTTATGGAATAATAATAAGCCAGTACAGAATTGTTATCCGTAGTAATGAGCTATGAGTGCGAGTTTGAATAACTATTTCCATGGAGCCTACTAGGTACTTAATTATATCACTTGTTCTTTTCGTGAACTTATAGTTTCCATTATTCTCTAATAGGAGGAGTCATCGTCTGCATCATCGTCCTCCTTATGTTCCTTCCTCTTTCTCTTCCTCCTCTTCCAGCTGCAGCTGCTCTTCGTCCGCTTCATCATCCTTCCTGCTTGTTACACGCACGTCTTCACTTGTACTATAAGTATGGGGTTCCTTCAACATTTGTCGCACTTCAGCGGGAAAGGAATTCTTCTCATTTTCTTAAAACGGATAAGTACTTGATATGATAGGATCAGGAGTTACAAGAAGATGATTTAAGATATCCTACATTGTTTGAATTCGTGAAAATTTTCTTGAATAATCTTCACAGTACTTTCTAATGCTCTAATGTCTAGCTTCTTGGGCTTCTTGGGAAAACCTATAGGTAACACTGCACATTGTATTTTCGTTTGGTGACGTTATCTATTAAAAATTGTAATGCTTTCTCTGGTGTATATGGTCTTGGTGAAGTTGGAGATTTATTATAGGCTATCGTATACTTTGATGCTCTTTTTGGAGTAATTTGTGGTGATTTGTTGTAGAATATGTTGCATCTCTTTTCCCTGTACCCCGCAAAGATAATTGAGTATCTAGAACTAATTCAATTTAAGAACGCTGATCTTTCAGAGACCGTACCCTACATGTTTAATTCTTGTTTTCATGCCACTTTCTTCAAACAATTTTTGAGGTCTACCTACTCCTGAAACGGATGGAATTAAATCCTGGACATTTGGCGAGTTTTTATTTATTATAGAACTCTTTGGGGAATTTTGATATCCTTTTTTTAAATTGGGGACACATCAATTAAAGTGAAATTTTAATGGCAAGCAGAGTAATTATCTCATGCCTCCATGTTAAATTTTGTACCAGTGCACTTTATTTGAACCAGGTACCCAGCTTTGAAGCCGTTAACCCTGTGAATTGACAGTGTATTTAATTCCCCTGTTAAAAGTTTCAGGTTTTACCAAAATATTGACAATAATTTATTAATGGAGAGAAGAAAGAGTCTGGAGTAATCGGCCAGGGATGTGGGAAAAGTCGAGGGAAGGGAGGAGGATATCCGTGATCCATTGATTTCACTACCCATTCCGAATCTTTACGCAAAAACCTGTCCTTTTTCCTGGAGCACTGTTTCAAGCGTTTTTCTAAATTACTTCTAAATGTGCGCACAACTTTTTCGACAAACCGTATAATATCCTTGGAACAATGTTGTATTTCTAATTTTGTCACTACGAAATCAGTGAGAGTTAAGTCCACCCGAGTCACAGTGGACTGGATATGGGGATCTACCTCTGAAATAAAAACGCAAATATAAGAAAAAGGCAAGGAAACGCAAGCAAATCTTAACTTTTGTAATAAACTGTAAGGATTGCTTTATAATCTGGTGTAGATTTTAAGGTGACACCTGGTGCAACATTTTTTATATCTCTAATTTAAAATGAAGTAAAGACATAATTCCGCAATATTTTAAAGCTATGTTTAACGCATCCCTGGCAATATTTCACGTATGCAATTAAAGTATGAATAATGGAAATAGGAAGTACGAACCTTCTATTAAAATTTCCATCACAGAAAGACACTTTTCTCCACATCAACAACACACAGATCACCCTCACATCACCACCGCCATAAACCGTCTGGCGCTCGCCGCTCGGGTTCTTACACTTAGCGACTTTTAGCAGCCAGCCCTGTTGGCATTTCGCTCGGTATAAATTGATGGCATACAGATTTATGAAGATCAGTTTTAGTACTTCGAGACTATATAGCGAGAAAATGTTATTTAAAACATGCAAAAATTGAATATTTTCCAGCTAGATTTGAATTCTGGCCCACTGTGCGTGGTTGAGGAGATTGCAGTATGTGTGTATGGGTTATGTAAATAAGCGTAATGATTTATGTGTGTGCATAGAGCGAAGTTTATTTCATTAAATTAATAAGAGTGTTATAAATTCTGTACTGTACAATGGATTGACGTGATATCCTTATAAACTATTATGTACTGACAGACTGAATGACTAGAACAACCGTGGCTCTTGTTATATTAATGCAGGTAAGGTAGCTGTAATGTGAGTCCGCCACTGCGTGAGCGTTCTGCTCTGGCTCGGAATTGAAGTGCCTTGCGGAGCGAGGGCAGCTCTGGCAGACTAAATGGAGCCGCTCTCATGCCCGGCCCTGAACTAGATAATCAATCCAAGCTGGATTCGAACTCAAGTTACATCGCAGCTCTCCCTCAGCAAATTAACGCTCTTACCTACGGAGCTACGTCTGTGGCCTGGGACTTCCTAAGTTATGTAAGAACAATTCGAAATAATTTATACAAAAATTTCGTTATTTTTAGCAATAAATTGCTAGATATTGAAAACATAGGAAATCCCATTTTTTGCAGAGGGCTTGTGTAAGTGGGCAAAATTGCTAACCTTTACGGCATGAGCCAGCAATATTTGTCAGCTCGTTACTACTACCTGTCCCACTTCACGTTACCTCTCTGAGTAATGTCGCTACCGTCTCTGTTTACATCAGAACTACGGTGACTGTGGGCAGCAAGCGGAGTTGCGGGGGTAGGAAACATGGTACAGTACGTGTTGCAATGTTATAGACAGTATGTAGGTTCTCGCGTACCATGCAATAGTAGAATGGAAGCGATTATAGTATAACAGGATTCCTTGACGTCTGTAGTACAGATGCCTCAAACTAGGAAGCTGCCTGGAGAGGGGAAGTAGTAGAGCTAACGGAGGGGGCCCACCTAGGCTCCGATACCCAGGTATAGTCATATTATCTGAAAAGTTGACCTCTTGACAATTTATTCAAGATGTACCCTCCCTATGCAGCCTTCTCAACTGTTAATAGAACTGAGCTGTACCGTTCTAGTCCACAGTGCACAGCAGTAGGCGGACAGAGGTAGGGGAGAAGTGCTCTATGCGCCTGCGTGAGCGAGACAGCTTGCTAGTTTGAGGCATCTGTACCTGTCAAAGTCATCTAGCTCTACTACTTTTGTGCGTCTTGAGTTTTTACCGGGTGTTGATATTTGAATTCCTAGTTTTTCTGCTCTTTTACACTCTTTCCCAATTGTTTTTATTCTTTTTTCGCTTACCCCAACGGCTTTTGCTGCTCTTTCTACTGCTTTTGCTAAAGGTAGTACGAGACCTGCCCTTTTTTCCTCTCTACAAAAGTTCAATACGTTATAAATTATCTTCCTGCTTTGAGAATTGTACACTTTCGGGGATGGTTCCTTCTTTGGAGGAGTTTCCATATTTTGTCACAATTGCAATCCTTCCCTGAAAATTCCACACAGTAGCTACATTAGGCTATCTTATGGATTCGGTTATATAAAACCTAAACTGAACTTGATTGAATGTACAGTGTATTCAATGATACTACAACTAAATAAATCACTAATGCTGTATTAGAATGCGTCAACGGCATGTAAACACGAAACGTTTCATTCAATGCACAGCATATTAAAAGATATTACAACTAAATGAATCACTAATGCAGTATTAAAATGCTCCAGTGGAGTATAAATACGTACAGATAACTCAAGCTAGGAAGCTGCCTGGAGAGGAGAGGTAGTACAGCTAACGAAGGGGGCCCACCTACGCTCCGATACCCATGTATAGTCATGTTATCTGAAAAGTTGACTTCCTGGACATTTATTCAAGTTGCATCCTCCCAATAATATATTGAGTAGTGTTGTAATACATAATAATTAGTTTAATGTTATTGGTGTTAATGATTTATTCTCTAATTGCAAAGGTATATTCATTAGTATAATATATGACTGACCTAAATGTTCCATCATTATTCTAGTTATATGTGTCCAAATTATAGATTATAGCGTTTGACTATGGAGAACTTTGTCCGATAGTGTACTACTCATCATAGTGAAAAAAATACTCCTATCACAAACGACAGCCACACATAGAAACATAGAATACAGTCATCTCAACTGTTATTAGAACTGAGCTGTACCGTTCTAGTCCACAGTGCACAGCAGTAGACGGACAGTGGTAGGGAAGATGTGCTCTATGCGCCTGCGCGAACGAGACAGCTTGCTAGTTTGAGGCATCTGTACCGTTCGATTCAATGCACAGTATATTCAATGATAATACAACTAAATAATTCACTAATGCAGTATTAAGATGCTTCAACAGATTGTACACACGTCCCTCACGCTGCTCTAGTCTAGACTGATAGACTAATATTCTCTCGCGACTGTACAGTGTATGACGTAACGGATGGTTCACGAAGACGCCGCGGATAACGTGAGCTGAAACGGACTGTACTATAATTTTGCTATAAACATGTGCTCAATATATACAGAGTGGAAGTGAAATACCTATCCCTGCAGATTGAAAGAAATTATAGGTTACATTTAAATAAATATAAAACCTATATTACGTTTTTTAATTAAATGTACGGTTAATTAGAAAATTAAGCTGAAAGTTTCAGCAGTCCGGCAACATCACCGCTAACACACTGCTTCACTTTTGATGTAAGGGATCCACGAACTCATTCTAACTGCCTCCACCTGCCTCTCTGGCGACAGAGTTGCAATCTTGTCGCATTTTTCGGTGGCTTCAAATTAAGTAATTTTAAAATTAAATTTACACGAAAACCGTCCACGCTATAGAAATATGCCGGAGGGATTTTCTATCGATATGAAAAATAATGCGATGCTTCTCGCAACATGTATGTTAAACCTAATAAGTGTATGTTAAACAGTTGAGAAAAAAACATATTTTAGTAGAAATTATAAACTTCCTATAAATATTGTATTACACTTTTTTGTTAGATACATGAGCTATTTTCTCCGAAAATATGCAGGGTTATTTCACTTCCAAACTGTATAATCTTTACTGCAAACACAGTATCTACAAGTGTCTTTCTTTATAAAAAGATAGTATATTTCGATGGCTCAGAACGAGACTGTTAAATCTAAAAAAATTCACTTTTTGAGTTATTAATATAATTTGAATATTTGAATTGAATGTTACAACTCCAAAAAAATTCACTGTCTGAGATATTAACATAATTTGAACATTTGAATTGAGAACTATGCTTTGTGAAACTGTTACAACCCCAGTTCCTAGTGAGAGATAGAAGCACATACAGCAGTTTTAAAGTTATGCTATTTAATGTTTTTTATAATACGAAAATGTTATATTTCACTTTGTGACAGTTTTCCAAAACTGTTGCTAAAAGTAATGTTCCATTTTGACAAGTAATATTGTCGCATTGCAAATATTCATAGTTTCAGTTTAGATTTGGCACAAGAAATAATGGTAGCATAATGTTGTGAATTGTATGCGGCTCGTGATTATGTTACATATAAAAAGTAGGAGCAGGCGAAAGGTTAAAGGCCTTGACTGGAGATAATAATAATAATAATAATAATAATAATAATAATAATAACAATAATAAATATGTGGAAAGAGGGTAGAAATTTTGTAGAAGTTTTACAAGGAGAACAGACGCAAGTATGTACGACTTCCACGATCGATAGAAGTAATAATCCATCGATTTGTGTAATAGATAACATGAACTGCATCATAAATATAAACATGGAGTAGAGGTAGGCTTAAATATTATTCTGTAGTGTTGTAGATCAATTCTGCAGTGCTTGGGAAAAGTGACATAAGTCAGTTTCCACAAAAACGTTTTTGATAATTTATTGACAACTTACGGAACATCTGCTCGCTTGGAAAAAATACATAAGTATTCCTCCCATTACAATAATTCATACAGAAGAAATTCAAATCGACATAAACCAGTGTAAGTTGTCAATATATTATCAAAAAAAGGTTTGTGGAAACTGACTTGTGTCACTTTTTCCAAGCACTGCAGAATTCTAAAATATTGTAAGTATGAAATGTTAAAGATTCAAAATATTAACCTTATTTTTGTTTTCATTTATTATGTCACATTTATTTGCTAATAATAATGTTTAAATTATATTGGCATGATTCACATTGCGGGGCTGGTCATTGAACAATGGATGGAAAAGAACACACGTAAAATCTGCTAAGAATGGATTGGCCCGAATTATAGCGACTTTTGAAATATGATAAAATAATTTGTAAGTAAGTAAATAGGATTTGTCTGTAAAATTCCTACTGAGTACTTCCACTTGTTTAGTTTCGAAGATACTAATGACGTTTGTCATGTCTTATTCATATTGTAACTTTTTTTAAACTAAACAAAAATGTAACTTTATTATCTCAACAACAGGATTTGCTCTCCACACAGTAACACAGTATTCGTTAATGCACTCCACTGACGACAATGACAATTTACTTGGACTATTACGAACAACAATGAACTGTTAATCTTAACTAATATTTACAAAGCACTATTTACAAATCAGAACTGTCACTTCTCAGTTCACAGTTCTTCTAGCTCAGTCACTCAAGTTCACAGTATCTCGAACCACAGACATTCAGAGACGATCCGCTGTTCTCGAACTCAGGTCCCTCCAACTGCGGTCCACTGCACTCGAACTCAGGCCTTCTAATGCTCACACAGTTGCGGACGCACACTCAAGTCGAACTCCGGTACACAAGACTGGCTGGCTTGCTCTGTTCACTGGCTTACTGACTGAACTAATCATGAATCATAATGTCCGAGTTCACTCGCGTTTCATTTTTATAACCACAGCGACGTAGCCTGGAAAGTTCCACGCGTGTCCAGAGATAGCACTCTCGAACAATCCAGATCCCTCTCCTCTCTGCCAGTGCCAGATGCGCGCGCAGCCTCCCCTCGCGCGTCGGAGTAGTACACCGCCCCTCTACCCTCTCGGCACCCAGATGCTTCCCTCGCCGCCACACCTAAGCGACCAACGGACACGCGT
Organism: Periplaneta americana; assembly: GCF_040183065.1. NCBI lineage: Eukaryota > Metazoa > Arthropoda > Insecta > Blattodea > Blattidae > Periplaneta > Periplaneta americana. The sequence goes on from NC_091121.1 coordinate 160,236,106, forward strand.
TCGAACCCCGGTGTAGCTGTCACAATATGTTGGTGATAGTGGTGGCCTTTTTGTGAATATTACAGTACATTGTCCTGTATTGTTTTATTTTTCGGCCGTTTTGTGAAGACCATAAATTAGTGAAATGAGACATAGTATGAAATCAATATTATTGCAATATATATATAAATTTTTATGCAATACAATAAGATAATGCACCTTTATAAGTTGATATTTTGCCGTATATGAGATCAGTATTTTATAATCCTTTAACTTAGCTGTTAGAAAATATTAATAAATATGGTGTGTGTTTAGTTTTTCAGCTCTCTGTGTTGCGATTTTCTTTTATCTACTGGATAAATGTAAGAATAATAATAAAATGTATTACTTACTGTATACTGTGTGCAATTGTACAAGTACTCTATACAAGATATAACCACAGTCTAGTATATACAGTCACGAAGCTCAATACATAGTAAATATGCATCCATAGATAGTTGCTAACCACTAGAATCGCTACTATCGCCTCATTACATAAAATGCAAAATAATATCGGCACAGTCTATTGTTCCTAGTACACTCAACAACTGAAGCTTCGTGACTGTATATACTAGACTGTGATATAACTCAATCCTTGTTATAAAATCGTATTGAAATTCTAATCTGAAATGGACTCCTCCAAATCGATGCTAAGAAGAGGACAATGATTTCTTACCGAACCCAGGAGAAACATTTCAGACATCGTCTGCAATGCAGTAACATTACAAAGGAAAACTAGAGAAACTTTCATTTGTTAAAAAAGTACACGGAGGTTTACATATGAGGCGCTCAGAGCTAAAGTGGATCAAGTCCATGAGACGTAGTTTTGAGATAATAGGACTTAAAGTTAACTAGCTCTAGTGGATTATTTATTTATTTATTTATTTATTTATTTAACTTTATTTATTCATTTATTTAATCTGACAGGATTAAGGCCATAAGGCCTTCTCTTCCAGCCTACCAGATAGCACATGTAAATACAAAAACAAATACAAACACTGATGAAAATAATACGAATTAAATTTTTTAAAATAATTTATTGATCGATCAGCGCATTTAGCGCTATACAGATCTTTTCTAAATAAAATATAAATACAATACATGGCACTGAATTGAGGGCAGCCTAGATTGGGCTGCTCAAGGAACAAAAAAATTGTTAATAAATAATTATTTACATAGGTTGGTGTGAAGATAAATTTTTATTATAATATGAGGTTCATTAGAAATCGGCTCTTGATTCTGGAGGGGAAATGTGGACTTCCTTCCGAGAGAGTAGTGGATGGCGCCTGGAACATTTTCTAGGTTGTCATAGAACTTCTTAGCTTGTGAATGAATAAACTGTTTGATTGTGTCAATACTAGTTTCTCTGTGTAGTTGGCTGTTACGGACAAATCAAGGAGAATTGAGTGAAATTCGTAGGACTCTATTTTGAAATGACTGGATGTGTTTAATTTCACTTATTGCAGCTCCTCCCCAGACAGGACAGGCATAATAATAGAGATGTAATAGAGATGTGTAAAGTAGCATGTAATTTTGTAGCTTTAGAGATGATTTCTTGTTGAGGAGTGGACATAAGTTAATGAGTTTTGAGTAGGCCAATTTAAGTTTGTTGTTGATGTGATGTTTCCATGATAGACGGCGATCTAAGTGCACTCCAAGATATTTTACAGCTTCATCCTTTAGTTTCCACGGTATCACGTTGGTTGAAAGATTTAACAAATTAAATTAAAGCCCTATATAAGGTCAAGAGGGCCAAAAGAACACTTAGAGCTCTCATCGAGTTAATACAAGAAAAAAGAAACACAGAAAAACAGAGATAGCAATGATGACAGTGATAACTGATGATGATAATAATGATAATAATAATAATAATAATAATAATAATAATAATAATAATAATAATAACATATTACAACAGCATAGTTACAATACTTATTATATGACATGGGTTAAGCCGAAGTTGCGCAACCTGACAGATGTTCAACAAGGAATTCCATGAACTATAATGTGATTTTTAATTTAAATTTGAATTTTGATATTGTCCGACAGTCTCTGACATGGTCAGGGAGAGAATTTCAGAGGCGTGGAATCGATATGCTGAAAGATGATGAGTAGAAGGATGTTCTGTGCAGAGGAATAGAGAGAAGGTACATGTTTCTGGTTCGAGATTGTGAAAGGTAAACAAAACGAGATGCTAGGTAAGAGGGTGTGGATGTGTGGATGATTTTAAATTTTAAAAAGAGGGAGGTGAAGAATCTTCTTTCTTTAAGTGGATTCCAAGAAAACAATTCTAGTGACTGTGTTACATAATCGAAGTTTTTTATGTTAAAAACGAAACGAACGCTAATTTTATTGCTCCATTCTCAAATTCTAGATTTATAAAACATAAAAAAGTGTGGTATTAATTGATACAACGCTTTGGTGACTTGATCCACTATGGCTCAAAACATCGTTAACAAATAATCTGAGCCAAAAGTGACTGGTGTCACCTATCGGCGAATGCTTGGAATTAAGGGGAGGCAGAAGTGAATATTTCAATATCCACAAAATTTATCCGATTTGTTTGAAATTGATCATGGATACTAAGTATGTCATTAGTAATGGAGATACCAAGTTTCAACTTTCTAAGTACAATAGTTCTGTAAATATTAATAATTTTATAAAACTTTATATCGTTTGATATAAAATGCTCCACGCACCATATTGTAAGAAATTTTCAATATTTATTTTTATTTATATGTTCAGAGAAGGTATATAAATAATGATAAGTTATTAGTTTATTATGGGAATAATATAGTAATACAGTTATCTTGGTTTTAATTTCATAGCCTACTTTTAAGGGCACAAAATCAAAAACTAACATCGGAATATCAAAATAAAGATAATAAAAATGAAAAAAAAATCATTTTTTCTTCAGTTTTGTTCGAAAATTTCACATCTGCCTCCCCTTAAGTCTTGATCCATTACTACTCGGAAAAGATCCAACTTCAGATGATCAGAACATGAATTAAATCCAATTTAAGAAAATTTGTAACTTGATCCATTTTAGATCTGAACGCCTCATATATAAAACTTGACTGTTTGAATTGATCTCAAAGGCAAAGAAATAAACATGTCTTCATATAGACGTTAGGATAGAAGTTCTTTTATTCCGAATGATATGAGCTCAGAAACAGACTCCGTCCTTTGCCAGAAGAAGAAAACGAGTGTCTAGGAATTCATGTGAAGCCATCACAATGCACTGCGAACCTACCAAAATTCAGACCTGAAGATTTAATGTTTCGGTTGGCGAAATCTTGTCCTAAAGCTTTCACCATGCATTGAGATTATCTGAGAACGCCTGGAAACGCCTGTGATAGATAATGCGAATATATTATCTTTCCAATTAGTACGAATAACCAGAAATTACGACATATTTGTAAATTGGTTTTAGAAAGTTTGGATCGTCGCCAGAGATGGAAACCAAAAGTTGTAGGATAAATTTTCCGCAGCATGTTACAAAATTCCTGATCATGAATTTTCTCTGTCCCAGAACACAAGAGAACGTGGAAATAAATTAGTAAATATAATTCATAAAGTCGCTTTGTTTGTGTCACAACGGGCAAAGGGGCGCCCAATTCCCTGCATACTTGCTTTGTAAAGGATTGGAGATCGAATACCGAAACTATGGACATGCAATGCATTGTTCTAAATATCCCACACCTCTTTGATGTGAACACTAGCCGATAATGTAAACGGTTCAGCGTACTCTTTTATAGTTCAACATCATAATCATCACTCGCGGGTTAGGTCAATAGACCTTTTCCGACTTCATACAATCGCTTCTTCATTTTCATTACATCTCCTCTTCGTCTTGGTTTTCATTATATTATTTGTGTAGGACATCTTTCTTCATCTGCTCCGTTTCTGTTAATATGTCTCTAATTTGTCTGTTATTTTAAGGCCCGATTGTATAAACCATTTAATCTTAGATCAGAGATTAAATTGATCCTTGTTTCAGCTGAACTTGGAATTTTGTGTTGTATAAAATCTAATCTGAGATTAATTTGTCTCAAACTAAAGTCAACTTTGACTGAAGAAATTTCTCCGAATTAAGTTAGATGATCCAAGTTCAGTTATTCCTTTTCTGTTTGAAATATACGAGTGACAGATTGTGCAAATAAAATATCCATTATTATTAATATTAATAGATATGTTAGGTACATTTATATATATTTCTTTCAATTTCTTGCCTTAATACACAAACATTCTTATATTTTATAAGGCTCTATCGTGTTCAGCAGTATCAAATAACATAACCTATAATTATATTATATTTATAACAACCATTAATTATTAATGGATATCATAGGTACATTCATAAATGTTCAATTAACTATATTACTAAACGAAAATTGTCGTTTTATAAAGCTTTATTATGTTTAGCAGTATCAAACACTATAACATGATAACAACTTGGAGAACAGTCAACCTTCTTCTTATTGTCCGCCATTATTTACATTGAAAAAAAAAAAACCAGTGTCTCCAACAGAGTGTAATACGGAAAGTCGCCAAAAAGTAGTTGTAAAGTCGCTAGATTTCTCATTATCAACAAAGAAAGATTAAATTTTGTCACTATGGGGTGCTAAAAAGGTCACTAAATCCCTATTTAAGCAATATAAAAGTTAAAAGAAATTGTTGTTGAAAAAGAGTTAAAGTCGCTAGATTGGCAACACTGAACAAACCTGTCCGCGCATCACGTATTTCACCTGTTTATGCGATGTTGCCAGATCCTTTTCACGTGAACTTAGATTGCATTTGAACGAAGGTAATTTGATCGCAGAAAAGTTTTATACAATAGAAGAAGTGTCTGAACTCGGTTCACTTTTCGATCAACGATTAAAGTTGATCTTTAGTCAGGGAGTTTCATACAATTGGGCCTAAATGTTTCAAGGTTCCTAATTTCTGTGTTTTCAAGTCTGTCTTTCCTTCTACAGCCTTTAACAGATCCTAAATGTTTCATTTCTAATGCTGTTATCTTACATCTTATTTTTTTTTTATCCACGATTCAGAAAGCCACCGGTGTGACTCAGTCGGTTAAGGCGCTTCCCTGCCGGTCTGAAGTTGCGCTCGGGCGCGGGTTCGATCCCCTCTTGGGCTGATTACCTGATTGGTTTTTCGAGGTTTTTACCAACCATAAGGTGAATTCCAGGTAAACTATGGCGAATCCTCGGTCTCATCTCACCAAATACTACCTCGCTATCACTAATCTCATCGACGCTAAATAACCTTGTAGTTGATACAGTGTCGTTAAATAACCAACTAAAAAACTTCAGAAACGTAGACTAATGCTGATACTGCTAATATCTTATAGAATATTGTGTTCCTTTTGTTGCTTTGTTATTATGAAATTTATATCGTTCCTTGAAATTTTGCTAATTTATTATATTATTACAATTATAATCAAATGAGACCACATCCTAGGTAATCAAAAGGACTTAGTTGGCCGATGACTATTTTTATTCCTATTTTGTACCTAATTTCTTGTTTGCCTCGGAATGTTATAGCATTGTTTTTAATGAGCATTTTAAAATTGTATTATTAATATATTTTATATAATTTAGCCTATATCTTTGCGTGCCGCGCCGTGGCGTCGTGGTCTAAGGCATCTTGCCTAGGACTCGCGTTACGGAATGCGCGCTGGTTAGAGTCCTCATGAGGGAAGAAATTTTCTCACGAAATTTCGGCCAGTGTATGGGACCGGTGCCCACCCAGCATCGTGATGCACTTGGGGGAGCTACGATAGGTAGCGAAATCCGGTTGCGAATGCCAGCTATAACGGATGAGGGGATCATCGTGCTAACCACACGATACCTCTATTCTGGTTGGATGATCGTCCACCTCTGCTTCGACATGTGGGCGTGAGGCCAGCAGCCGGCTGGTCGGTCTAGGCCCTTCACGGGCTATAGCGCCGAGGATTATTGTTATTATTATGTCTTTGCAGATCATTTTCTGTACTTGCTACTATTATCTGGTTATCAGGATACAGTAAAGTTTTCAAGTTACCTACCTGGTTTCATTCGTTTATTTGTTTTTATAATATTTCTTGTTATTTCATCTATGTACAGATTAAAAAAAACTTGAAAGAGACTCAAACTAGTTTGACTCCTTGAGTAGGTTAAAATTCATATTTTTCCTAGCTTCATTTCCAAATTTTATGACAAATTTAGTTTCCTCTAGCAGCCTAAACTTTTAAAGACTTTATCTATTAAGTATCTCGGGATTCATTGTTCCTCCATTATAATATAGAGCAGCCATTTTCAAATTTTCAACCGATGTGCCGCGAATGATTCGCTGGTGTGCCGAAAATAGTAGGCTAAAGATTGTCGTAGAAAAAAAGAAGAGGGGGCGAATTCACAAGGGTCAACATTCAGCGAACACGCCACAAGCCGACATTTGGTAAAACATTCCCTCTAAAACCCTCAAAATTGCCCCTGGTTTGGAACCACTGATCTAGTTTCTATAAGTATGTGGGGGAGTTTAAATTACACATTTAGTGTAACACACGTAGAAAAATGTTGAAAATCTCTGGTCTTTAGTTTCATTATGAGGATTTCCCATTATTTCATTAACAGTACAGCAAATGTAGTGTATTCTCCGACAAATTTAAAATTATGAACTTTTATGAAATTTATTGAATAATTAATTCACATAAATTAAATCCTTGTAACATTTAAAGGAAAAGTGTAATGTGGTCGTATTTGCGGATTATTGCAAATGAAACCTATGCGGGCATTATGAACGCGTTGTAATCTTTGGGCTAAATAGGAATTTAAATCTGTTAGAAAGTCACAATACTAAAAATGTAACATCACCAATGTTTATATCAGAATTCTTTTAAATGAAGAGGTAGAACATTTTTCAGGCGATTTAATGAGAATAGGATCTAAATAACCTAGTAATTGAAACAGCGTTTGTTAAACAACCAACCGGATATTCTTAGTTGTTCAATCTATCAGTATATCTACAGGGTGTTTCCGAGGTGGCGTTACAAACTTTCAGGGTTGATGGCGAAGGGCTCATGTATCAATTTGAGATAAGGAACCCTGGTCCGGAAAATGACCGAGTCGAAAGTTACAACCAAAAATAGTTCTGTGGAAATGAAATAATTTTATTCCTCTGTACATCTTACTGATGTGTATTTATCTGTACATCCTACACATACTGTATTCATCTGACGTTGTTTTCGTTGTCTACTTACAGTACTCCATTCAGTACGCTGTCTGAGGGGTGGGGACAGGAAACTACATTAAAGCAATGCAGATAGCGTAATGTTAACGGACATGGCCGGTCCTGATATGCACGTGTGTAGGCAGCAGTGTTTGTGTACAAGTTGCAGTGTCCAGTCGATCAGTCCTAGTGAAATGGAGAAGTACACGAGAACGGAATATGCAGACCTGATTTTCGAATACGGATGAGCCAATGGGAACAGTAGACAAGCTCACAGATTGTATCGGTACAAGTACCCACGTAGGAGACATCCTGCCCATACCATTTTTCCACGACTGTTCCAAAGGTTAAGGAAAGGAGGGCACATGGTGCTAAATTACAATTTCATTTCCATACAACTATTTTTGCTCATAACTTTCGATTCGGTCATTTCCGGACCATGGTTCCTGATCTCAAATTGATACATGTGCTCTTCGCCATCATCCCTGAAAGTTTGTAACACCATCTCGGAAACACCCTGTATATTATACACTCGGTTGAAACTGTAAATTAAAATTGTGACTCAAGTTTTAACAGCAAATGAAGCATATTATTTAATAATGGAAAACTTAGGCTAATTAATACTTAGTGATGAAGCTAGCCTCTGCATACAAAACATCTCACCTCTCCCAGAGTGTGAGTGACACATAACCCCAAAGCTTTCTGAACGCCTTCATGACGTATGAGCAACTGGCAACTAAATGACCTACCATAATAAATTCACACGTAATATTCAGGAGAGCGACTGAAATCCGAGCGCGAATTAATTAAAACACAGACATGTTAATTAATAGGAAGCGTGTTTAAATAAAAGTTGCCGCGTCATTAATTTATAATAATGACAGGGAAAACGAGCTGCATCTCTGGACTGCCTGCTTGTTATGCAAGTCTCTCGAGAGCCAAACCTCTGGTACATGCCGCCTACATACACTTGCAACCCACACAACGCTCCTGTTGCGAAGTTTGCATAGACATGCACCGGTGACATGATTGCTTTTCCTTTGCTTCTATTTTTGCATTCACGAAGTCAATTTTCTTGCTGTTTGATATTGATGGAAGAAAAGCATCTATTCTTAAGACCTTTAACATCCACGAAGTAATATTGGTCTCATTTTCATTTATTGTAACATAGAAACTCTATATCTCTTTATTTCAGTTCAGAATGATTTGAAACTTACGGGAACACGTGATATTGAGCTAATATTCAGTTATGATGAAAAGATTGGTGTTTCTGTACTTATAGAACTTCAATCGTTGAACATTTGAAAATTCCTCACAGTAGGATTTTTTTTCGATTTTCTTCAATTTAACACAACTCTCTGCAAAAGTCAATTTTTCTCTCCGCTTGTGTTTGTGTAGTGCAGTCATGTCAACTGATGCCCCTTTGGCGCAAGCGCGAGCTCAGGAGAGCCTGAGCGCTTTACAACGGAAAGGAAAGAGACAAAGGAAAAAAGGTAGTATATGCCGCTTGGTAAAGCTATATACAGTAATACTCAGCACTGATTCAATGGATAAAGGGGACAGAACTTATTAAAACTATGTCCATGATAACTTTTTGATTCCTCTGAGAAGTATAATTGCCTTTTAAGTTATGTAAGTTTTAATTTTAAATTTATCTTTTGAAGAGGTGGAAAAATTCAAATATCTGGGAGCAACAGTAACAAACATAAAAGATACTCGGGGGGAAATTAAACACAGAATAAATATGGGAAATGCCTGTTATTATTCGGTTGAGAAGATTTTATCATCCAGTCTGCTGTCAAAAAAACTGAAAGTTAGAATTTATAAAACAGTTATTCTTTATGGTTGTGAAACTTGGACTCTCACTTTGATAGAGGAAAATAGGTTAAGGGTGTTTGAGAATAAGGTGCTTAAGAAAATATTTGGGGCTAAGGAGGATGAAGTTACAGGAGAATGGAGAAAGTTACACAACACAGAACTGCACGCATTGTATTCTTCACCTGACATAATTAGGAACATTAAATCCAGACGTTTGAGATGGGCAGGGCATGTAGCACGTATGGGTGAATGCAGAAATGGAAATAGAGTGTTAGTTGGGAGGCCGGAGGGAAAAAGATCTTTGGGGAGGCCGAGACGTAGGTGGGAAGATAATATTAAAATGGATTTGAGGGAGGTGGGATATGATGATAGAGACTAGATTGATCTTGCTCAGGATAGGGACCAATGGCGGGCTTATGTGAGAGCGGCAATGAACCTCCGGGTTCCTTAAAAGCCAGTAAGTAAGTAACTAAGTATGTAAATAAATTTTAATATTAATGCTTATTTTTCGCAAGGTTCCTTTTTTATTCAAAAGGAATATTTTCTGTAACTTTTTTTTACAGAAAAGTGTAATTATCAGATATGTCTTTTTGGTAACCTTGCAGGTACTGCAACAATGTTTTCTTACATCTAATATATCGTAAATACATGTAACTGAAGATAGTGCATTACAAATTTTGAAAATATTCGCATGGAAAATGTTTGTAAGGAAATGAATTAACAAAGCAACTACTGTTCTCCAACCAGGAGATCAACCGTGAAAGGAATGTGCTTACTATTGCGCCATCTATTGGAACGAAGTAGATAGATAATATTACCGTTATAACATCAGTTTAAAAACCATGCGCTCTCCTGCACATGTTATTTCCTATATGGAGAGATTAAAAGACCAGGAGATTAACAGTGATCTAATTTTGTAGCTAGGGTAGCATCAATATGTATGTATCAATGTTATTGTTTTTGCTGTGAGAGCTAGTCAATACAGATACGAGTACCCACGTGTGTGACCTTATGACATCTTATGACATCAACTTTCATTCACAGCATTACCCCGCTTCGTCTCATTCCCCAAAGACTTTCTCGTGGTTGGAGTACAGCACTGTTACATCATAAACAAAAAGATATGTGCCCATGTGTTGTTATAATGTCAGCTCTATAGCTTCGGCAGATTTCGAGAAAATAATTTAATATTCTGATGATAGGAAGTTACGCACCAATTTCACCATAAAAGCATAATGCGATAAGAGATTTGTTATGGAATATTACAGTTAAAACATATACCCAGATAACTTTGATTTGTACTGTAATATTGTTCTGATTAGTTTATTGATTAATTTTAAAAGTCTAAATATAACATCAATATCAGTTCCAACTTATCATGTCATATTCACTCTCTTTCCTTGGGATATCACTTTCTTTATTAATGTATCTCATTCACATAGTACAGTATAGTTGAACTACTATGGAATTTATATGAATATTCCTTCTTAACTCTTTATTATGTTATTAACGTTTAAAACATAACTACGATATTGAAAAATTGGTGTAAATACATTTGTTTTACAAACAATATAGATAGCATGAAACAGAAAGGAGCCGTATAAAAATAACGACATAAATTTTCACGTTCCGTCTGAAGTTTGTACACCACTATCTTCTTAATCCAACTGGCTGCTTATTCATATACATCATGGATGGGCATCGTGCTTCACTTGAGAAATAATGCCTCACTGACCTTCACAAGCTTATCGCTCTGAGTGACATCATCTTCACAGTCCCCGTTTCTCCCTCACGCAGCTCCTAGGCGTGGGCAGGTTCTATATCAGTTACATAAGCAATATCAGTGGTGGCATAATGGCATTATCAAATCAGTGTGTACTCGTTAGAAAACGATTATTTCATGAGAAATGGGAGGAAGAGTTTTTTTGATATTTAGAAGGGGAGAACATACGAGGTATGTTATGCTCGAAAATTCTATTAGGCATTAATACATTTAATATACAACGACATTACTCCTTATGTCATAAAGAACATGCTGAATTAGAAGGTAAGACAAATTAAATGTTATTTTTCGTACTATTACGAAGAAAATTTATGATCTTAACATTTGCATAGTATACTAAATACGACATTATACCTTAAACACGTTGTATTAAAAGATACGAGGAATTAAATGTTGTTTATACGTATTATTTCCTCAAGAAATTTATATAAAAATATCAAATGTGCGTAGAAAACGAAATATGATTTTCTGAAATTATTTTAGGTCGAAACGTGCAAATCTAATAAGTAATCTTGATAAACGCCAGAATATTCAAGAAAATAAACGTAGACAACGTGATGGAATATTATTGGCTAGTTACGCAATTTCTCGCCTGTGATTTAAATCAATTCAATGATGGAGAAATAGTAGAGAGGTTTATGATTCAAGCTGCCCAATTAATTTGCCAAATTGAATAAAAGTTTTCGAGTCTCTCACGTTAACCAAGCGCTTTCCTAATAGTTCGCCACTGACAGCCTTAGCGATTACGATAAGGTGACGCAGGTCACAGCAGTTTATATTTCCCATCCTAATCTGCAATCTCCTCTCCTAGTAAACAAACTATTTCAAATCGAGTGCCTCACGTAACCGAAAATTCTGCCCATTCGTCCTCTTTGCACTGCATTACTGATTGTCCAGTTCCTTCACAATATTTTAATTAATATTTGTTCGTTGGAGCATATTGTTTCCGCTCTATGCACTGAACAACTGAACTCCCTGTACCTTCATATAACACCGCCTCCTTAACATCACTACTGAGTAAACAGAGACTGCATGACGTAGACCAGTAATCACAACCCTATGTGCACATAACTTGCTTTTTTGTTTGGCTTCAGAAACCGGCAACCATGATGATCAATATCAGCTACCTCTTCAGCCCAAATTCTCAAATCTAGACTCGGGTATTGCGGGCTGCATTCAGCAGTGATTCGGCGATTGCTTTGAACACGCTTGGATTATGATGACTAAGTAATGAGAAAGTAAACAGTCAGATTATTTTATGAGGCATTGACGTCATAATTCTAAACACACATGCTTCTAACAGTAACAAGCTGTAGGGGTGTGCTATTAATCTTCATTGGGCTTTTATTTTGCGTCCGTTTCAGTATTCTATCACAACACAGCATTTATACCATATTAGCAAATACATTTTTGGGCTTTCGGTTTTGTAATTGATAGTTAAATATCTTGATAACGATACAATGGCGCTATTAATTAACTATCGGTAATCGCGTCATATAAACGATGTGCTATTAATATCGAATCGGGAACATGATGCGGCTATGAAAACACATCAAATAAAGTGTTATTTATCGCTGTTCAGGAACGCTGTTACATAAAATTTCCACGGTAAGTCAGTAATTACATTAACTCTCATGATTTCAACATCAATTAAGCATCGATATTCATCACATGAGGCATCCCGCACTCTCAATGTTTTGTGGAGTGATGTGTGGGATCGTAATTAGATTACCAGAAAATTACATACTGTGAGGTAAAGTTTGCTGTCAAAAATGTGACTTGTAACGTTGAAACCACCATGAGTCAGAAAAATATATTGTCGTTATTATTTTCATTCATTTAGTATTCTACCCAAGGGCAGATCTTTCACTGCAATCCCAGCTTCCTCCAGTCTTTCCTATTTTCTGCCTTCATTTTTGTTTCCTCATATGATACATATATCTTAATGTTGTCTATCATCTGATATCTTCTTCTGCCCCGAACTCTTCTCCCGTTCACCATTCCTTCCAGTGCATCCTTCAGTAGGCAGTTTCTTCTCAACGAGTGACTCAGCCAATTCCTTTTCCTCTTTCTGATCAGTTTCAGCATCATTCTTTCTTCACCCACTCTTTCCAACACAGCTTCATTTCTTATTCTGTCTGTCCAATTCACACGTTCCATTCTTCTTTATATCCACATTTAAAATGCTTCTATTCGCTTCTCTTCACTGGGTCGTAACGTTCATGTTTCTGCCCCATATTGTAATATTATGCTTAAGTGAAGTATTCTATTTAGTAAAAATTTAATATTAGTAAGAAGTTAAAACTAAAGTTTTGTAGATTAACTTGATAACAAAGGGAGTAAACTAAAAAACAAATGGAGTTAAATTATATACCGGTATCACAAATTAACGAGACACTTATTTAAAATATAACGTACGTATGTTAAATATAATAATATATTAATATTAATTTTAATTAGGTATTATAAATATCGCCTATTTCTAATTTGGATTTATACGGTATAATTTTTAAATATAGATACCCGGCCCCGGAACAATTTTTCCCTTGAAATTATTCAAGTCTGATTCACAGAGAGCTCTACCTGAAAGCCAGATTTGCATAAAATACGTACATTAACAGAAAACCACAATTCAAGTCACACAGTGTTTATGTGCACTCAAAGTTGGGTTTCTGGCTTCTTGTCGGTCCACTTGAGGTATGTGGATATAAAGGGAAAAATTGAGACTGTGTCGGGTGTAGTTCCTGGGTAGCTCAGTCGGTAGAGCACTCGTGCGCTAAGCGAAGGGCCCCGGGATTGATACCCGGCCGCGGAAAAATTTTTACCTTAGAATTAGCCAAGTCTGCTTCACAGGGAGCTACACCTGAAAGCCAGATTTGCATAATATATACGTCACTGTATGCACATTAACAGAAAACCACAATTCAAGTCACACAGTGTTTATGTGCACTCAAAGTTGGGTTTCTGGCTTCTTGTCAGCCCTCTTGAGGTGTGTGGATATAAAGAGAAAAATTGAGACGGTGTCGGGTATAGTTCTCGGGTAGTTCAGTCGGTAGAGCATTCGTGCGCAAAACGAAGGGTCCCGGGATTGATATCCGGCCGTGGAACTATTTTTCCCTTGGAATTAGTCAAGTCTACTTCACAGGGACCTGAAAGCCAGATTTTGATAGATACCGGTACTTCAAAATCAGGTCATTATAGCTACATTTTAGTCCATAATTAAGGCTGTGTTTTTTGTGGAAGGAATTTAGTAATGTATATTTAAAAATTTATTCCAATTGAATTTCGTTCCGACATCGTAATGCCTTCACGTAGCCCAAACTGTCCTAGTTTCAGTGCTAGTACGTACGAAACCTTCAACCAGACTGGAAAAAGTAAACAAGCCCTAGACTGTTCCCCCACTTTCGTCCAACACTCCGCTATCAGTCAACCTGTATCTCCTCCATCGGAACCTGAACTCCGAACTCTAGTAATAAGTGAGATGAAGAATCTGCTGAGGATGAATACCACAAGTCTAAGAGAGATCATCCACATTGTCAACAGAAAACTGGAAGATCTATAAAAAGGAAAGCAATATATTAAAAAAGAAGTTGAAATATTTAGAGGAACAGAAAAGGAGGACAAGAAAGAATTGAATGGCTGCCTAAAATAACGTGGTAAGTCAGTTTTTACAGTTTGTCAGGAAATTAAAACTATGTTTATTCCATACTAACATTGTTAAATGTTACAAAATATGACAGTGTGAGGTCTGTATTAATACTTCAATAAGTATTCACACCATTTATATATATATATATATATATATATATATATATATATATATATATATATATTGTCTTCATCGTTAAAATAACACAACTTTTTGAACATTTACGGTAGAAAAACGTTGTATGTCAATCCAGAAGAACAACGTTGTAAAGCAAAGAAACTTAAATACTGTCCATGTTTCGTGGTAGACTCTCTATAGTTGTTACATTTGAGTACATTAAATAATAATAATAATAATAATAATAATAATAATAATAATAGACAAATTTATATCATGAGAACTTGAAACAAATTACACAACTGAGATCATATGTTTAGGCACACAATATCAATATTACAAGGCAAGAATTCTTTTTTTCTTTATTCTCTTATTAGGCAATGGCAGAATTCAGAGTAACTATGTCCCTGTTGCCTTTAACTATTCTCCTTTAGCACTCTATAGGCGTACATTGACTTACAACGTTATTCTACTCACCAGTTCAGGTCGCTTCCCAGCTGGTTTAATGTCACCTTTCTTCGAAGTACATTCTTTCCCCTGATCCTTTAGTGTCTTACGTAAATTGTCCTTCCATTGCATGATATTAATCTTACGTTTTCTCTTTATATTTACGTTTTTTATGAGACCATGTGACACGCTACAAGTATGATTGTCCTCCATTTTATTTGCGTTACAACGTTATTCAATTCAGCAACACAATCAAAATACTGAAGCTCTCTAAGTAGTGTGAATATCAGCAAGACAATGACAGCACATGATGCAAGATGTGCTGTTGTGTGACCGTCACTTAGGTCCCACTGTTTGCTAGCCGGATGGCTACTGCGTTCGACTTCTGCTCCTTCTCATCAGGATTTCTGACACCACCATTTTACTCAACGATGGAAAACTATTTTGCTGGAAGAGCTGGAGCTCTCAGGATACTATAGGATAACTACATGATTACTAAACTTAGTTTGAAATGATTGCAATATTGCAAACTCTACTTGATTTATTATATATTTACAAATGTACAAACAAAGCTACTTACTAGGCATTTCGTTTGTTGCAGTCGACTCCAATTTCTTATTGTGGTATGCCGATAAGCTATTAATATTTGACTATAATTAATTATTATTACTGTGCCGCCTTTGCTTATCTTAAAAGTTAATAATTTACATTAACGTTTTCGATACATATGTATCATCTTCAGATGTAGAGTGTTAAACGAACATTTATGATGAGAACCTTGCCTTATTATGATTTTCGTATCTTGCTAAAGTGAATTGCTCTAACTTAACCTAATTTGGTCTATAATACACATGTTACATTAAGTTAAAATCATTTGCAGTCCATATAGTACAATTTAAAAGATTTAAAATTATTTAAAAGTGATATAAATATAATCAGAGGAATATATAACGTTATAGGACACTTTAAAACACTGTAAGCACTTGTTGGATGTGTTTGCCAGTTTTTAACATCGTTAGATGGGGTTGCTTCTGTTGATAAATTATTAACTCTTAAGATAAGCAAAGGCGGCACAGTAATAAATAATTATAGTCAAACACTTTTTATGTTTCGTTATCCGTTTCCCGCCCGGGGTGCCGACCACACCTTCCACCAGGTGAGATGGGCTTAAAAGCACTTTTGATTTCACGTACTTACAGATGTCGTCTTAATCAAACATCTCTTACATTTAATTTGATTCAGTGCATTATAGTGATAAGTCGTTGTAATGAGACTACGGCAAGAAAAGAGTTCGAACAATGCGTGATATAATTTTAACCAATTAAAATGCAAGCTTTGCTCTACTGGACCAATGCGACTAGTCCAGCAATGATCTGTGGCGTAAGAATACTTTCATTGTAGGCAGTGATTTACCACACGCCCGACAAGACTCTATAACCCTGGCTAAGCATCTCAAGACCGTGTATTCCGCTGACACTGTTCCTGTTTCAAATTTAATACTCCACAGGAAATCATGCTACAGGGCGTTCTTTAGCCCTGGGGCATAACAGTGCGATACAACATTTTTCAGCCGAAAAGTCAGTTTGGCCAAAAACGGACTTACAACGTTATTCTAGGTAGCCATATTTATTTAGTTACTTATGAGAAAGGTGGGAGTGCAGTTGAATGAGAAAATTAGTATAACTGGGAATAAGAGAAGTGAAGGAGGATAATTAGGGTAAGAAATTATAAGGACGAATAAGTGAAAATGAAGTGACATGAAATACATAGTTAAGAACAGGTATGAAGCTCACGATACGTCTGTGTTTTAAGCAGTAAATATTATAAGTAAGGGACTGCTGACACGAATACAGAAATGTGAAGAGTCAGCAGAGAAATATATATCATATCATATCAACGTTTTCAACTTCTACCTTTAAGCTCGTCAAGAACATCTTCTCGAGCAGCCCCAGAGAGTCTGAGCTCCACATATCTATTCATGCGTACCATTAAGGTGTCGTCTGATGTTAAAATTTACGTATATCCTATCTGAGTTCAACACATTAGACAGAGTGCTTTCCTGCTCTTTTAGTGCAAAAAAATATTCTTCTTCCGTTCTCTGTAAAAATAATATGACATAGCACAATTCGTACAATTTCTGATCGCCACTTTTAGCCTGCATTATCGAATATATCTCTTACTTACTTACTTACTTACAAATGGCTTTTAAGAAACCCGAAGGTTCATTGCCGCCCTCACATAAGCCCGCCATCGGTCCCTATCCTGTGCAAGATTAATCCAGTTTCTATCATCATACACCACCTCCCTCAAATCCATTTTAATATTATCCTCCCGTCTACGTCTCGGCCTCCCTAAAGGTCTTTTTCCCCTCCGGTCTCCCAACTAACACTCTATATGCGTTTCTGGATTCGCACATACGTGCTACATGCCCTGCCCATCTCAAATGTCTGGATTTTAAGTTCCTATTTATATCAGGTGAAGAATACAATGCGTGCAGTTATGTGTTGTGTAACTTTCTCCATTCTCCTGTAACTTCATCCCGCTTAGCCCCAAATATTTTCCTAAGCACCTTATTCTCAAACGCCCTTAACCTATGTTCCTCTCTCAGAGTGAGAGTCCAAGTTTCACAACCATACAGAAGAACCGGTAATATAACTGTTTTATAAATTCTAACTTTCAGATTTTTGGACAGCAGACTGGATGATAAGAGCTTCCCAACCGAATAATAACACGCATTTCCCATATTTATTCTGCGTTTAATTTCCTCCCGAGTGTTATTTATATTTGTTACTGTTGCTCCAAGATATTTGAAGTTTTCCACCTCTTCGAAGGATAAATCTCCAATTTTTATATTTCCATTTCGTACAATATTCTGGTCACCAGACATAATCATATACTTTGTCTTTTCGGAATTTACTTCCAAACCGATCGCTTTACTTGCTTCAAGTAAAATTTCCGTGTTTTCCCGAATCGTTTGTGTATTTTCTCCTAACATATTCACGTCATCTCCATAGACAAGAAGCTGATGTAACCCGTTCAATTCCAATCCCTGCCTGTCATCCTGAACTTTCCTAATGGCATATTCTAGAGCGAAGTTAAAAAGTAAAGGTGATAGTGCATCTCCCTGCTTTAGCCCGCAGTGAATTGGAAAAGGATCAGAAACTGACCTATGCCGACTCTGCTGTATGTTTCACTGAGACACATTTTAATTAAACGAACTAGTTTCTTGGGAATACCAAATTCAATAAGAATATCATATAATACTTCCCTCTTAACCGAGTCATATGCCTTTTTGAAATCTATGAATAACTGATGTACTGTACCCTTATACTCCCATTTTTTCTCCATTATCTGTGAAATGCAAAAAAGCTGATCAATAGTCGATCTATTACGCCGAAAACCGCACTGATGATCCCCAATAATTTCATCTACGTACGGAGTTAATCTTCTCAAAAGAATATTGGACAAAATTTTGTACGACGTCAACAAAAGTGATATTCCTCGAAAGTTACCACAGTTGGTTTTGTCCCCCTTTTTAAAAATAGGTACAATTATGGACTCCTTCCATTGTTCTGGTACAATTCCCGTTTCCCAAATAGCAAGTACAAGTATATATCTCTTTGATATATTTATTCCGAATATCAGATGCGGCGGTATTAGAGAGGAGAAATAACTTCACATCGGAGAACTGTCAATTACCGAAACATTCTTAGATATTTTAGTTAATAAGAAATCATAGTTATAATTAGTACCTAATGAGCAGGGAAAGG
The DNA here is from genome assembly GCF_040183065.1 of Periplaneta americana. Classification (NCBI taxonomy): domain Eukaryota; kingdom Metazoa; phylum Arthropoda; class Insecta; order Blattodea; family Blattidae; genus Periplaneta; species Periplaneta americana. The sequence continues at coordinate 160,254,917 of NC_091121.1, forward strand.
AAGTTCATGCCCTAAAAACGAGAAGATTATGTATGACTTAATGCCGTAAATATAATAATAATTATAATAATAATAATAATAAACTGCCCCCCATTGAGGATAGCCCTTACGGACTCAGTATATCCTCAAAAAATTATTATAGATATGTAAACATAGATATTAAATTTTAAAGAAGGGAAAGAAAGAAAAGGGCGTGAAAAATTACAATCGCTATTAATGTGGCACCATGTGATTAATTAGGATTTGGCAGGATTTTTTAACACAATTATCACAATGTCATCCCTCAGAGATGTTGGGAGAGCAAACTTCCGTCGAAATTCTTCGAAAAAAGCTGGTATAGTCCCTCGAGCACCTATGAGCAAGCCGAATACCTCAACGTGAATTAAGGCATATTTCAACTTGAAATAGTTGACTGTAGGCTCATAGATCGACTTCTTCTCAAGGTGGACCTCGGCTGACTGATGACATTCTACTTCAAAACGTATCGTGGGGTCCACAATGATGCCCTGTTTAGTGTCAGCATTGTACGCTAAAATATCTACTCGTCTCGTTGACCCATTTTCAGCTAGACAGGTGATTTCTTCTTCTACTATCCAGCCCTTATTTCTTAATGCGGCAGCAATGTTGGATCTTACAAGATGATGTCTAGAGTTCCTCAAGAGCAATTCCTGTACACAGAATCCCAAGATGTGTGCTAAAGTTTCAATCTCCGGGCAGCCATGTCTGCACCGGGTACCGTCAAGAGATCTGCCGGGAACGGAACGAACAGCTGCTAAATTAGCTGTCATTTTCAGGCTAGATATCCATTCACTAGTCGAAAGTCCTTGCTACAAAATATGCATTATTAGTCTGAGATTATTTTAACAGAATAATAAGGTATAGGTAACTTAATTTTCGTCTATGGATTTTGAAGTGCTTGCCTCATTGCTAAATGCTCCATTTATGCTGTTATAGTTCACAACTAAGCAGTGACGTATGTTTTCTGTTGTCTTTCTTCGCCTGTTGTCTCTCAGCATAGCTTTGTAGCGCGAAAAACTTCGTTCTACGTCACAAGAAGTGATAGGGGCTTGCATAAAAGCTGTAAGCTGTTCTATAGAAAATTTTGTTGGTTTTTGGAGTGTTTTTCCTTCGAGAATATCTTGAATTTCTTTAAGTTGATAATAAACAGGGTTTTGGAAAGAATATTTTCTGGTTTCTCGTTTACTTTATCTCCTACATTTCCTGGAACTGATGTTAAACTGGATATTGTTCTATCGAAATCTGCTGAAGACTGCAGTAAAGGAATACCAATTGCTAACTTGAGAGGCTGCCTATGAGGGCGTCATCGTTACGTTCAAAATCCATAAACATAAATTAGTCGTGTTTACGAGGTTACACACTTTTAAAAATGAGGGAAAGACAAACATACATAATATGCAGTTTCCCTGCATAAATGTTAAAATATGATGCTTTTATAAATAAAGCCAAAATATGCACTTTTATACACAATAAGAGTAATATCATTGTATTCAGAAATTTGTGATTCATGTAGATAATCTTTCAGCATATTCACACAACAATACAGAACAAATATGCGAATGCATGAACTTTCTTTCCATACTAATGAGCAATTGAATGGTTCAAAATTGTACATAAGTGTCGTACTCAATATTTCTGTAATTTAATTACATATTTACATATACGACAAAAATCATCAAATGAGCCATTCGGAGTAGAAGTGGAAGTCAAAATTGGGTAATGAGGTTTAAAGTAAAAATTCTGTAAAATACAGCGCAAAGTAGCAATTAATATGACCTTCTTGCTTTCCACTGACTACTAATAGTTTAAATAAATTCAATATGAATTGCTACTTTGCGCTGTATTTTACAGAATGTTTACTTTAATCCTCATTACCCAATTTTGATTCACACCACTTCTGCTCTCAAGGGCTCAAATAGATATTTAACTTCCATTAAAGCTGATCTGGTTGCAGTCCCTGTTGATACTACTTTTGAAAACCTCAGTAAAATTCTATCCTACTCATAAAACATTTCCAACAGCATTAAAAATAATCTTGAATAAAGTCAGCTTTTATACGGAAAAAAAAAAACACAACTTTTATGAATTTTTTGCTCGACCATACTAAAATACGTTCATTACATATGTAACTGTATCTTAATGACATACATTAAAGTACTGCTGTTCATTATGTTATTCCAAGTATCGATTTGCAACTAAGCTTATGTGATATTGATTAATATCTTACTTGTAACATCTCGCAAGCTTTCAAAGCACCAATCCAAAATGGCAGATGCGACTTTTGAAAGTGATATTGATCGAATCACTCAAACGTTAGCCCAATTTGAAACATTCCAATGGGAGCTATTCCCCAGATAAACTTCGAAACTTCACAATTATAAACATGTATTTAAAATAAAATAAATTCTGTTCATGTTAATTTTAACAATCTAATAAATTGAGTCAATTTCCTTGTTTTAATGTGCGTTGCTTTGAGGTTAAAATCTCCATACCACGCTTGAAAAAAAATCTATAATTACGGAGTGCACGCCTGCCATCTGTTGCACTACTCGGGAACACGCTAGAGTGACACTCACACTCGTGCCTTCTGTTGCAATAGTCGTAAAGCCGCTGAAAATACACGCATGTTCACTATTTCATGATCACTAAAGTAAAAAGGTAAGATATTTGTAAGAACTCAGAACTTAGACATTTAACAATTATGGTCGAACAAAACCAGTCGTATACATATTTCCTATTAATTAAGGCGCTTACAAGTATGAAAATTACAAAACTCGCTTACGATCCTTTCATAAACACACTTCCATCTTAGTTACTACCATTATAGGCTCGATGCATAATATACTATCACAAATTTTACAGAAAAAATTAAGAAATTTCTCATAAGAAATGACTTCTTTCTATTTTTCTATGATTTTTCTTGCTTTATCCGTTTTACCTCCCCTGTAATACCACAATCTACAGATCGCTGGGGTGTAGGGAGGGAGGGATTATATCTTAATCAAAACTAGACATCTGAACATTGCGAGTCTCCCTTTATGTGGGATTGGAACAATGCAGGACATCGCCGAGACAACACACGACAATCAAAAGACGACTGTCAATCACCTAGTTCTGTACACGAACATAAATTATTTCTTCTAATGGCTACGCTGGGAATCGAACCACGAGTCCTTATATTTTGGCTGACTGTACGATAGCTCAGATCCTTAGGGGCATAAAATAACTTCAGTGTTTCAAATTATAGATAGATAGTTTTCAAGGCATCAAAGCAATATATATGATATAACTGTAAATGTAATTTTAATATTGCTCATTCTGTTTGAAATAAGTAACGTTTTTATTCGCATTCAAATCTTAGTTTCAGTAAAAACTGAAGTTCGTAACTTTCCAACAACACTATAAATAAGGACTTTACCCTTCACTTGATTGTACATGTGTAGAGGAATTATCAAAAGATGCTAAAGAAAAAGGTATATCATGACGTACCTTTTAATTAAAAACAATTTTCTTTATTACAGCTCCGGTCGTGGTCATCAGAAATGTTACCGATTCTTCGGTTTTTAGTGGTTGACGTGCTGCTCATGCCTCTAATGGTAAGTCATAAGGAGAAAACGACTATCGTCATTGAGGTTTTCGTTTGCAAAACTTCATAAATTCATTCTTCACGCTTAGTAATACAGATAAACGTGATGAAATGATGTGTTTTTCTTTTAATAAAGATAACTGGTAAATAAATGGCAAAATATGGTTAGTTTTTGTTCTCTATTATTCTAGGTGCAATTCTTATATCACAATAGAAAATATATTTGACATAGGAGGTTACGATTTAGTGTTATGGATTAAAGTAATTTTGAAACAGCGGAAGAATTTAGTTGTTATGGGGCAACGCAGACCATTAGTTTTCTCTGTAAAGAACAACATACCGTATTAATTCTAAAATCAGAATCCAACCTTACAGGTAGCATAAAATATCATTTAACTGTAAGTTTCTATGTAGAAGATAGGAACACAGTACCTTCAATTAGTATGAGTAGAATCCATCGGAATGCAGCAGAACATTTTGTTTCGTGGAGTCATTTTCCTCATCGGAAGCTTCTCCAGTTCCTCCAACTTCATCTTCACCACTTTGTATTAACTTACATTGTAAAATACCTTTGCAGGACGAAAATTAACATTTGCTCAGATTAAAAGTATGTAGTGTACGTATTTATATGACAAAAGTAAATTCTTTTAATTATTTATTATCATAAAACACTGCTATCTTAAATTGACTTAGTATATTGGAATTTAAATTGATGGCTTTTCCAAAAGGTGCTATGAAATATTTCATAGAAAATAATTTTTATTTCAAAAAGGGAGTATATTCGAGGAAAATTGTATTAAACTTTCTTTTTGAAATATCTCAAAGAATAACCCCATGAAATTAAACGACATTATCTTACGCTTCACTCTGTATCGAGTTTCTCCATAAAATTAAAAATAGGATATGTATAAGCAGTGTTCCATATTTCTTATTCACCGTGTATATTATTCTCTTAGATTTGGTAATTTTAGCAGATTTACTAATTTTACATTTCTAAACACCTATTACGTGCAAAAATTGCAACAGAAAACATTTTAGAACATGTGAGATATTTTAACTGTATATATTATGGAATTACTTATAGTTATAATGGAGAGGTAGAGTCCAAACTACATCGATACCAAATGATACGTGGAACGTTTAAACGAATGCTAAAAATACACGAAAAGATAACCGATTGAAGTTCCGTACATCTTACTTGACGATATGTACCAAAGGAAGAACAGTTGTTTGTATACATCTGAAGTCCGATTAATGGAAATTGTAGTTAGTCGGCGATGAAGGCAATGGAGGAGGAAAGGAACTAGCCACACTACCCCATTATCGTCTGGCCTAATTGCTTCATGAGTTATGCCCTATTGGCATCACTTGTAAGATTCAGAGCTGTCTTCGAACAGTTGACTAAACAAGAAAATTATGGCTGTTCCTTCCCTTCTGCAAACTTGTGAATCGTAGATGATCAGACAAAAAGATGTAAAAATATCGCAAATTTCTGCAACCTGTAAGAGGCTGCTCAAGGATAGATATAATTCGTAACGATACATGGAATGATTTAAACACATTTAAAATAAATGATAAAATCTTACAATACAGACAGAACTGGTAAGATCATCTGGGAAGGATGGACAGATCAACAATACCAAACATAGCCTTACATTATAGACTATATGGAATAAGGGAAGTGGGACGCCCTATACTGCGATAAAATTTAGGCCGGAACAGAACCAAAAGCCTAAATTCGTATGAGGCAGAAGAAGAGAAGAAAAAGAAAAAGACCTTAGCAAACAATTTAGAACTCCAGATAAACAAGTTTATTAACACTTTCCGTAATGCTGTTCTATAAGTAGGCTTTTATTTTACATGGTACCTGTTTCCTTACTTTCAGAGACAAAATTTCCATTTTTATTGATATCATCAAGTCACACTTTTAAGAAACTTCTTGACTGCTATGAACATATTTCGGCTATTCATATGCTAGTGACACTAAATCAGAATTAACAGTGCGATCAGTTTTGCTTTCCGCCGGATGTTTTGCCTATGGGCGATCGCGCCGCTCGTTAGCAGGTTAGCCAGTTAGCCAGGTCTCGGTGATTAGGAAGAGGGTAAAACAATAAAATAAACCAACCATATAACAACACACAAACAAATTTAAGAGGCTCATTACTTATCAAATTATAAAATGAGGTGTTGAAACTTTCCGCCTTCCCTCTCCACACATTTTTCGCGTGTCTTTAAGAAATTATTCATCACATTTTCCAGAATCCACTCACAAAATGTGCGCCTGCGTACGGAGTCACCTGGCTGAAGAGCATGTGTCCAGTTATTTTATACGGCTTGAAGTGCAATAATTTAGTAGCCTTGTGCAACTATTATTAGATATGATGTCTGTGTCGCAACGAAATAACCATACCATGAAATACAGAGCAAATGTTGTGATAACATTACGTCCATGAACTGAGAGATGGTAAGTCAATCAAAGGATTTACCATGTCCTTACCAGTAACCTCTTTAATAGAAAATGAGAGTGATTCCAAGCCTTGTAGGAATAGCAGTCGAAAGCATAAAGAAAAAGAGAAAATACAATTTTAATGAAATTTTTATCCACAATTTTCTCTCCCAGTACCTTTTTAATTGAATTTAGCAAATAACGCCAGAAATATGTTCCGCTCTCGTACCTGTAGGTGATTCGAGTCTGCAATAGTTTGTGTCAGTCGTGTGCTGTGTTTGTTATTTCAGGATATCAATTAAAATGTAATACTGTGGCCTCCAGCAATATAGATAAAAATGTAGGTCACAAGCAAGTATTTTAATTAATATATTGTAATATGTTCACAGTGGTTTTAAAGCATATGAATTCTTGCCTGTTGCAAAGTATAATGTGCAGAGTATGGTATTGTTCGGAATTGAATAGGTCAGTAGAAAAGGGACCTATGCCCAAAATTAATTTTTTATAGGAGAGACACAAAACCGATTAACTTTCTTCAAAATGTGAAGTAACATCAAGGGAATGTTTCTGCAGAATTTGATATCAATATAAATAATATAATATAATATATAATATAATATAATATAATATCCAGACGTTTGAGATGTGCAGGGCATGTAGGACGTATGGGCGAATCCAGAAATGCATATAGAGTGTTGGTTGGGAGGCCGGAGGGAAAAAGACCTTTGGGGAGGCCGAGACGTAGATGGGAAGATAATATTAAAATTGATTGCAGGGAGGTGGGACATGATGATAGAGACTGGATTAATCTTGCTCAGGATATGGACCAATGGCGGGCTTATGTGAGGGAGGCAATGAACCTCCGGGTTCCTTAAAAGCCAGTAAATAAGTATAAATAATACTCCTACATTGTATGTAAATAATTTTTTATCTTAAATTTGGGATATTTATCTACTCATGCTGTCTCAGAAATTTATAATACAATTTCAACTTACAAAAAATTGGTTTTGCATTAAATTTAGAAGTACTTTATATTATGAATATTCAATTTAATAGTTATAAAGAAGAGTAACATACAGTAATTATATTATAATTACATCTTAGTTTTATCATATTATGCATCAAATATTACATAAAATCAGCTTAATAATATGTTAATGCTGCGAAATAATGAATAAGAAAAACCAAGCTTTTACGTGAAAGTACATATTATTCATTAATGCTGTACTTCCAACTGATTTCATTACTTTCAGTATTGATATTATTAGAAATTAACTTGTCATAATATTGCATAACCTTTTGATTGATTACGTACTGGCATGTTTTCCACGTTATGGGCATATTCAAACTTATTGGGCTTCATATAGGCCTAAAGTACTGAAGTGTAGAAATGATAAGTTGGGAGTAGAATTGCAGAAATATCTGATTTTAATAATTGAAATGATTTCGGTATCAATCTACCAAGCTTTTTACAAGCTTCTATATAGAAAGATTCCTTCCTGAATATAAATATGTGTGTTTGGTGATTTATAATGAAAATCTTTGGCGTATTACCACTTTCTTGAAGTATTTTTAAGGACCTAAATAGTTTTAATTTCCCTTGAAATGATTTAAGCACATTTAACATCTTACACTTCAATTTATGAAAATCAGCTTCATCATTTTAAAGCAGATAGCTGTCATGGTAATACTTCTCTGCATACTGTCAGTAATTCTTTTACTGTAGAATGTATCCAGATCCCGTCATAGATTTCGTCCAGTGCAACATTCGCTTTATCTGCTCTCATATTGTATTTTTCTCTACAAATTAGAGATAGATTCTTCTCTTTGAAAATGTCATTTACTTCAGAAGGAAACTGACCATTGTCTTCACATTTTTAAAATTTCTATAGTGTGAACTGTTTTCCTCAGTCTTGAATAATTTCAGTGGAGGGGTCAATTTTTCCCTTGAATTTATTCAAGTCTGCTTCACAGGGAGCTTTACCGGAAAGCTAGATTTGTATTATTTCCCTCAGTGTTTGTTTGCAGCCTATGAAATTTATTTTCTCCTTACAGAAGATGTATTATTTAAGTACATACATATTTCTTTATAATTTTCATACTGGCTTTAGAATCGGTACCTTGGAGTGCAATTTTTCATAATCATCAGTAAGCTTAGCATTTCAGCTACGTCTAAGCTGGAATACAGTTGTCTACTCTCACACTGTACCTGACGTCACAGCCCAGGGATACGTCCCGTCTGATACAACATAGAACCGCATCTTACTCACGCTCACTCTAGTTTGTGTTGAAGCCGGAACACGGTCATTGTGAGTGCTTTAAACCAGTGAAATGTAAAAGTCGTATTATTTAGTTAACGTAACATTTTGTATTTGTGACGAGGTAAAATCCTGAAGACAAAAAGTTTGAAGTATGAAAGGCTGGAGGACTTAATCCAGGAGTTCGGAGCCAATAATAATTTACATTACATGTAAGTTGTGCAAAGTAGATATAAAAGTTACAAGAAAACAGTGCATTGAAAGACAGTGCAATACAAAAAGGCATAGAAATATGTTTGAACGTAACTCAAAATAAGCAGTACCATCAAACTCAGAGAGAGTACGATAAGAAATCCATGTTTTGCAGGGATATGTGCCATGATGGTCAATGCCAATATAGCGCTTAATAAATTGAATAATAAACACTTTAGAGAATTTCTAGAAAATTACACGAAGGAACATATTCCAAGTGAGCCCCAACTCCGTTAGCGCTTTGTACCCATACTTTATGAAGAAAATATTTGTTTGTCACGCAGGTAGGCCCTGGCCAACTTCGGGCTGTTGCGCCGTTAGATTATAAAGTCAGTATTTGCTCTACTTTTATTTCAGGTTGGATGTACTCTACGAACATTCAGTAAGAACATGTTTGTTTGTCTATTTCTCTGCTGCACCACCTGGGTTGCACCTACTATATAGACTATTTACCCGCAACTTGAGTCTTTTGGTAGCAGGAATACTAAGCTTAATCATCAGGTTCACAAATTGAAACTTCATTACCTTTTCTCGGAGAAAATATATTGACCCTCTTCACTTCTTCTGCTTTAAACTTCTATCGGCAAGTTACTTATCAATTTATCATATACTTTCTTACTTGTAACGATCTGCTGACACGTTCAGTAGGCTTCTCGACGGATAATTTTAGTTTCTGATTTACTATATTAAAGGCCACATGCCAAGCTTGACCTCGTAAAAGTGATAGTACACGTTTCCGTTTTCTTGGCATGACTACACTTAGTAGACACTAGTGTCCTGCAATTTTCGAACATGGCAGAGGCAACCAAAATATTAAAAACTTCGTCTTATTTCATATAAAAAACTAATTGCAAGATATGTGCTCAAATGCTTAAGGGCCGTATTCATAGACATTCTTACCGCGGGCTGCCGGTGGATGATGAGCGAACTAACGTTTTTCGTATTCATAAACCAGTGTTAGCGATACGATATGATATGAATCCTGTACAAGTAACCACTCGATAGCCGGGGCTAGTTTAGCACACTCGTAGCGCGGGCTAGCGAAATGTCTATGAATAGAACCCTAAGGGATTAAAACGTGAGCGAAGGGCAGCCAATATTTTTATAACAAGGTGAAACAAACATGATAGAACTCCTTCTGCAGAGCGAACATCGGCGAATATCGAACTTCGCCGTACTCGAAAAATTTGAACCGAACATTGCGCCTATAATGCACGACGCTAGGAGACGCTATTAGTGTCAAATTAGAATCAGAGATGGGCTGTACTGCATAGGTGACATAATAATGACGCAGTGTGTATTAGCACAGTCTACTATATACAGTCACGAAGCTTGGGATGATTTTTTGCAAATCACGCGATAGTTGCTAGCCGCTTGGAGCGCTGTGAGTACTAGGAACAATAGACTGTGCCACAGCCATCGTGATGTAATACAGGCCGTAAGGCAGACCATGTAACTCGCTTAACCTGATCACGAAGGGCGGCGTTTCAACCATATAAATTAGTTGGAATGCATAAACAGTAACATATGTTTCTCTAAAATGTAGTGTAATTCCATTAATAAAATTTAAAACAATGACTATGAGATACTTCAGACATAAGTCACTTGCGAGTTAAGATGTAATATTATTTATGGTGTGAAAATTACGTTCTTCGTATGTGTCATACCTGCCTTTATTTCGATTAAATATTGCGAAATTTTACATTCACTTATGCACGATTCAATAATTTTCAATTGCACCGCACGGATATATAGATATGTTGAAATTATAGGTACCAGTTCCCCTTTCTGTCTAAATTTAGTGATCTCCAATGCCTTGCCATTCATATGAAAATTACGGTATAGGTTATGTTTACTATATTTAATTTATATTCCTAAATTCGCAATCATACATTATGATTAAGCATAATGTCATGTATGATACCCCGGACATTCAATTTGTGTGTACTTTAATACTACAATTGAGTACTGAATTATTGTATTTATCTACTACTTAAGAGACGAAGTAACACAATGGTACGTACACTAATTTCATAGGAGTGGTATGGTAAATGTTTTATCTAAACTTAAGGAAGGTAGATGTGCTAAATTAAAATCACAATATAAATTCATTTTTATTGAACCTCAAAATAGCTCCCATTCTAAACTTGAAATGTTGACGCGAACAGATTATGTTAACATGTAAAATTGTCTTCACATTAAAATAACAAAGTTTTGTAATTATTTCTGCAACATATTATGCAACAACAAGTAAACGAAACTTATGGACAAATTACACTAAATAAAGCCTCGCAATGGTACGCAATAAAATTATAATATAATACTTCACTGAGCTCCATACACAGAAATAGAAAACCCGAACATACATTACGGCCTGGTCTAGATCGAAAAAGCATTGACTGTGCCGTATTTCGCATTTTTGTTAAAACTATGTAAACTATGAAATGTTCGTTATCGGTTGTAATAACTGTAAATGGCTAAAATGCAATAATTTGAATAATAATATGGGACAAGGAGACGTTTATAGTACTATAAATTATAAGAAAAAAAGGTTAGAAGTATCCTTCTTCCGAAAGATCCAGGAAGGTGAGTTTTTAGAATATAATATATATTTTATGAAAATAATATATATATATATATATATATACCTTATGTATTTCATATTTCAATAGTAGAAGGAAGGTGTTAATTTTTACAAAAGAACACTATATCGAAAGTACAATCCATTTTATGGTCTGTTAGGGAAAGAGTCTGTGATGAGGCGATAGTAGCGCTCCTGGTGGTGAGCAACTATCTATGGATGCATATTTCAACTGTCTATGTTTGCATATTTAGTAAGTATTAAGCTTCGTGACTGTATATAGTAGAATGTGGTATTAGTACAAGACGCTCCAGAATTCTTAATCCTCTTCTCCCAAGCAATACTACTTCCTGTAATTAAAACGGTCTCTCTCTCTCTCTCGTCATTACTCTTGAAGAAGACAGACATATAAAACAATCCGTTAATAGATCATTGTCCAGATTCGCATTAAAATAAAACAATTAAAAACTAAAACAAAGAGATAATTTTAGTCTATCGGCAGGCGAACTCAAAACCTATGGAGTGGATAGTAGACATGTTATCCTTACGCCACATATACCGAGTAATTTTGACTGCATTGAAGACAGACGACTATCATTAAACAATTCTCACAGCTTTGCCTTCAAGTGCAGTAACTTTTGCGCATGTGAACCGCGCGGTAGAATGCTGCAATTCTAACGACCAACAGTCGGTCGACTTTTTTTTTTCCGCGAAGTGTACACGAGTGAATACATGAACGGGATGGAGTGACGGACAAAGGGATAGAAAGATCAACATATCGATGAAAAGGATAAAAATTGGCCTGCTTATGAATAATTCAGTATTTTTCTTCGTTCGTAAAAATAAAGCGTAGTTGACATAGGCCTACTCATGATTTTCCGATATGTAAGTTTCGTTCTTAATTAGTATGTCTTGAATAATGTATTTTCCCCTCAAAATTTTGAATTCGATCACATCCTAGTATAAACCCTAGTAATGCCGCACTTCGATTATTGTGACGTTCTATTAAGTGACTTAATTTCTGAACTGTCAGTCAAGTTACAGTGAGTTCAGAATATGTGCGTCAGATACTTATGCAACATCGGACGATAATATGATCACATATCACCGTCCTTCGCAAGTCTTTCGTGGCTCCGACTCAAAGAACATAGAACTTTATACTCTTTGTCTTTACTCTTTCGAATTCTGCAAATCTCAACACCAAATTACCTTTCGTCTCGTTTCTCTTATCTATAATCTAACCACGACGTAAATACCAGATCACTTATCTGTGGCACGCTAAGTATACCTCTTCATAGAATATCTTGTTATTTATCATCTTTCACAGTATCCACCTCGCGACAATGGAATTCCTTGTCATAAGGTATTAGGGGCTGCAAGACAATAACAATTTTTAAAAATAACTTAGAGGATAACCTTCTTAGCAATTCACTCTAATTGTACTGAGCTAACGGTCACTGACTACATGGTAACATCTTTATTTAGAGATATTTCTTGATAGAGCTGTAATTTCAAAATTGTCTTTCAATAATCTCTTACTATTATGTAACATTATTTGAAATATATGAACATTCTATGTATTTTTGTTTAATTCTGCTACAAAGTTTGTATTTCATTGTTTAATTAATTGTTCATAGCATTTTACTGTTTAATTCACAGGTAACTCTTGTATACACGTACCTTTCATCTAAATTAAATTGTTGTATTCTTTGTAGCTTGTAAGTTTGTCCAAAGCACAACCTATGTAGGCTATGTTCATAAAGAGAAAACAGAAATATACGTGTCAACAATATCTCACTTCCGTAACAAATACAACGTCCAAAATATCACAGTGACAGGTCTGCTGTTGGTGTCCCGAGGAACAGTCCCTAAATTTTTTGTGACATGGAAAGGAAAATATAAATTCCGCAAAGATATTCAAGACGAAATTGTCCAAAACATAATTAAATATTCAGTTGCCAACTTTAAAAATCACCTATATGGTAAACACTCCCCACAAATTTTTTTAATTATATATTTGTGGTTGAAAATGTGTACTTTTATCTTAAATTTTTATCTATATATGCTATTTTTTTCATGTGTCCATTCATGTACAACCATTAAAGTAATTTGTGTTATTCTGTGTCTATAGGCAAGCCTTGGAAGGTCAGATAGTAAAAAATATATATATATATATATATATATATATATATATATATATATATATATATATATATATGTCTATATTTTTGCTGATTGAATGGAAAAGAAGTTCTTACGGCCTTAACTCTGCCAGCTGAAATAAATTATTATTATTATTATTATTATTATTATTATTATTACTTACTTACTTACTTACTTACTTACAAATGGCTTTTAAGGAACCCGAAGGTTCATTGCCGCCCTCACATAAGCCCGCCATCGGTCCCTATCCTGTGCAAGATTAAGCCAGTCTCTATCATCATACCCCACCTCCCTCAAATCCATTTTAATATTATCCTCCCATCTACGTCTCGGCCTCCCTAAAGGTCTTTTTCCCTCCGGTCTCCCAACTAACACTCTATATGCATTTCTGGATTCGCCCATACGTGCTACATGCCCTGCCCATCTCAAACGTCTGGATTTCAAGTTCCTAATTATGTCAGGTGAAGAATACAATGCGTGCAGTTCTGTGTTGTGTAACTTTCTCCATTCTCCTGTAACTTCATCCCGCTTAGCCCCAAATATTTTCCTAAGCACCTTATTCTCAAACACCCTTAACCTATGTTCCTCTCTCAGAGTGAGAGTCCAAGTTTCACAGCCATATAGAAGAACCGGTAATATAACTGTTTTATAAATTCTAACTTTCAGATTTTTGGACAGCAGACTGGATGATAAGAGCTTCTCAACCGAATAATAACACGCATTTCCCATATTTATTCTGCGTTTAATTTCCTCCCGAGTGTCATTTACATTTGTTACTGTTGCTCCAAGATATTTGAATTTTTCCACCTCTTCGAAGGATAAATCTCCAATATTTATATTTCCATTTCGTACAATATTCCCGTCACGAGACATTATTATTATTATTATTATTAAGCGTTCTGAAGATACGTTTGATACGGTTGGGGTCACTGAAAGAGGAAATTATTTACGTAGATCTAGGTGTCAGAAATAACTGAAGTAACGTGATTTAATTAATGGATAAAATACATTCACAAAATTTCTTAGAAATAAAACAATAACAGTTTTCATGGAAATTAGACCTAGATTTAAAGCACAGGAAACATGTAAGCCAAACAGCCAAATATCCGTTAAAGCTTAACAACGCTATCGATTAAATGTCCGCATGCAGATTAAATTTTGTACATGCTTGCCACATATTTTACGTGCTTAAACCTATTAATAATATGACGTTAAAATTGTTTGCTATAATCGATATTCCATGCATTGTGAAGAAAAAAAATTTGATTGAAAAGCATAAATGTGTTTCATTCTGCCATCTGTGAAATTTTACACCATCCCGAGCAAAGAGTGTAATGTATATTTGAAGAAATGCTTTTTTTTTATACAGGTCAAAGTGTTTACAATTAATTTTTAACGAATCATTCAGCTGCATAATTACTGTAAACGTATTCAGTTCAATTAAAATGGATAACTTGCGATGAGGAGTAGGTATGTCTCATTGTATGGCATGGCTGGGAAGAAAAGGATGATTCGTGAATCCCTGTGATTCATCACCTTCAAGCGGTGTAGATAAACTGTTTTCAGAGCACATCCCCTTCCTTGGTACCGTTATTCAATTTACGTTACTATCAATCTCATTAAATCTTCTAGTAACTCCATACATAAATTATTGCACTTAAAGCAATAATAATAATAATAATAATAATAATAATAATAAATCCTTCATGTTAAGGACTGAATTTTAAATATCGACAAATTGTCATGGAGATCACAGGTTATTAGCGCCGCACATACTGACGTGTAGACGTTTGCGCCTCTGCCTACTATTTGGCGATTATGACGGATAATCACAGTCACGAAGCTTGAGTTGTGAGGGTGCTAGGAACAATAGACTGTGACGGTACTATTTCGCATTGTCTGTAATGAGACGATTGTAGCTATCCTAGTGGTTAGCAACTATCTATGGATGCATATTTACTATTTATTGAGCTTCGTGACTGTATATACTAGACTGTGGGATAAACCTGTTTTAGAATGGGACACATTAGGTAGGATTCTGTTGGATTTGTATGAAGAATGATATACGAGTATGGAAGGATGGATGAAAATGATAATGACTGCGAAATGAGCACGGGATCCAACACGGAAAGTTATACTCAGCATTTGCTATTAATGGATCAAGAGAAAACTACGAATAATAAGTACATCAACCAGGAATTTTTCTCTTGTACAGAGGAGGGACCCGAAGGCTTACACTGCACCCTGAGACCTATTATGCTTACCACTCCTATTCTGTGAAGGATTGGGTAACCGAACGGCTGCGCTCTTGTACAAGTACAGCACGCAGCACCGTGAACTTAACCGGGGCTATTGTATGGATGATGATGATGACTGTGATGAAGATGATGATGATGATGATGATGATGATGATGATGATGATGATGTGAAGTTTTGATGGCGAAATGAGTCCGAGGTCCAACGCCGCAAATTACCCAGCAATTCTGCTTCAATTGGTTGAGGGAAAACCCCGGAAAAAAACAACCAGGATTTGAACCGGGACTCGTTGGTTTCATAGGCAGACGTGCTGACCATTACTCCACAGCGGTGAACAACTAGGAAATCAATCCCAAACGGGATTCGAGCCTGGGCCCTCTAGTTTCGCTGTCAGACATACTGACAACTAGTTCAAGGCGGTGAACAGATCACAGGTGTTTCAGCATCCGTTTTCTGCCCATATTTTGTATACGGTTGCAAGATCTCCGGACGTCGCCCGAAGTCCCCGGTTTTATGAATCTATCTCCGGCCGATAGGAAACCTTTGCCCGGGGAAATTCGGTTTGAAATGTTAATAATTACCAATGTTTGAAAATTCACTGTCCATCAAATAACTTTAAAAGTGAGCGTCTGTGTTAGTGTTGATGTTCCAGCGCGCTTGTCTATTCGCCAATCAGACATTATTCTCTCACACTAAGCCAACAATCACCAACAATGAAAGATGACGTAAATAGAAAACTGAAACAAATAATTTTGATATTATTTCGGAAATATGACTTCAATCAAACATTCAAATTAACTTCTGTCATTTGTAGCAGTATTTTAACGAAAACTGAATGCGGATCAATGAAATAATTTGAAATTTAAAGCTGAGTATTCACTTCCTTGATCCTTAACAAGTCAGTTCTTACAGCTTTATAGTGCAGTAGTCTGTTATGGGAAGTGCGGGAATTTATGCGAGTTTTTTAGTATTGTGTTGTGTTCAATATGAATCTGGCAAACAGATACTTTAGTTCTTTTCCTGAAGAGTGGTTGACAAATGATATGTGCAGGGACTGGCTAGAAGAAGGAGAGGATGAACTTTCTAGCATGTGTAAAGTGTACTATGTTTCATTTTTAGTAAACTATTATGGCGTTAAAGCTGTTGGAATCAGAGAGGCACAAAGAACATTACAGAGTACAAAGTACCAATAATTCTATTCTGAAATTTAAGCCCCGAAGATATTCAGTTGAGCATGATAAAGTTAAGGAAACTGAATTGTCTTTAACATTTTAAGGTGTAAAACATCACCACTCTTAAAATTCACAGGATTGTAGATTCACTCTCGTGTTTTCAATGACTCTTCAGTAGCGAAAAAAATTAGTTGTGCTCTAACTAAAAGTGAAGCCCTAGTTACCAGCGTTCTTTTACCATTTTCACAGGAAAGGCTTCTGAACGACATAAAAGATACCCCATTTTCAAAAAAATTAAATTACGGTTTATTTAACGACGCTCGCAACTGCCGACATTATATCAGTGTCGTCGGTGTGCCGGAATTTTGTCCCGTAGGAGTTCTTTTACATTCCACTAAATCTAGTAACATGAGCACACTTAAATGCGGGATCGAACCCGCAACATCTGGCACAGAAGGCCAGCGTTATACCGACTGCACCACTCAGGGCGACCCCATTCTCAATTGGTTCAGATGCGTCAAATACATTTTTTATGTAAGATTCTGAAAAAAATAATTAATGTGCATTTAAGAGAGCATATTTATCTCTCCCATGCGTAAAACTTCTATCATCGCATAAGCTCCTAATGTCTCGAAATCTGGCATTGAAATGAAAGAACTTGTTGGAAACGTAATTTTTTTCACAATTTCAAATGAAGAGTCCACTGCAAGAATGATGGATGTCACTTTCTTGTCGAAAATGAACCTAGACTGTCAATGCATAGCTTAAGACATATAGAATGTACATAGAGAGTTATATGGCATTAACACTGATAGTCATTGTCCAGTAACGATCGGAAAATCACAGTTAAGCTTTGAGCGCTAAGGATTTCAAACTTTCAATCGCTTCTCCTGCAAAATGCAAATGACATCCATCATTCTTGCAGTGGACTCTTCAAATATTACTTTATCCGTCAAATCAAATTTGACATTGTTGAATTTTTAACCGATGCGTTAGCTGGCAATAAAAAATGAAATATAATAATAATAATAATAAATTATAATAATAATAATAATAATAATAATAATAAGCTCAATATTAGTAATAATAATGATACATTTTATAGACATAAAAAATCTCCGAGTTTGGCGATAGTTCAACCTGGCAACCCTGATTTTGCAAAGATAATTTATATTACTGAGAGTGTAGTGTATTTTAATCTTCATTGTTGTTTTGGGATGTTATACTTCATATTGTGTTAAATGAGTCGGAACAATTCTTTCGAATTTGATAGGTTATGTTTGACTTTGATTGTAAATGAATTGCACGGTTTACGCTCCCAACCAGCTGGAACAAGTTCGTTGTACAACAAAAGAATTAAACTCACCCATCCATATTGACATTCGATTGTCAAGCATCCGTATTGCGTGATTGTTTAGTACTTGTAGCCAAGAGACAAATTTGATCGGTCACAAGTTTTATTGTAGAACGTCATATTGTCTGCATTGCAGTACACCTTCTGTAGCGAACGATTGCCGACTGCTTTACACGACCGAATTGGCGCGTGACTACAAAGGAAACTTCTATAATTCCTACAGTTTTTATTGTTTCTGTGCTGAAGATTGCACTTAGTTTGCTGCAGTAAGTTTCTTAAGATATTGCCCCATAATCCGGAACAAGATTTCTTTCATACACATTGATCGTTGTTTATGTGATGAGTTTGTTCTTTCTAATTCAATTGGCTCGATTGCAGCCATCTATTTCTGTACTTGTGTCCTCTCCTCCTGTTCCTTCTCAGCGTCAAGGATTCAACTTAAGTCTTGTTGCGTTTTCGCAATTCGATATTGATCATTCTACCCTTCCGTGCTTTTCTATCGTTCCTCCTTATTTTTGCTTTCTATTGGACTATCTTTTCGGTATTTTAATTTTTCTCATTGACCTCTATTCTTTTTACATACACAGTGATTAACGAGGAATTGAGGTTGGTTCACAATAAACCGGGAACGGAAACGACAACGAGAACGAGAACACAAATCATGTTAAAATAAATGAAGAGTTCGCGGGAAAAACGATGAATGTCACATTTGTGTTAAGGATTACATAATGATCTAATTGAGTCTATAACTGCAAGATGTAGTGCGGTTTCCATAGAATATAAAGGACAGGATTACTGTATTCGTGGTGATAATTCTCCTTTTTACCATTTTTCACAAGAACAACATTAAATTTCATAGTGATCCAGTGAATTAGATAATGGCATCGACCTTAACAAAACTGTGACATTCATCGTTTTTCCCGCGAACTCTTCAAATGTATTTAAATGTGAGCGTTCACAATAGTTAATTGTGAATGCTCACATTTGAATACATTTATTTTAACAATATTTCCGTTCTCGTTCTCGTCGTTTCCGTTCCCGGTTTATTGTGAACCAGCCTTCAGAGCCACTTACGGAGCTTTTTCCGAAGACCTTCTGAGCAAAAACTGTCATATACACATGTGTCCCATTCTAAATATTTTCAGAGTTACACTAATTTGAAGTTGTTAAAAATACCTTTTTTCTTTAATTCTAAGGGCAAAAGCATATTAAAAGTAGAGACTGAACTATTCAGAAGTAAACTTTCTTTAATTGGACAGTATTCGTAAGCTAAATATTGTTGTTAATTACTTAGTTGCTTTATAATTTTTAAACTAAAAATTGCATTAATGTTATACATTTATCACAACAATTGTTATAGATCACACGACTTCTACTGACCTTTTATTATCATATGTCCTAGAAAAGAGCGGCTGGCAGGCCGGCCGGCCACGTCCTGCGCGGTTTCCGCCCGGGCTAACCGTTTCTCCCGCGCATTCGACCTCCAGTAGCCATATGGCATTCAGTGTGCTAGAAGTATTGTAATGAAAATCTCAATTCTTCAAATGTACAACGTTAGTTTATAACGTTTAGTGATTATTGTGTATTTAGGTAATGCCTAGCAACAAATTCTCGTTGTGTGAACGTGTGTATATGTACAATACGTACATAAAAGGCAGAAGATCATGTGCAAAAACAAGACAAAAATGTCGAAGAAAGTTTACAAACAGACCTATGCCTTCTGCCAAAACAATTAGACGACTAACTAAAAGATTTAAGGAAACAGGCTCAGTTTAGTATCGAAAGTCAAGCAGGAGACGTAGTGTTCTTACGCGGAACGATTGTCAGTTTCTTTCCAACAAGATTCCGCCACTGCTCATACAGCTGCCGTGTCAATGGGGGAATTGAGACGTATTTTCGGTACGAGACTAATCAGTAGTAGTAATTTCTGGCAGTTGCGAGCGTCGTTAAATAAAACAACATTTAAAACATTTTATTTTAAGTAGTTTCTGGCCTCCACTGTGAGTTTTATTTATGGGGAACACTGAAAGGTAGGATTTACAGGAAAAATCCTCATTCTACAGATGAACTAAACGACTATATACGAGAAGAAATAGAAGTTATCAATGATGTGGAACTTCAGAGTGTTGTTCATTAGTTTATTATAAGATGTCAGTTGTGTGTGGCGGCAAACGGGGGGCCATTTTCAGCAACGACTGTGAGCATGGTAAGTCCAAACTATTGAACACTTATTGTTAGTACTATTATATATTGGAGAAGCGCGGGAGAAATGGTTACGCGCTCGGCGGAAACCACGCAGGGCGCGGCCGGCCGCTCTTTTCTGCGACGTATAATAATAATAATAATAATAATAATAA
This sequence comes from Periplaneta americana, assembly GCF_040183065.1. Classification (NCBI taxonomy): domain Eukaryota; kingdom Metazoa; phylum Arthropoda; class Insecta; order Blattodea; family Blattidae; genus Periplaneta; species Periplaneta americana. The sequence continues at coordinate 160,275,360 of NC_091121.1, forward strand.
TAATAATAATAATAATAATAGCTCTGTAGCAACTTGATTCTTTACAGTTCAGTTTAGCATCTTAATTTAGTCTTAAAGAATTTACAAGAATAACGTGGTTTGTAACTATTTGTTGTGATAAGGGCGTAAGTAAAATGTAATTTTAGAGTTGAAAATTGAAAGAAATTTCTATACGAATCTACTATGGAATTAATAACACATTTTTAGCTTCAGAATACTAGCCAATTTTATTAAAGAACTGATACTTCTGAATACATAGTGTTCTGACAAATGGAAAGTGAAGTGTTCACTGCAAACCCAGCATTCTCCAATATTTCCTGTCTATCTATTTATGGCAGTCAGATGTTAAATAAAATGAACACCTTGCAGCGTCATGGGACAAAATACTGTCCCTTACTATTAGTTTATCTCAAGTTGCTATATCAGGCGAAAATATTCATAACCATTATACTGTTACATAGTGAGTTATTTTAAGACTTTGTATCAACATCTCAGGTTATTTAGCGTCTGAATAAAATGGAGGTGATAATGCCGGTGATATGAGTCTGGGGTCCAGCACCGATAGTTACCTAGAATTTGATCATATTGGTTTGAAGGGAAAACCGCGGAAAGAACAACAACCAGGTAACTTTCCCCGACTGGGATTCGAACCCGGACTATCTAGTTTCAATCTCAGACGCGCTAACCGTTACTCTACAAGTGGGGACTATACTGATATACAACATATGTTACACAATGTGAAGTTTATTATTTGTTAATGTAATCAGTACCACAATGATAATTTATTTGACTGAAAACAAATTTCATATAATTTCATAATTACTCACAATAGTCTAATTTTAATACAACCTGTCATCGAAGAGTTGACTATACCTGGTAAGGTTTATCTTGTCTCAGTAGCAATAAAACCAAGTCCCTTCAAATGAGGGTGGAGATTATAGGAGGGTTGTAAATTTTCAGGATTCCTTTCAAAACCTTGTTATCGTACAAGCTACCGGAACTCATTTTCTTGAAAGACAAGCTCAGTGACGGAACTGCACAGTACGAAGAGAGATATTTTGTAATTTTATTTTGCGCTAAAGAATGTATCAACTAGTCCCTTCTGCCACTGGATGGATGGACGGCATCGCTCCACTCCCCCATGGCCACAACGATACAGACGAAGTAAGACATATCTCCTTTCTCTCTCTTTTCACAGTGAGACAAGATACATCACACAGACTTTAAGCAATCATTCCGGATCACAATGTAAAGTTGGAAGTTATCGAAGATGATGATGGTGGTGGTGGTGGTATGACAATATTCATCTATGTGTTACTAAAAGTTTAATTATGAGTTAATGTAAATGTTAAAAGATTAATTCGATGGTATTTGGGTTAAAGGGAGATAAGTCATAACAATGAGTTTTGAATTTAATGAAAATTAAACATCGGACCCTTATAACAAATAATTTTCTACACAAGTAAAACACATTGAATACTATTATCCATTTCTTTTTTCCAGACCCACTTGTAGAATTTAACTTATGTATTCTCCTGGAGAACAAAACTCAATTTGCACAAAAATGACTTAACCCCATTTATCCGAACACCATCGAATTATACTTTGGACTTCTCACGTCTTCTTTTCATGTAATTCAATTAGGAATACGTGATATGCGAAAAGTTCTTACGTATACCTAATAAGCTTTTCACACTTCGAAAGGGGTTTACAGAGTGTCTGTATTATTGAACTATCTCGACCTATGCTGATGGGTAAGATGTGATACAAAATTATTTAAAAAATCCGTATACTCTAATCATTACGGAAATAGATACAAGGATGCATTTTATTCTCCTTTGAGAACTTTCTTTTAAATAAATATAAATGTATAATTTAATAATGTGTATTCACCTTCCTTGACAACAAATTTAAATGCTACACAGGTACACCAGTACACCATAGTAAAATCCTTTCATAAGATATTAAAATGCACTTTGTTAAGATAATATACCTCATTGGGACTATGTTCACAATTCACTGCATTCTAAAATATGTTACATATTTATTTATTTATTTATTTACTTATCTATTTGTTTATTTATCTATTTATTTATGTATCTATGTATTTATGTATCTATTTATTTATATATGTATTTATCTATTTATGTATTTATCTATTTGTGTACTTATCTATTTATGTATTTATCTATTTGTGTACTTATATATTTATGTATTTATCTATTTATTTGTTTGTTTGTTTGTTTATTTATCTCTTTATTTATCTATTTATCTATTTGTTTATTTATCTGTTTATTTGTTTCTTTATCTATTTATTTATCTATTTGTTTGTTTGTTTCTTTGTTTATCTATTTCTTTATTTGTTTAACTAGCTAGCTAGTCAGTACAAATTAAAATTATAAAATAAAAATGTTTCTAGTCACTACCGTAAGAGCCAGGCTCGTGTACGGTGTGGTCTTAGCCAATAATATAACCGAATGTACAAGGCCAGTTTACTAAATGCAGTAAATAACTTAATTCAAACCGATAAATAACACAAAAGAGCAAAAAAAAAAAACAAAACAAAAGAGAATAAAGAGGAAAAGAGAGAAAATACAAATTTAATATAAATTGACAATCACACAGAATAATCACACATCATCATGAATAATTTTATAAATTTCATTTTTAAAATATTTCAAATTCGGAAAATGGCTTGTAATTTTATTATAAAGTCTTGGGCCGAAACTAGCACCATGTTTAAGAGCTGCACTTGTATGACATTTAAGCTCAATTAATAGGGAAAGTAGACTTTTGTCTTAAAGTACGATATTCATGTCTAATTGATTTATGTTTTATTTGAATTTTGTGGTAGTAAGATAGTAAACTATATTTATAAATTTCTTCAATAGTCAATACTTTAAAATTGTATAATTTGAATTTGTTGGGTAATCCATATTTTTGGTTAGACGAATTTTTATTAACCTTCTGTTTAAAAAAAATAATGGATTAAGTACAGATGATGCTACTCCACCCCAATTTATTATATCATATTGTATTAATGATTGTACTAAGGCTAAAAACATTATTCTCAATGCCTCCTTAGTGATAAAATGTCGAAGTATTATGAATTTATAAATTGTCTTTCTTATACTTGTACACATAAAATCAATTTGTTTATCCTAACGTAAATGCTTATCTATAATAATTCTTAAATATTTGAGTATGGAGTTGTGTACCCACCACCTTCGACTACAGAGATGCCATCACAGTACATACGATATTGAATCACCTTCATTCTAGCCAGCATTGGACACTACCACAGATGGTCGAACATATAGTAATTGTAATAATATTGCACATGTTTTAATAATTATGTATTTTAATAACCCTTGACCATGGCTCATATAGCCCTTGTTTTAATATTTTAATGAATTTATGTTCAATAATTACTGTATGACCATAGAGACTTATAATTTCAATTGATTCTTCTATTTTGTACTATATACACATGTACCAATTTCATTCATGTATTTTTTATTTATTTATTTATTTATTTATTTATTTATTTATTCTGGTGTAGTTAAGGCCATCAGGCCTTCTCTTCCACAACACCAGGAATAGAAATACAATAATATAGAAAAACAGAGAAAAAACACTATATACAAAATAAAGCTACACAAGAAATAAAGAGAGAGAGAGAGAGAGAGAGAGAGAGAGAAAACACTATAAACAAAGTAAAGCCACACAAAAATATACACAGGTTGTAGTCACACAAACTTTAAATGAGTGATTAAGTATCATAATGAATTGTATCCTAACTAATTGACTAACATAAACAAGAAACTTGCAATTTTAATCTAGATTAAAAAAGAAAAAGAAGAAACACAAATCAATACTTCTAGCAATACCTAAAAACATTAACTAAGACAAAATTTTCCAATTTAATTTTGAATTATAATAAAGTCCGGCAGTCCCTGACGTCATTAGTTAACGAATTCCAGAGGCGAGGTATTTCTACAGTATAGGAAGATGAGTATAAAGACGTTCTATGATGAGGGATAGAAAGAAGTGCTTGATGCCGGTTTCGAAAAGTTGTAAGAAATTGAAAGCGCGATATCGGATAATTCGGAGTAGATGTGTGCATGATTCTAAACAGAAGAGACAGTGAATGTACTGTTCTTCGTTCCTTCAGACGCATCCATGAAAGTAACTGGAGGGAAGGTGTTATATGCTCAAATTTACGAGTATTGCAGATGAATCGTATGCACACATTATGAACACATTGTAGACTCTCACCTAAGAGTGAACTTGCATTAGTTAGCAAGGAATCGCAATAATCAAAATGGGGCATTACAAGCGTCTGAATAAGATTCTTTTTTAGACTAAGTGGTAGAAATTCTTTCATATGAAACAAGGAGTGCAGTTGAGAAAATATTTTTTGCAATAAATGTGTGTTACTTGAGTGTTCTAATTTAGATCACTATCAATAAAAATGCCAAGATTTATAACTGTTTCACTGTATTTAACAATAATTCCATTCAATATTATATGTGGTATAGTACCACTATCTAGAGTGCTTCGTAGACGATTATGTCCCATTGCGATTGCTTGCGATTTCTCTGGATTTAACCTTAATCCAAATTCGTGTGCCCACAGTGAAATCGAATTCAAGTCTTCGTTTAGGCATATAACTTTCCTGAAGATGGCTTATTCAAGCCGAAAACGTTAAAAACTGAATAAACTAATGTGACAAATATTATAACAACCAATATTTGTTAAACAGATAGGCACAGACGGATCCTGATTACTCCTAATGTTATTGTATTAGCTTATCGTCCTCACTATGCTGTTTAAATTTGTATGAAAGGTGTTATTAATGCAAAACATGAGAATATCACAAATGTATTTCTAAACCAGGGTATTAGAAAATGAGCAAACACTTATAGAAGAAACTTGAAGAAACACAAAATGTTACCGATAAATTTCAGCATCACAAAGATACACTTTTTGTCCTCAACAGGAAAAATAAAGTTCACTTATTTGTAGCTATAGTCGCGACGCTCTTATTCTCGGCGTGACTCCTCCTCTTTGCTTACGTCTTAGGAAGTGAAGGCTCTATAAAGTCTAGGTAGGTAGTATCGTTCGCCATTTTTGTTCTTTCGTTGCCGAGCTACCAAACGAGGAATCTATTTGCCACACCGTTAAACATTATCATGTCGTAGCTCCTATGATAATAAATCAAACGCACTGTAATTCAGCAAATAATTGAGCGGCAAATAACGTCCTCATGTGCTTTCTGCGACCGCCAACGTAAGAGCCAAAATGGAGGGCGATTATATTAAGCATTTCTCTAGACTTAAGAAATGAATAACGTCTTCATAAGCGAATCACAAGACGCACACGTTTAAATGTAGCCAACCTGCAACGCTATTGGCTACCGGGTGTTCATTTCAAAGTGTGTCATGACGTCACTGTTGATGAGTCAGCGATTTGAAGCGAGTTTCAGCTTTTGTGTCACAGAAGTTGCCTATTAATCAGGGCGTTCAATCTGAACTTGAGAACGTGTACGGTATAACTTGAATGACGTAGCAACAGATGGCGGTCTGTACGGTATGTGTGCTACCATAACCTCTTTTGAACTGTGTTTTTCATGGGGAAGTCGTACATCGGTAGCGTACGGCAACCATCCACAATACAAATAAGATGCTCCGTGTCCATGTTGATTATCGAAGTTAATGTCAACAAATACGTAAGTAATCGCCTTAACCCTCTCCACATATCCCGACAGTAAGAAAAAATTCACCTCAGTACATGTTTCGAAACAGTTCACATTCCTGGGTATTCAGTTCAAAGTGCGTCATGGCTCGCTGTATGCCGTCATGTGGCTATAAGATGAGCCTAGATAATTCAATCTTCCTACACTTCCGCAGAGGTGTATTACGTATGTGCCAGAGAAGTTGCCTAGAAAGTACGGCTTTCATTCTGAAGAGTACGTACCGATAAGTACGGTAACGCCGGTAGTTGCAGGAATGTGAACTGTTTGGAAATACATACTGTCGGGTTATGTTAAGAGGGTTAAGGCGACTACTAACGTATTTGTTGACATTAACTTCGACGGTCAACATGGACACGGAGCATTTGATTTGTGTTGTGGAATGTTACCGTACGCAACCGATGATAACAAATACCCTGCGTACGACTTGCCGGCGCAAAACACAGTTCGAAAGAGGTTATGGTAGGACACAGACCGCCATCTGTTGCTACGACGTTCAAGTTATACCGTACACGTTCTCAAGTTCAGATTGAAGAACGCCTTAAATAATAGGCAACTTCTCTGACATATAAGCTGAAACTCGCTTCAAATCGGTGACCCTACAACAGTGACGTCATGACACACTTTGAAATGAACACCCAGTATAAGTTTCCCTGTTTTAACCCCAGACAATACAAATTCAGCCACAGCTCTTGCTGCGATTAACCAATAACAAAATATGAGAGAAGCGAACGTGTAAATAAATTAATGAATATGCATTAGAAGAATAGTAAACTAACACTGAATATCCACAGGTTTGATTCTTTGAGATTGCAATCTGCAGTTTAATTGCGCCACTAGAAATCATATTTAAAGCAGAACACATGTGTCTATATGTACGGCAGGAATGGACTCGAAACTGATTTACATACAACATTAAAGCAGCACATTATCTGGTAACATACGTCTCAATCACAAAATTGCAGAAATTAGATCGGGAGCGTTGATGATTTGAGCGTTTAAATCAGGTTTCTGTAGAATAGCGGAGTGACAAATGTTTACTCGAATCAGCTCATTGTTGACGGGCGTCATGATGAAGTTCCGTAGCGCCAACTTCGTGGCACGTATCTGATTTATCCGTTGTTGTTTCCCTAAATCGGCAAGCTCTGCTGCCGCGCCATTCCACCTAGACCATAAATCGAAATGGAGCAATCTTTCATGGTTGCGGGTGGGCATTGACAATGAACATTCATAATGGGCAAACAAGTGCCTTCGGATTCGTGTCCTTCACACAGCTTTTGAAAGGCAATGTCCCTTCCACAATTGATTCAAGTGAATTGTATGTGAACGCATGCAGAAATAATTATAAATCGGATAATCTTCTAAAGTTAAAATCCACAGATAATAATTTAATAATAAGTGATTCATTTAATCTGGCAGAGCTAAGGCCAGTAGGCCTTCTCTTCCGCTCAGCCAGACTCTAATTCTAATTGAATACAATTGCTTACACAGTTATTACATTAATATCTAGACCATAAAACAACATGAAAGTAAATAATGAAAGTTGGATAAGTAATGTTAGTGTGACAATAATAAACATTTGTAAGAAATAGTTATAATAATAATAATAATAATAATATTATTATTATTAAGTATAATAATATCAATAGTAATAATAATAATAATTTATTTATTTAATCTGGCAGAGCTAAGGCCAGTAGGCCTTCTCTTCCGCCCAGCCAGACCCTAATTCTAAGTGAATACAATTGCTTACGTAGTTATTACATTAATATCTAGACCATAAAACAACATGAACGTAAATAATGAAAGTTGGATAAGTAATGTTAGTGTGACAATAATAAACATTGGTAAGAAATAGTTATAATAATAATAATAATAACAATAGTAATAATAATAATTATTATTATTTATTTATTTAATCTGGCAGAGCTAAGGCTAGTAGGCCTTCTCTTCCGCCCAGCCAGATTCTAATTCTAAGTGAATACAATTGCTTACGTAGTTATTACATTAATGTCTAGACCATAAAACAACATGAAAGTAAATAATGAAAGTTGGATAAGTAATGTTAGTGTGACAATAATAAACATTTGTAAGAAATAGTTATAATAATAATAATAAGTATAATAATAATAGTAATAACAATAATAATTATTTATTTATTTAATCTGGCAGAGCTAAGGCCAGTAGGCCTTCTCTTCCGCCCAGCCAGACTCTAATTCTAAGTGAATACAATTGCTTACGTAGTTATTACATTAATATCTAGACCATAAAACAACATGAAAGTAAATAATGAAAGTTGGATAAGTAATGTTAGTGTGACAATAATAAACATTTGTAAGAAATAGTTATAAAAATAATAATAATAATAATAATAATAATAATTATTATTATTATTATTATTATTATAACAATAGTAATAATAATAATAATAATTTATTTATTTATTTAATCTGGCAGAGCTAAGGCCAGTAGGCCTTCTCTTCCGCCCAGCCAGATTCTAATTCTAAGTGAATACAATTGCTTACGTAGTTATTACATTAATGTCTAGACCATAAAACAACATGAAAGTAAATAATGAAAGTTGGATAAGTAATGTTAGTGTGACAATAATAAACATTGGTAAGAAATAGTTATAATAATAATAATAATAATAATAACAATAGTAATAATAATAATAATAATAATTTATTTATTTAATCTGGTATAGCTAAGGCCAGTAGGCCTTCTCTTCCGCCCAGCCAGACTCTAATTCTAAGTGAATACAATTGCTTACGTAGTTATTACATTAATATCTAGACCATAAAACAACATGAACGTAAATAATGAAAGTTGGATAAGTAATGTTAGTGTGACAATAATAAACATTGGTAAGAAATAGTTATAATAATAATAATAATAATAACAATAGTAATAATAATAATAATAATAATTTATTTATTTAATCTGGTATAGCTAAGGCCAGTAGGCCTTCTCTTCCGCCCAGCCAGACTCTAATTCTAAGTGAATACAATTGCTTACGTAGTTATTACATTAATATCTAGACCATAAAACAACATGAAAGTAAATAATGAAATTTGGATAAGTAATGTTAGTGTGACAATAATAAACGTTTGTAAGAAATAGTTATAATAATATTAATAATAATAACATTAATAATAATAATAATCTTAATTTATTTATTTAATCTGGTAGAGCTAAGGCCAGTAGGTCTTCTCTTCCGCCCAGCCAGACTCTAATTCTAATTGAATACAATTGGTTACATAGTTATTACATTAATATCTAGGCCGTAAATTCAATAATGAAAGTTGGATAAGTGAAGTTAGTGTGACAATAATAAACATTGGTAAGAAATAATAATAATAATAATGAGGTAATTTAAATATTTATTCTGTGGTATATGAAGAATCCACTTCAAAAATGATGGATGTCACTGTCAATGCATAGCTTATACATATAGAATGTACATACAGAGTTATATGGCATTAACAGTGATAGTTTTTGTCCAATAATTATCGGAAAATCACAGTTAAGCTTTGAGCGCTAAGCATTTCAAACTTCCAATTGCTTCTCCTGCAAAATGTATTCCAAACGACATTCATTCATCATTCTTGCAGTGGACTCTTCATATATAACCATTAAACATTGAGAAACTTGTAACAGCTATATTCGTTAACAAGAATAGTTAGAAAAATATTTCCTTAGTCTATACTTAAATTGGTTTGATGTCTGACAGTCCCTGACATTACTCGGTAGGGAATTCCAAAGTCGAGGAACAGCCACAGTGAAAGAAGATGAGTATGACGAGGTTCGGTGGGAGGGATTGGATAATATTGAGGAGTGTTGTGATCGTGTGTCTAGGTTATGACGGGTGGATACATTTTGAAAACGAGACGCAAGATAGACAGGAATGGAGAAATGCAATATGTGAAAGAGAAGGGAAAGACAGTGGATCTTCTAGACGGAGCCAGGATAACATTTCGAAGGATGGTATTATGTGATCAGACCGGCGAATATTGCAGACGAAAAGGACGCACATGTCATGAACACGTTGTAGTCTCTGCGCCGAAAGAACGCTTAGATGAGTAAGCAGAATATCACAGTAATCGAAGGGGGGCATCGCGAGTGTTTGCACTAATATTTTTTTCGTGGGAAAGGGTAGAAAATTCTTCAATCGCCTAAACGAGTGGATTAATGAGAATACTTTTTTTGCAGGTTTCTGCAACTTGAGTGTTCCAATTTAAACTTTCATCCATATAAATACCTAGATTCTTTACTGAACGGATTCACTGAACGGAATTTCGGTGCCGTATATTTTAATCGGGGACAAATTTGGTATGGTAATAGTGCTTAACAAACGTGAATGGCCCACAATGATTGACTGTGATTGTGCTGGATTCATTTTAAGTGGGAATATCCGTGTCCATGTCCAGGTTGAGTCTAGATCGTCATTAATTTCAGTTATTGCATCATTTATTTCGTCAGTGTGGAATTTTAAGTAGCCTATATTTGAAGATCGTCTGCATAGAGATGATGTCGGCAGTACTTTAGAGATTCTGATATGTCGCTGATATAAATTGTAAATTGTAAATAGTAAAGGGCCAAGGACTGATCCCTGTGGGATCCCTGACCTCACGGCCAAGAGAAAGAACGATTTCCAGCTATCACACTTTGTTGGCGGCCATTAAGGGAGGAGATGGGTGAAAATTTCGTAATTTTTGGTGAAAAATTGAATTTTTCGTTTTTTGTAGAAAATGAAGTAATGAAGCCTACTTTACACTTTGGCAGAGTTTTAGAACCCTACAGCGGTTGTAAGTGTCATTAATTACGCCATCTTTAAAAGGCTGCGCTCTTTAAATACGCCCGTGAAGGCGTGGCCCGCACTGAACTTGTTGCTCCCTTTTATTATCACGGATTTTGCATCTGAAAATGAAGGTTTTAAGGTTCTATAAGTGGCTTGCCGAGTCATTGTGACTGGTTTAGGAATTACCATAGATGCACCAATAGATGGCAGAGCGATGTAAGTTCAAAAACAGATGTGTAAGAGGTTGTATCTTATAACTTCGAAGTGAATGTTTGTATACAAAGAAAGTGTGTTGTGTTGTTACAAAAGTTTGAGTTTTAATTGAACGTTTAAAATACTTTTCTAAATATATTTATTTCGTTAGTTTTCTTACAGTAGTATAGTGTAGTATAGTAGAGTATAGTGTACATATAAGGTATATTTATTTGTGTAAATAGTATTTTATCGCCGTGTGAAGTGTAGTCACGTGTACGTTTAGGTTATAAGCTATTACAAATTCAACATGCCTAGAAGTAAGAAAGTGAGACAACGTTGTCTGAACATGGTAAAGAAAAGGCGAGAAAAAGAAAAAACTCGAGTTGTAAATAGTAGGCCTCATGTAGAACATACTACTAGTAGTGTAGAAACCATTTCAAGTAGGCCTAGTGTAGAGAACAATAGTGCAGAAAGGAATCTGAGACAAAACCAAATAGAAATTAGTTGTCAGAATGTATATAGTGTTAATAATGAACAGTGTAAATATTTATTGGTAGATAGTAGTTTGTTGTCAGGCCTAGTCTCTGACTTGAAATGTAGTGACTGTAATTGTAAGTTCTTTGTACATAGTACTTTGTGATGAAAAACATGGGTTCAGCCACAAGTTAGATTTAGTGTGTAGGGTTTGTGGAGAGACAAAGTCTTCAATTTATTCCTCGAGGCGTCGTGAGGATAAATCCAGGAGACCGGGCTTCGACGTGAACCAGAGGATTGTCCAGTCCTTCGTGAATGCAGGTCAGGGGTACTCTGAATTAGAACAGTTTGCCATGGTCATGAATATGTCTGTGATGAACAAATCTACATTCAATGACCATGCAGCTGTAATGAAGAAGGCCTCTGAATGTGTTGCTGACAGTGTTCTCCATGATGCTAGACTTGAGGTAAGGAAAGCTTATAGCGACCTCATTGTAGATACAGCTGTACCTGGAATATCAGATATTTCAGTCAGTTTTGATGTGACATGGCTCACACGTGGACATAGTTCCATGTATGGTGTAGGCAGTGTAATTGACTTGCTAACAGGGTTTGTTCTTGATTACACTGTCATGAGCAAACACTGTTACAGGTGCATGATCGCCAAGAGACGCATGCCCATCACAGATTTTGGGGTCTGGTATGCTGTCCATGCCCCTGAATGTGATATAAATCACGAGGGGTCATCAGGAGATATGGAAGCAGAAGCAGCCTTAATCCTATGGAAAAGGTCAGAACAGTATGGCCTTAGATACACAACAATCCTTTCCGATGGAGATGCCTCTACATACAAGAGACTCTCTGACGAAAAGCCATACGGGGCCTCGGTTGCTATCAAGAAGGAAGAGTGTATCAACCACATAGGAAAAAGGCTGGGCACTGCCCTCAGGAAAGCTGTGAGTGAATGGAGAACTCGTGGATGTAAATTAGGTGGTCGGGGACATGGTACGCTGAAAGCGATGACTATTGCCAAACTTCAGAAGTATTACCAAAAGGCAATCCTCGACAACCGTGGTAATCTACTGGCCATGAAGAGTGCAATATATGCCACTTTGTTTCACAGCATTTCCACTGATGAGAAGCCCCAGCATGGCAATTGCCCTGTTGGCACAGAAAGTTGGTGCTTCTATCAGAGGGCAGTCGCACAGGGTAAGCAACCAGGCCCTCATAAAGACAACGTTGGTACACCTCTCAAAGAAGCTGTACTTGCAAAGATGATGCCTGTGTATCAAAGGCTGGCATCAAATACACTGCTTGAGAGGTGTTTAAAGTGTCTAACACAAAATGCCAACGAAAGTCTGCATAGTGTCATATGGAGACACTGTCCGAAGGACTCCTTTGGTTCGAAGAGGAGAGTGGACCTAGCAGCGGACCTGGCAGTATGCAAATTCAATGCTGGCTGCACAAAAACTGTCCTCAGTCTCCAAGAAGCTGCTGGATTGCCTACTGGAGATAAAACAGTAGCTCTAGGAGTTCGTCGTGACCGAGGACGTGTAGTGAAAGCGAAGCTTCGAGCTACAAAAAAGTTCCAGCACTACCGTCAGGAGATCAAATCTGCCAAACGACGACTTCTAGAAGCTGCTAAGAGGACAGAGGGCACTACCTACAAAGCTGGACACTTTTAACAAGGCCTGTATATTTTCTTTTAAGTTTGAAATGCATGCAAACTTTTAAAGTCATTTTTCCACACTTTTTATTTTAGCTCATTTCTCTGCATTCACATTGCTAAGGCTTCCACAAATGTTATGCTAAGAAGTTGAAATTTTTGCTACAAGTGCTCTAAAGTATACTTAACAAACGTATGTTGCCACTTTTTCAAAAAAGTAAATAATTTGTGAATAAAAAAATAAAATGTGTGCATGTACTCTGTATATTTTAAAAAATTTGAATATGAATAGGATATTTTTTTTTCCTCTTTTCACAAGGTAAAACTAAAAAATGTGAGAACATAGAAACTTTCTGAAGAGATCAAAGCTATTGTAAAAAAAAAATTCAGACCTGGTTCTTCAATTTTGGAGAAGTAGCATTTTGAAATTATGTCGGGAATTAGCAGACGAATAACATCGTGCACTGTTGTGTCATGGCGATGTGTTCTGCTGTATTGTTTACAATGAGCACAACGTAAAAACAATATGTTAATGGCTTATGAGCGAACATGTCAACGGACCCGTTATTACTACCGGTTCAAGAAATAAATTGTTTATGCTATCTTTTCTTTGAACGAGATGGCAGTACGAAAATTTCGCAAAATTTTTCTAGCGTAGCACAGAAAACAACTTATACAGTTACCATGACAGCCATCGATCCTTTCAGCAGTTTTGTTCCTTATTTCGCTGCAACGTGACGTCACTGATGCCACCGGACCGGTGAGATTCGGAATACGCTGAAAGCTACCGGTAGTATGTTTTCGTGGTATCATACCTGACAACTAGTCTTTGTACTTTCCACTAAATGCTCCTTTTGTTACAATAGAATTTCCAACCGCAACTTTCGCTCGTTACAAGTCAGAGGTCAATATATTGAAAGAAAGGGGGACAGAAGTATTATGCTTGCAAACTGAAATCGAGGATAGTTTTATGCCGTAGGCCTATTGTGAACTGTCGTTATGATTTCTGTTAGAATTGAAAGAAGAGATTTTGTGTCGAGTTGTATTAAGGAAAAGGAATTTCTAAAGAAGGACGGTGATGTAGTTAATTGTTATTGTTGTAACAGAGACGTAGCCTAGGTACCTAATGTCCTGTGGTTTGCCTCTTACCGCACACTTTAGGAGATGTAAGAACATAACGAATCATTGAAGTGTACTTAGAATTGCTTTGAAACGTCTTGCGCTATATTTAACATTTCCCTGCAGAAACATCTATAGCCTAAGTCTCGCATATTTACTTTCGTATCCTCCATGATTTCGGTAAGATATTACTTTCATAAATGCTGCTTGGCTGTGGTTTATATATCGTCCAATTCCTGAAGCAACTGCTCAACGTGAGATTTCTCATAAAACTTTAATATTATTTTTCTTAGTATCAAAGACAGTAGTGAAGTGGAAAGAATAGACAAGATTAAACTTTTCTGTTTGCAGCAAAATTGAAATTTCAACAAAGGGTCCTAAATCATGTATTAGATAGCCTATGCACAGTACAATATAATATTTGTAGGAACTCAATTTCTGTCTGTATAGGAGTATTGTCTCATCTCGTTATTCGATTTCTTTAAGTTCCTATCAAAGACTGTTCCGGTATTTTATGTTACACACAGTACTCACGTGTATTTCTGTATACCCACAGTAAGTGGAGTTATCAAACTTGAACACTTAATTCTTGGGTTTGAACGCTGTATTGAGTTTCATTTCTTTAGTATTAAAATTACACCATACGAAGTTTTTTTCCCGTTATTACTACCAAACAAGATTCGTTGTGGACGTAACACACCTAGTGTTTAGGTGTTATAATTAGAAAAAAAAACGGACCCTGTGAAATTGCAATAAGGAAGAGTAACACAAGAGGAAGGTAATCTATATGAAGCAAAAATTTCATTTCTTGGAAGAAAGATGTACGATATTCTACAAAAATTAAAAAATTAACATACTGAGCACAATTGTTAAAAATAATAATTAAAATATGCTCCTGAATCATGGCAATTGAGGATAAATATTTTGGTCTCATTAATGTGTGATGCAATGTTAAAAATTGACTTACAACAATTAAATGGTGTTCATTATTCCTATGCAGATGACATAGTTTTACTTTTTGGTGGAAAAAGCTGTTATGATGCATATAATAATTCAAATAATGGACTTAAATTAATAAAAAATGGTTTGACATAAATTATCTTTCTATCAACGAAAATAAAACCATAATTATTCCATTCTCATTATCTGAAAAATGTAACAAACCTCCTACATCTATATTAAGTATTAAATTACATAATTCTGATTGTTGTCTTATACAGTGTAAATGTCGGATTATTAAAGAGTCCTCTAAAGTTAAGTATTTAGGCATAATTTTCGATAATCATTTAAAATGGAACCAACACATTAATTACCTTTGTAATAAATTACGTAAATAGTATATTATTTTGTTTTATTGGGGAATTACTTGTCAATAATTTATTACGTACAATATATTTAACTTTATTTCAATCGGTAATTATGTATGGAATTGTAGGAAGGGGTAGTTCATTTAAATCCAATTTTAATACGCTTTATTTATTTATTACAGAAGAAAATAATTGTAATATGTCTTCATAAACCTATTGATTTTCCATCTCAAAATTTGTTTCTAGACTTTAATGTACTTAACGTAAGACAAATTTATTATATTGTATTAATAAAATTCATACATAAAAATCGAAATAATTTTGAGTTGTATTCTCATAGTTATGAAACAAAAGGTATGAATTCTTTACGATTGTTTGAACTAAAATGCAACACTGTTACAGTATTTAATCATAGTAGTAATTTAGGCCCAAGAATATATAACAAATTCATATTTAAATATCCTAATCTTGTCAATTCTAATAGTTCTAGTATTACATTTAAAAAAGTTATGTATGGAATTTATAAAAATTGAAAAATTTTAAATTTAAATTTATATACTATAATTGCACAGTAAACATAAGACAAATTGTATTGTATAATTATTAATTTCAATACAGGAATCAGACTCTGAGCACGAGTTCTACTCTTTCAGGGTCGAGCTAAAGTTTTTCTGTATATATTATATTTTATGTTACAATTATTAGCAAAATAATAAATAAATAAATAAATTAAACTATTTATTAATAATCGAGACAAATTATCTTCGGCACTGGGCATCGAACACAGGAACCTTATTTCCACGTGCTGAGCGCTCTACCACTGAGAGTTATTGTGTGTAATTTATATCAGACTGGCATAATCTTTTCTAAAAGATGGTATTTACAGCAGCACTGTAATAAAAAAAGAAACACATAAACCATTTTAAATTGATAGAAAGAAGTGAGTCTAACGATCCTTCAACTGGTAATTTAGTGCCAGCGGGTGAGAATTGCAGAGATGTGTGAAATGATAGTGGATGCCAATATTCTTTCAACAAAGTTAAATTTGAAACTCCGAAAATATGCAAACCCATGAAAAAGTAACGTTTTAAGTTAAAATATATAGAAAATATTATATCAATATAGACTTAAGCTTTTCTTTAAGAGCGACAGCTGACTTGAAATAGTACCGGCATTATTAGTTAAATTTTACAGCAAAGATTATTGTAATATATGCTTAAATATTATTCATTAAGAGGAGTGCCTGTGAAATAGTAACATTTTAATATAAAAGTTTACAGAACAGGCTGCTTTTTATTCTTTTTTTTATAATGTACAACACGGCCCTATTCTTGAAATCATTTGTTTGTACGTGTGTTTGTTCTCCTTGATGCAGACGTCATCTGTTTTCATAGTACAACATCACGCGCCACTTCTCTTCTAGTCATTGGCTCATTGCACAAACTCCGTGCTAACTTAATTTCAAAGATTATGGACTGAGATTTCTATCTCTAATCATTACATACGTATACTAATATCTTGTATATTTATTCTTTCTACACTTAATAAGTTCGGAATATAACTACCTTCAGTTGATTAAAGATTAATTTGGAACTTCAAAAATATGCACTTCTTCCTCGAGATTGTAATAAAAGTTGGACTTCAAGTTTGGAATATTTAAATGAGAAAATTAATTGTATAGCAATTCGCTAGTAGTCTGGTATAGCCTATATTTTGGATGAACTGCATATAAAGTAGGAATAATACTAGTAGAAGTGATTGCAGTAGTTGCAGGAGTAGTAGTAGCAATAGAAGTAGTGCCAATAGCGCTAGCAGCAGCAGTGGTATTAGAAGTAATGTTTGGTCGTGGTAGTGGTAGTGGTGCTGGTAGAAGCAATATTATGGCACGTCCCAGGAATCTGTAAAGTATAAAGACGAAGCAAGACCTCTGCGCAAGTGGTATCTGGGAGGGCTAGGGCCAATGACTGTGCTTGGGGGAGGCATTGCTTGAACGAAGCGAGCAATCGTTTGCAGGGTGAGATAATTTCGATCTGAACTCTACTTTATTTTATTTAGTGTAATATATATCAAATCCTATCCTTTATGGAAGATCTTTGATAAAATACTTTATCATATTCTTTGTCAAAGAACTTTGATAGTGTAATAGTAGCCTAAGAGAGACTGTATTTTTTTTGTGATTATTTGGACTCATATTGAAAAACCGAAATCAAAAATTAAAACGAAAACGTTTGAAACAGTAGCTGATCCTTGATCGAACAGCACACACAAGCACAAGCCGGCGTAAAATAAATTCATAAGTAACTGATAGAAGCGGAAACTTTGGCCCATGCCTTAATATAAGCCCACCGCGCAAAACCGTTCCCAAAGCAGTTCGCTGCGACCCGTGCGGTGATGCTGAGTGACGTCACGAGCTAGTTCCGTTCGACACTGCGGAGCCCAGTGCTGTGCAGTGCGGAAGCAGCCCATGGGCTGGGCCGTTGTGCAGGGCTCTGTTATAGGGTTCTGAACTGAATAATAAAGGACAAGAATTGTGGAATTATGGTTGTTATTCTTGTTGTGTAGTCAACTGTCCGAAGGCAGGTTTGAACCTCATAAGTAACACCAATAAGGCATCACTCATGAGATAACTAGGCCAGGAGATAATGGGATAGTGTGGCCTGTTTCTTTCCCCCTTTAATGCATACACCACCGATTAGCTACATATTCCACAAATGAGACTTCAGATGCATACAAACAATTTGTTTTTCCTTTGACGCATATCGTTAAGTAAGATGTATTGCCTGATAATAGATGTACATATCAGCCAGAACGTCAGTCAGAGGTAGAAGTTACGGTATGAACGTCAATTTCATAACAGTAGTTACGTATTAGGGTTCGGACGCGACAGACTTCTAATATGAAACGCCTTCATGTCACTTCAGCTCAAAGGACTCCTGAGTGGCATTGTTCATTCTGCACTTGACAGAGATGGCCTACACTTTGATCTCTCTCTCAGCTTTCGGTCCAGACCGGCATTTTCTGGCTTTAACATACACGGTGCCTCAGAATACAAATGCATAATTGGCAAAACATTTGCTAAAGAGGAAAAACTATTTTAATAATGTTATACTATTTGTATAATAATAATGTTACTAATAAACCATAGTCAATGTAATAATTTTATTAATTACAATGTTCAAACGGAACTGAAGGTTACTTACCACAACTAAAATCTAGTGTTCATGGCTTCAATCACTGAAAAGAATATGAGGATCTGTTCCATGGAGTTTATACCTCAACTCTGTAAAATTTTATGCGAATAACTTATATTAATCTTTTTTCTTGTATTGGTAGTAGTGCTCCTTGTTCATGATATGTCCACAGATTTCCGTACTTTAGGATGTAGGCCTATAGTAGCGATGAAAAAAGCTGTTTAAAATTATTTGTCAATAAAATATATTGATGATTTAAATATATGTACATGTATTATCAGGCAGTACAGCTCAGATTACGATATGTGTCAGAGGAAGAACAATTGTTTGCATACATCTGAAGTCTGATTAGTGAAATGTTTCTATAATGAACGCAGAACAGCTATGAACATGGGGTTAGCCAATTGATTGCTGCTTGAGGCACACTGTTGACTTTGTCCTTTAAATGTGCAGAAATTTGATCCGAACAAAGGTAGCTTTTAGTTCTGGAAAGGAATTTTGAAGTGTTGAATTTGTTCAGATAAAATTGTAAAGTTTTAAAGTTACGAAACTAAAAATCATTCAATCATTCATTATCATAATACAGTACACTCTTAAATTGACTGAGAATATTGGGAATTAAATCAATTGCTTTCACAAAACACGCTATGAAATGTTTCATATAAAATAATTTTTATCTCGGAAAGGAAGCAAAAATGAGCAAAATTTTACTTCACTTTTCGGTTTGAAATGTCTCCAAGATAAACCCCATGATATTAATGACATTATTTACGGTTCACCCTGTATACTTATGGTCATACATGGAATATCTAATATTGTTCAGAGACTTCGGACAACAATCCTTCTTATCATTCGCAGATATAGTGAAGAGAAAACAATGAAAATCTTGAGCAGAAGTGGGTGACTAAGAAAATATCTGAAATAGATGAACAATGCTAAAAAAATTAGAAAGATCCCTCTTCAAGTGCACCGAAAATTGCCAGTAAACTTGCACAAGAACTGTAACTAAAATAATAGCAGCCAGGACGGAATATTTTGTGAATGAAATTTACAGAAGGAAAAGTTTACAATTTGGTAAAAAGTCATGTAAACACTCCTACAGAGTCCTGCTACAAATTTATATTCGCAGACAATGACAACTCAATATACGGGGTGTAAAGAATATAAATTGTCAAAAAATACTGGTGGTAGAGCATAAATAACTTAAGAAATAAGTCTTGTAATGTTTTCTGTAGCTGTCAAGGTTTTCCCAAAAATTGTTACCTATTAGTTGATTATTCACAAACTTCTTAACATTCGCAGATCCCTCCCCAGTATAAGAATATCATTCCGACAGGACATCTGTGGAATTTTGAGGAGAAAAGAATTAAAACGCACAACATTTCATACAAATAATTTCTTCAAATTGTGCTCACTGAAGAACGAAATAATATTGATGCTAATTTGACATCTAGTTTTGTGGACTCTCTGCCTAGAAGACAGCAACAATGATACAATCTTCTAGTAGTTGATACAACGTCGTTAAATAACCAATAATAATAATAATAATAATAATAATAATAATACGTGGCGCTAACAGCCCGTGAAGGTCCTAGACAGACCAGCCGGCTGCTGGCCTCAAGCCCACATGCCGAAGCAGAGGTGGACAATCATCCAACCAGAATGGAGGTATCGTGTGGTTAGCACAATGATCCTCCCAGCTGTTATAGCTGGCTTTCGCAACCGGACTCCGCTACTTATCGTAGCTTCCTAAGTGCATCACGATGCTGGGTGGGCACCGGTCCCATTACACTGGCCGAAATATCATGAGAAAATTTCTTCCCTCATGAGGACTCGAACCAGCGCGCATTCCGTAACGCGAATCCTAGGCAGGATCCTTAGACCACAAATCCACGGCGCGGGACTTATATGGTAATGGAAATGATATTATATTAATGTCCAGAATTAGTTTTAGAGTCCTAAGTAATGTAACATTTCATATAAATTCGAATACAAGAATAATTTGTCATGTCAGGTTTCTCGGTTCTCTTTCCTTCCGGTTTCATGGAAGCTCATGAAATTCTTATGGCTTTCAAAGAGGAGAACAATTTGTATTCTCTTGAAATCCACTCCAACTTGTCATCTTCAAACAGCTTCACGGTATTTCACAACCTTGTTACCGAATGCTCGGCTACACCTTCAAGAAGGGCTTCTGTGATTTCTCAGGACAGTCCTTGCACAGTCGGGTACATCCAAGATAATATATACACAGGCATCTTCACCAAGCAACACGTGCTTGTTAGTACTGACGTATGTCTGTGACAAGTCTCTTTTAATAGCGCTAAGCTACATCAGACGCGATTGTCTTTCATTTTATTTTCCTTTCATCCATTTTCTCTCCCTTATTTTCTTATCTCTTTCCCTATTTGTTATTTTTATTATTTTATCTCTCTATTTCCCTTTAGCTTTAGCTGCTTATATTTTTCTTTCTCTTTTCCTCTGTTTCTCTTTCTGGCGATCTCTTTCTTAACATATTTCGCTTACTGCTTTCCTCTTCTCTAACTGCAAACTGTTCATGTTCAATTGAGCGATCATGTATGAACCGATGATGATTATCATAAGGGACCGTACTTAGTTCCAGGAGGCTGTAGTACCGGGGTTTTTAAGTGGACGAGTGCGTGCCTTTAGTAAGCGAAGTACTTGACTGACGGCTCACGCGACTCTTGTTTCGTAAAATGGAAAAGAAAAAAAGTAAGCCCTTTAACAATTGCACTAATATTTACAATTTAAATTATTTACACCATGTATAGGCCTACTATAATTTCGATTAATTTAAATTTGTCTCAGTGAAACTTACAGCAGAGTCCGTATAGGCCAGTTTCTATCTGATGCTTTTGCAATTCAATGCAGGCTGAAGCAAGGAGATGCACTATCACCTTCACTTTTTAACTTTGCTCTAGAATATTCCATTAGGAAAGTTCAGGACAACAGACAGGGTTTGGAATTGAACGGGTTACATCAGCTTCTTGTCTATGCGGATGACGTGAATATGTTAGGAGAAAATCCATAAACGATTAGGGAAAACACGGATATTTTACTTGAAGCAAGTAAAGCGATCGGTTTAGAAGTAAATCCTGAAAAGACAAAGTATATAATTCTGTCTCGTGACCAGAATATTGTACGAAATAGAAACATAAAATTGGGGATTTATCCTTCGAAGAGGTGGAAAAATTCAAATGTCTTGGAGCAACAGTAACAAATGAGCCGTTCAGAGCAGAAGTGGTGTAAGTCAATTTTGACTTACACCACTTTTGCTCTGAACGGCTCACATAAACTAGGCTAATGATTCGGTCGTTATTATACAAATTTAAATGACATGAATATATATTTTGCCTGTAAATGTATATACGAAGAACAGAGAGATTGAGAGAAAAAAAAAACATAGAGAACGTAGGAAATTTATTTTGTATATTATTTATTTGAACCGTTCAGAGCAAAAGTGGTGTAAGTTAAAATTGACTTACACCAGTTCTGCTCTGAACGGCTAAAATATAAATGACACTCCGGAGGAAATTAAACGGAGAATAAATATGGCAAGTACATGTTATTATTCGGTTGAGAAGTTTTTGTCATCTAGTCTGCTGTCAAAAATCTGAAAGTGAGAATTTATAAATCAGTTATATTACCGATTGTTCTGTGTGGTTGTTCAACTTGGACTCTCACTTTGAAAGAGGAACCGAGATTAAGAGTATTTGAGAATAAGATTCTTAGGAAAATATTTGGGGCTAAGAGGAATGAAGTTACAGGAGAATGGAGAAAGTTACACAACGCAGTCCACACCTGTGGAGTAACGGTCAGCGCGTCTGGCCGCGAAACTAGGTGGCCCGGATTCGAATCCCGGTCGGGGCTAGTTACCTGGTTGAGGTTTTTCCGGGGTTTTCCCTCAACCCAATAGGAGCAAATGCTGGGTAACTTTCGGTGCTGGACCCCGGACTCATTTCACCGGCATTATCACCTTCATATCATTCAGACGCTAAATAACCTAGATGTTGATACAGCGTCGTAAAATAACCCAATAAAATAAAAATAAAAATACACAACGCAGAACTGCACGCATTGTATTCTTCACCTGACATAATTAGGAACATTAAATCCAGACGTTTGAGATGGGCAGGGCATGTAGCATGTATGGGCGAATCCAGAAATGCAATCATTTATAATTTCTTCACAAACAACATATTACAAGGAAATTTAGATATCAGTAATGGATAAAATAATGTGTAGCACACGACAGTAAAGATATTTTATACTCTCTCACACTATAAATAGATATTACTGATTTTCTGAATAAGCCTCTATATCTAAAACTATAACAAAACGCGATCGGTATGGTATATCAAGCAAATATACGTCCACATATATCTATCGTTCCCTGACAATTTATTATCTCTTTCGTTGTTGTTGTAATGCCGCGAATGTTTTCAAAGCGCATTGCTGTGTTATGACTCTAATGTCCATGTCAAAAAAAAAAAAAAAACGAATGCATGCGTTTATGGTGGATACGTGATGGACAGCAAGTAATACGAATTATGCCTGAAGATGATAGCCACGAGTGTTTTCAAAGCGTATTGCTTTATTATGACTTTAAACATGAATGCTCTTTCAATTTTAATTAACAGTAGAATATTCACAATATAGTCACGTTGTGATGTTCGGCAGTATATTTATTCTTCACATTATAATCGTAATAAATATGAAACTCTATTACAGAAAAATTCCTGTTTGGCAGCTATCTGAAAAGAATGTTATTTCAAAGTGGCATCATTTTTATGAAGTATTGGCTGTGAATTGAATTATATGGAATATATTTTAATAAATTTTCGTATATTTCGTTGCTGGCCTTTATTCCAGAAAATAATTAACACTTACGCTAGAGTAATTTCATTTTAGTACCTTCTCTTACACCTTCTCAAATAATACACTGCAATAATTTGCAAAATCATTTACCCCCAAGTAAAGCCAATATTTCATCAGACTGTGTATTTTCTGTACATATCTCTCTGATTCTAAGTATACATTTTTTGTGCGAATTAATATGGGAAATTTATAGTACTCTTTGAAGCATTAATACTGAATGTTAATAACGTATAAATGCAATATCATAAAATCCCACTTCAGATTTTTATTGTATCTTATTACTGCTAGTAAATTACGTTTTAAAACTACATGCCCATATATTCTCATGCATGTATAAAATAGAAATAAAATATTTATTTATTCCTCCGATTTCATCTCAACTGGCTGTTAGAAACAAGATTAATTTGATCCAAATATTAAGCCAATATTGATCCAAATGAATTAATTTTTCGGTTCAAACATGTAAAAATTAGTCTAAAGAGTATACGTCCAGTATTTCGTAATACAAATTCATTAAATTGGAAATATAATGTGTCTCAATTGAACAGGTTTTGCAGTTTAACTACCTAGGAACTATTGTATATCACTAGCTATAAATATCTAACCTTAGAAATATAGAACCAACTGAAGAAGGCAACAAAGATAGCAGAATGTCTACAAGATGTGGCATGGAGAAATGTATGTATGTATGTATGTATGTATGTATGTATGTATGTATGTATGTATGTATGTATGTATGTACGTTCGTATGTATTTTTCATTTTACTTGGTTATTTAACGACGCTGTATCAACTACAAGGTTATTTAGCGTCGATGTGATTGGTGATAGCGAGATGGTATTTGGCGAGATGAGGCCGAGGATTCGTCATAGATTACCTGACATTTTCCTTACAGTTGGGGAAAGCCTCGGTAAAAACCGAACCAGGTAATCGGCCCAAGTGGGAATCGAACCCGCGTCCAAACACAACTCCGGATCGGTAGGCAAGCGCCTTAGCCGACAGAGCTACGCTGGTGGCTATATGTATGTATGTATGTATGTATGTATGTAAGTATGTGTGTGTATGACTGTATGTACTTGTATTTGTTAACAGTATAATTGGGTATACACCCGGTGGCAGTGATAATATACAATAATAACATTACAATAATTACAGTAAAATTACAATAATAATTGTAGAATGTGACCCCAAAACTCACTGTCTATTTGGCCATTTTTATTATTTAGACCTATAGGCCTACTTATAAATGATTTTTATTAGAATTCTGTCATTATATTTTAAGCTTATTTTCTTCGAAAAAAAAAAACGCAAATCCTTGTCTAAAAGCTTATGTTATTGTGCATATCACTTGAAAACAGGCTCTGTCCGTAGACCGGTGAATAAAAAGACTACTGGCCTGAACGCGTTTTGGATAATAGTTCGCAAGGCCAAGATGTTAACATTATAACAGCCAGTCATAAAATTAACGGGTTTACAAAGAAACTTGATTTCTGGTCCATATCAATTCAAAGAAACTTGATTTCTGGTCAATATCATTTGACAAAAATATATTTGATTCATTCCAGTCTATTAAAGAGCCTTGTAAAATTTAGTTACATTATGATAGGCAAATACTGTGTTTTTGCTGACATGCAACTAGGTTTCCACAATTTTAACCAACAACTTTTTCAGTACCGGTACCTTCCAGAAGAATCTCAAAACAATTACTACAATCGCAAAGATAGTGAATCAGTTTTTTAGGGAGTTGCGTTCAACTGGTTGAAATTCCAGAAACTATGAAGGAGACTCATTTAAATATGTACCTACAGACGGAATGTTTAAATTATACTATTTTTTCGCAGAGTGTAGAACAATTTTGGATAAAAAGAATGCAAGATTATTTCGAGCTTGCAAAAATACGTAATTCTTAAATTTTCCATTTTGAATCTTGCGTACACTACTTTTAACACTTGAATATAAGTAATTGATAAACTAGCGGACTTACTCGTGTTAATTATGTTAGTCTGTGCGGCTTAAAGCTGTTTCGGTGCTTCATCACACCATCCACACATACACTATTTTACTCCACTTTTCAATAATCAAACGCATCCACAGAACAGGCAGAGAAGTTCGAGATGACGCCGAGATCTAATAGGCTCGTGCTTAAGCAAAATAAGTTTCTCGTCTTTGATTACTAGACAGTGGATGTGGGATGACTTAAGGAAAAGTGAAGTTGTTTCGTATCAGAGTATATGGCACGTGCTGCGTCGTCCGTCTTTTGTGTACCTGGCGAGTACAGCAGCGTACAAAACGAATGAACCCCGACCTGTTCATAGTAACATTGCAACGCAATGTTTGTAGTTGGTGTAGTATTTAGTACGCGTGGAATATGTTGCGCTGATCCATTCATAATGGCAAAACGTTAAATTCGCTCAGAGATACGAAATGCATTTAGTTGTGCGGGTCTAACGACACGTGCAACATGATGCTCAGTACAATTATTCCTCTAAAGAAATTTAGTGATCCCCATTTTAGAGGTTTTCTTCAGAAATTCTCTCGATACAAAAACAGTTTAAGCGATAGGCGAAGACGATTCAGCTTCGACAACTTACGAGAATATATCGTCGTTTACTGCAACGTGGTAATTGCATCAATGATGACGAGGACTGAACTTGCAAGGTATATACTACAGTACGTTATTTTTCTTTTCCTTCTGACTGTACGGAGATACAGTAGCATGTTGACGTCGTCTGTTTACGTTTAAAACCTGTTCAGCCAATGGTCTGAATGAAAAAAATGCAACATATAGTAAACGTGCACCTACATTCAACGATAAGTCATCCCGCATCCACTGTCTAGTAATCAGCATCAAAACAAAAGTGAGAAATAATCTTGAACTTTAAAATCATATCACTGTGTATATAGAATGCTGAGTCCAAATTTGAGAAGCTACTTTCTGAAAAACAGGCACATTAAACGCAATAATTATTATTTTTTATTTTGTAACTACTGAAACATTTTTATTCTTATGGTCAATGTTGTTTATGTTTATGTTTCCAATACAAAATTAAATGTTAATAAGAAACTTTTTTGACTTTATTTTGTAAATCTTGCACCACTTTCAACAGGACCCCAATTGGGGTCGCCACACACACTCTGGGAACCGCTGCTATAGGCTATTGTAGTACTAAATAATGTAGTTTGGTTGTGAATCCTTTAAGGTCACTCTTGCGCTCATTGCGTTCTCGCTATTAACAGATTCCCTTTTCCTCTGCTCTTTCGTGCACTTTCCTTTCAGCTGTACGAAACCAACATTGGTACAGGGCTTTTCCCAAGAGCAGACTACACTTCATGCCTGTATGTAATGCTATCACAATAAAAGAGTACGTATTGATGTGGGCTGAAAATAGTCATTCCATAAAGTCAGACATCAGTACTCTTCATATTCATTCAGTAAGAGCATACAGTTTTTCGCTTAGGAGGGCAAGTTCGTATATGTTACCGGCATATACGAAAGTGAAATTGCATATTTTGGTTTTATCCATTGAATGCCAATTTCGAATAATTTCCGTTAATAAGCTCTAAATTGTACTTGCTATTTAGTAAAAGGAAATTGTACCAGAACAATGGAAGGAGTCCATAATTGTACCTATTTTTAAGAACGGGCACAAGACTAACTACGGTAAATTTCGAGGAATATCACTTTTGTTGACGTCGTACAAAATTTTGTCCAATATTCTTTTGAGAAGATTAACTCCGTACGTAGATGAAATTATTGGGGATCATCAGTGCGGTTTTAGGCGTTATAGATCGTCTATTGATCAGATTTTTGTATTCGATACATATTGGAGAAAAAATGGGAGTATAAAAGTACAGTACATCAGTTATTCATAGATTTAGAAAAAGCATATGACTCGGTTAAGACGGAAGTTTTATGCAATATTCTTATTAAATTTGATATTCCCAGAAACTAGTTCGATTAATTAAAATGTGTCTCAGTGAAACTTACAGCAGAGACCATATAGGCAAGATTCTGTCTGATGAATTTCCAATTCACTGCGGACTAAAGCAAAGTGATGTACTATCTATCACCTTTACTTATTAACTTCACTCTAGAATATGCCATTAGGGAAGTTCAGGATAACAGACAGGATTTGGAATTAAACGGATTACATCAGCTTCTTTTCTATATGGATGGCTTCAATATGTTAGGAGAAAATCTACAAACCATTAGGGAAAACACGGAAATTTTACTTGAAACAAGTAAGGCGATCGGTTTGGAAGTAAATTCAGAAAAGACAAAGTATATGATTATGTCTAGTGTTCAGAATACTGTACGAAATGGAAACATAAAAATTGGAGGTTTATCCTTCGAAGAGGTGGAAAAATTTAAATATCTTGGAGCAACAGTAACAAATATAAATGACACCAGTGAGGAAATTAAACGCAAAATAAATATGGGAAATGCGTGTTATTATTCGGTTGAGAAGCTTTTGTTATCTAGACTGCTCTCAAAAATTCTGAAAGTTATAATTTATAAAACAGTTATATTGCCGGTTGTTCTCTATGGTTATGAAACTTGGACTCACACTTTGAGAGAGGAACATAGGTTAAGGGTACTTGAGAATTAGGTTTTTAGGAAAACATTTGGGGCTAAGAGGAATGAAGTTACAGGAGAATGGAGAAAGTTACACAACGCAGAACTGCACGCATTTTATTCTTCACCTGACATAATTAGGAACACTAAATCCAGACGTTTGAGATGGATAGGGCATGTAGCACGTATGGTCGAATAAGAAATGCATAACTTATGGACTATTAGTTGGGAGACCGGAGAGAGAGAGACCTTTTGGGAGGCCGAGACGCAGATGGTAGTATGATATTAAAATGGATTTGAGGGAGGTGGGATATGATGATAGAGACTGGATTAATCTTGCAAAGAATAGGGACCTATAGCGGGCTTATGTGAGAGCGGCAATGAACCGGCGGGTTCCTTAAAAGCTCTTTTTAAGTAAATTGTAAGCTCTGAATTATTATGCTTATTTTGCCCACCTCACGTAAATTCAATTCAGTTCATACACATGTAACTTACTAGTGCTATTTAGATATATTTATTTAATAATAAAGATTTATTTTGATAAATACGTGGTCTATAATATCTTTTATTGCTTCTATTTTCTTCATAGGAAACAATTTCTTCTTCTTTGACACCATTTAAATAATTTTTCAATTTAGTAAGAGTTAAGTTTGTCGGGTGAAGATCGTTATTATCGGCATCTGTTTACTGATGTGGAAAACTATCGCACAGCTTTATGGGGTGATCGCAAAAGAACATTATAATAATAAGGCTGTAATTTTTCATGTTCAAAGGAGTAGACTGAAATAAGTAACATTGCAGGATTACGAAATTCATACAGATATTACAGTATTACGAATCTCTGCTGTATAACACATCTTAAAATACGACAGATAAACAACTGTTTCATGTTATGACGTAATTTCTTTATTAATATGATGTCGTTTGTTGCGATTCATTGGTGATGTATAGTAGTGACAAAAAAAAAAAAAACCGGACCGACCCTTGTAGCTGATTTCAGAGCCTTGTTCACTCCAGAGCACGATAGACTGGTAACTAAGACTTTCGTGGTTCGAATCCTGCCCGGGAAGGAAACTTGTTTTTGTTCCTTATTCAAATTTATTCCCAATACTTTTTGATAGCTGGTAAAATTCATGTTCTGGGAATAATAATTTAATTAAGTAGTAAAATACCGCGGCAATCGAAAGGTATTGGGAATAAAGTGTCCTTCCCAGGGAGGATTCGAACCACGAAAGTCTTAGTTACCAGTCTATCGTGCTCTGAGTGAACAAGGCTCTGAAATCAGCTACAAGGGTCGGTCCGGTTTTTTTGCCACTACTGTACAACGCACTTTAATTATTTCTCGGAACAGAAAGACCCAACTCCATACTTTACAATATATTTCACCACTGATTTGTAATGTACACTGGCACTCAAGGATATCTGACCTACAATTTTCTGATCGTGTAAGCGAACGGGAAACATCGGACTCAAAGGTATAACAAATTGACAATGTATGAAATAGTTCAGCTAGTGTTCAATAGGTACCCTATTATTGGGACGGGTGAAAAGGTGTTTGGGGAAAAATTGATGTAGATTTAATATAAATTATTCTCATAATTGATAGTTTTAGCGGTTTCCCGCTAAATCGAATGTTTTTTTTTACAATCATTAGAGGGCAGGGTGCGAATTAATATTTCTAATGGGGGGGAAAGTCCTAGATAGAGAATACCGTACATAAAATTATTATTATTCTCGTTCGATACGGCTCAACGCTTGGTCGCACTAGTTGATTGTCTTGCATCTTGATAATAATAATAATAATAATAATAATAATAATAATAATAAATTATATCCATGAGTAAACTTAAGATAAGATGTATAATTCCTAAGTTACTGATTGTTGTCAGCTTGCCGGAGATGATAATACATTAATATTATTTCCTTTGCTTACTTTACTCGAATTAAAACAATTGTATTTTGTGAGAGGGATAGAAGTTATCTCTGGCAGTGATGTTAATATGAATTTATGAGAGGGGGATAACTTTCCAATAGGGGGGGGGATACTCCCCATCCCTACCCCCGTAAATTCGTACCCTGTTGGAGAGTGATGAAATTCTGGATTTCATAATCTATGAGTATTTATGTACTATTGATGACACTAATTCTTTTCTTCGCCATCTATTCATAGAATTAATAACTAAAGAAGCATCACTTACACGTTCAAATTATCGATCACTAGGCCTATCGATTAGTAGGTATCGTGTCTTTTGAACGTCAGTGTACAGTGCACCATACCTTTGTGGAATAGGTCCCTGGTCCCCGTCTAGGAAAACACAGAATATAACATTGAAAATGAAAAACATTTTTGTCTAATGGGGGAATCAAACCCAGACTGTGGCTTCGACGAGTCATTAAAGCGGCCTAATTTAACCATTGTTTGCTTCGTGGCTGACTTGAGATTTTACAATTCCATTAAACTCAAACCAAGAACTTTATCTTACACCTAGTTGTTAAGTGAAACGTGTCTATTATATTAATTAGTAACCAAGGAATTGTGAATTTGTTTGTGAAGGCACATAATTGGAATTATGTCTGTAAATACACATCTTGCTGCTTTAAATAACTTACATAAACGCTTCGATGTTACTCATTCACTTGTATTATGCTGTCGTTTCCCGGCTCAGTTCTGCACAGTTAGTGAACTTGGAAACAATTCAGCTTTTCGAGTCGATGAATCCAGCTCGGCTTCCCATCGCTTGTGGATACGCAGATAATTTGAAACACTGATGGCAGTGTTGTTCTCTCAAGTTGCCTTCTGAGGATTCAGAGTTGCACACATTCAGTAGAAGTTATAACCAAGTTCTTGATGGTATTATGGCGTCTTTATAACTAATATTGGCACAGTACTTGCCTCTACTATCTGGTATGTGCCACGTGTTACTCGACTTGTATCCCGCAATAAACGTAAAGTTCACGTACTCTGGAACTTTAGAGTTTAAACAATACTGGAACAATAAATCTGTTTATTAATAATAGTAACAACAATTATGGAAGTAAATCCCGAAAAGACAAAGTATATGATTATGTCACGTAACCAGAATATTGCACGAAATGGAATTATAAAAATTGGAGATTTATCCTTCGAAGAGTTGGAAAAATTCAAAAAATATCTTGGAGCAACAGTAACAAATATAAACGACACTCGGGAGGAAATTAAACTCAGAATAAATATGGGAAATCCGTGTTAATATTCGCTTGAGAAGCTTTTGTTATCTAGTCTGCTGTCAAAAAATCTGAAAGTTAGAATTTATAAAACAGTTATATTATCGGTTGTTCTGTATGGTTGTGAAACTTGGACTCTTACATTGAGGAAGAGAGACTAAGGATGTTTGAGAATAAGGTTCTTAGAAAAATATTTGGGGCTAAGAGGGATGAAGTTACAGGAGAGTGGAGAAAGTTACACAACGCAGAACTTCACTCATTGTATTCTTCACCTGACATAATTAGGAACATTAAATCCAGACGTTTGAGATGGGCAGGGCATGTAGCACGTATGGATGAATCCAGAAATGCATATAGAGTGTTAGTTGGGAGGCCGGAGAGAAAAAGACCTTTGAGGAGGCCGAGACGTGGATGGAAGGATAATATTAAATGGATTTGAGGGAGATGGGATATGATGATAGGAAGTGGATTAATCTTTCACAGGATAGGACCGATGGCGGGCTTATGTGAGGGCGGCAATGAACATGCGGGTTCCCTAAAAGCCATTTGTAAGTAAGTAACAATAATTATGTTATAACAATAATTGTGGCAAAGGAAGCTTTTATAGAAAAAGGAGCATATTCTGCGGATCTCTAAAAAAAAAAAAATGGGAAAAGACTACTGAAGTGCTTTGTGTGGAATGTGGAATTGTATGGGGCAGAAACATGGAAAATACGACGAAGTGAAGAGAAGCGACTTGAAGCGTTTGAAATGTGGATGTGGAGAAGGATGGGGCGCTTGAAATGTACATACAATAAGAAATGAAGTTATGTTGGAAAGAGTGGGTGAAGAAAGAATGATGCTGAAACTGATCAGAAAGAGAAAAAGGAATTGTTTGGGTCACTGGCAGAGTGAAACTGTCTTCTGAAGGATGTACTGGAAGGATTGATGAACGGAAGAAGGTGATGTCAGGTGACAGACAACATTAAGATACATGGATCATTATGTGGAGACTAAGAGAAAGGCAGAAAATAGAATCGATTGGAGAATGCTGAGTTTGCAATGAAAGGTCTGTCATTGGGTAGAGAACTATGAATGAATGAATATCTCTATAGGAAGGAGGGAAATAGGAAATATTGGAGAATGCTGAGTTTGCAGTGAAACACCTGACTTTTGGCAGAAAACTATGATTGAATGAATGAACAGTAATTGACACAAATGATGATAATTACAGAGGGCTCAGGAAAAACAAACAAACCATTGTTCAGGAATACTTGTAGATAACCAGCAAAAGTATAGAAGGTTCAAGAAGCGATATAGGCCTATAATTGTTTCTCATTAGTACTATATTAGTTCTGTATTAATTTATTTGTCCAATTTTTTATTTCTTCTTCTACTTCTGCTTCAACCTATAGACACTTTTAAGCCTATTGCGACTCCTATATTTGTTATATCCAACTTCTTAATGATCTGACGATATTTCGTTTACCTATAGGTGTGAAATTTGCAACAATCCGCGGTATTCTATTTTTGTCCATCCGTTGTATGTTTTCCCACCAATATTGGTCGACAATGTCTACTGTACTCCAACCAAGAGAAAGTCTCAGGGGAATGAGACGCAGCGTGGTAATGCTATGAATGAATGTTGATGTCATAATATGTCATAAGCAGACATCGGATTCTAGGGCATATGCCTATTTTGTTTCTTTAGGAGAAAAGTAAAAATAATTATTAATATTTGTGTTTCATGGAAATTGAAAGGTATTCAAAGAGTTTTATAGTACCCTAAAATGCCCTAAA
This sequence comes from Periplaneta americana, assembly GCF_040183065.1. NCBI lineage: Eukaryota > Metazoa > Arthropoda > Insecta > Blattodea > Blattidae > Periplaneta > Periplaneta americana. The sequence goes on from NC_091121.1 coordinate 160,308,322, forward strand.
ACGGTTATTAGAGCCTAATTTGTTAATATTCGCCTAAAAATGCCTAACTCACTGTAAAGTTTCGCATTTTACTCTTACTTTTTATAATTTATACATGCATTCACTGCGAAATTTAAGGCATTTAAAAAGTGGAAAGTTTGCTTCACATCGGCCATGAAACCATTGATAAAGGAAACAAAATGTTTTGAATCTCACGACACTCGCAATAGATTTCACCGAATTTAACATGTTTGGAGGCATAAATGCCGACAAAGAACCAACCTTAGTTTTGAACCAGGCAACAATCACAACATGTGCTGCTACCGATTCAGAGATATACTACACTATAAAAATGACTGTTTTCGGTCTGAAACCGATTAGCTGTACTACCCTTCAGAGTGTCATAAAATCACAATTTTTGGAGAAAGAGTGTTTTTGAAATATTTATGAAAAGTCGTAAAACTGCGAATTAGTAGGTAAACCATTACAAAATATTTAAGAGAATGGCCCTCCTAGTGTTAACACTACCAGGAAATGCAACAATAAGTGGAACTTTGTATTTTTGTCCAATTGAACCTTAATAACAACGGTTCATTTGAATGCTCGTTAACAGTTGCTCTTTCCCTCACCTTATTTGTGTTGAGAAGTTTTGAGCGGTAGGACGTTTTCCTGTGAAGTTTAACGCGATAATGCCGAAAAATATAAGTGCAAAATCTACATTGATACGGCAATGGCTAACAGAATATTCAGAATTCACTTATGATGGAAAAATAATATTCTGCAAGATTTGTAGCAAACAGGTATGTAACAATAGTTGAAATATATAAATTCTATTAATTTTAATGAGTAGGCCTATAATATTTATACATTGACTGAGCTATCCTGAGGTATAATTCTTTTTAAGACCACTACACTTTAACCTTTTAAATTCCGATAGTTAAAGTATTTGCAGGTCATTAAAATTTTGATTGTTCGAACCCACTAACTTTGTGATAGAAATACGGCAATACAACAATTAGGATTTTATTTTAATTCAGTTTACTTTACATTTTTAGATTTCGCAAGAAAAGAAGTGCCACCTAAAGCAGCATGTGCAAGGAGCGGCTCATAAAGCTAAAGCTCAGCAGAAAAATCAACTGCAACAAACTTTACTAACACAGCCTACTTCATCCAATCTCAGCAGCAATTTCTATGCTGATTTAACCAGAGCGTTTGTTGCTGCTAACATTCCCTGGAATGCAATTGAAAATCCGGTTTTAAGACAGTTTTTACAAAAATACTGCAAACAAAATATCCCATCTGAGTCGACCCTAAGAAAAAATTACTTAGACAGAATATACAATGAAACTTTAGCTTCCATTCGGGAGGATATAGGTGATTCTTACATATGGGTCTCTGTGGATGAAACCTCAGATCCTATGAATAGGTATATAGCAAATATGGTAGTAGGAAAACTTAGTCCTGATGGACCTTCGATTCCACACCTCGTATGTGTTAAGGCACTTTCGAAAGTGAATAGCCAAGCCATTGCTTATTTTGTAAATAAAGGCCTACAGTCTTTATACTCAGGTAATATAGACGATTCTAAAGTTCTGTTGTTTTGTACTGATGCTGCCTCATACATGATTGCTGCAGCTCCACTTCTTAAAACATTTTATCCTAACCTCACGCATGTAATCTGTCTAGCACATGGCCTTCACAGGGTTTCTGAAACAATCCGGAATGAATTTCCTCTTGTCAATTCGTTTATTTCTAACACAAAAAAAAAATGTTATTGTGAAGCCCCATCCAGGATTTAAATATTCAGAGAGAACTTTCCAGATATCCCACTCCCACCTCAGCCGGTTGTTACACGATGGGGAACCTGGATTCAGTCAGTGGTGTATTATTCTAAGTATTTTAAAGAAGTGGTCACAGTTATTGATAAATTACCTGAAACTGATAGTGCAGCGTGTGTGAAAGCAGTGAAAGATTGTCTGAATGACTCACGAGTGAAAAACGATATAACATCAAAATTTTCTTTCATACCTGCAAGCATTGAACAATTGGAACGTGAAAAACAATCTCTTTGTAGCCAAATAGCAATAGTAAAGGAAGCTCAAGTGAACATACATTCTGCTTTGGGCGAAACTGGGAAAAAAGTTAAAAATAAGTGTGACAACGTATTAAATAAGAATGCAGGATTTTCATTGTTGGAAAAAGTATCAAGAGTGATATCGGGGAAAAGTGTAAATGTTCCAGTAAGTATTGATGTTTCTATTGTACCTAATTTAAAATTTGCGCCTCTCACATCAGTTTCGGTTGAAAGAAGTTTTTCTGCTTTCAAAATGATTCTCAGTGACAAAAGGCAAAGGTTAACTGTGGAGAATTTAGAAGAAATTCTGGTGGTGTACTGTGCAGATAATTATAATAAAGTCTGAGCATGGAACTGAATTTCAATAACTTAAAATGAGTAATCTTGATATCAATAATCATTATTTCATTAGTTTCAATATATTAAATTTGTGCAGCTCTGTTTATAAATATAATATAGTATTCTTTTTTAATGTTTAAACATACTTCTTTGTGCGTATAACTAAAAATTTCAGTGAAAGAAATAAGTATGATACCTTGATGTGCCTAAAATGCCTATTTTCATTAAAATAGAGCCTAATTTTACTAATTTTGAGCTTATTTTAGGCGCCTAAAACTGCAATTTTTAGTGCCTAAAAATCCGATGTCTAGTCATAAGGTCACACACGTGGGTACACGCATCTTCATTGGCTAACTCTCACAGCACAAACGATAACACTGATACATACTTATATTACCCTAGTTACAAAGTTAGATTACGGTTAAACTCCAGGGGTGCTATTCATAGACATTTCGCTAGCCCGCGCTACGAGCGTACTAAACTAGCCCCGACTATCGACTAGTTACTTGTACAGGATTCATATCATATCACATCGCTAACACTGGTTTATGGATACGAAAAACGTTAGTTCGCTGATCATCCACCGGAAGCCCGCGCTAAGAATGTCTGTGAATATGGCCCCTGGTCTTTTAATCTCTCCATACAGGAAATAACATATGCAGGAGAGCGAAAGGTTTTTAAACTGACGTTATAACGGTAATATTAGACCTATCTATCTACTTCGCTCCAATAGATGACGCAATAGTGAGCACATTCCTTTCAATGATCTCCTGGTTGGAGAACAGTAATAGGCGACGAACCGTTAGATCCTTTCTGATCGTTTCATTTCCGATGCGATCTACTCGTCTCACTCCGGACACACTTCTTAAAAATCTCGTTTCTGCAGCCTGTAGTCGACTTCTGTCATTTTCTCTCATAGTGCAATTCTCACTTCCGTATATACCTGCTGGTATCGCCATCATTTTATAGAATTCTATTTGTGTGTGTTTTTTTTTTCTAGTTTTATTGTGGAGCATTCTTCTTATTGTATCGCACATATTGTTCAGCGTCCTTGCAGGTATTAGGCCTAGTGGCCTGTTACGGTCTCCGTCCATCTTTTCAGGGGGCGTCCCAAAGATCGTCTTCCATTGGTATATAGCGGAGAATTTGTCTTGGGAGTCCATCCTATTGACATGGTTAACCAATTTTTTTCTATAGTGCTTGAGATGTTCATAAATAGGTGTTAATACCAACGATCCTCTGAGGACCGAGTCACGGCGGTATAACCATTCCATCTAGAATAGAGGAAATTCCATTCCCAAAGCCGGTTCAGAGGCTATAAGGTGGCAACCCCACCACTGAACTTACTACTCCTCGGCTAGCAACCGATTAGGAGGGCATTTATGTGATTTCAAAATAACCCCGAGTGACGCAAATATTGCTAAATCTAGCAATTTTCTGGTTCACATCCAAGTCAGCTATGTAAGATAAATGGCAGCCTGAAGAATTAAATTTATTTACCTATTCAGTAAGTTTCCGGGTAAATTGACATACTGCACTTTAACTACTGCTATTTTTTGACAGAAGTAATTTGACATATAACCTATTTTACATAAATGTATTTGGCTTATTTATTTTTCATCTAATTTAATTTGACACAATCTTTTAGGTATAATTTTTCTGGACACACAACTACGTTTTTTTTTAATTTGTACATTCACATACCATATTTTGACATACTCTACTGTAATAATATTGTGTACATTGTCAATAGTTACTATTGTAGCTTCTAAGGTTACTTGTCTTTGCTTAAAAATTATAGAGATTTCAGCTGTAAAAAATATTATGGAGGGTAAATTTGTAGAAAGAACAAGATGGAGGCAACATTTATATTTTAGGGCATGGGTTCTCTAACTGTGCTTCGCGACTCCCTGGTGCGTTGTCGATCTATGTTTTGGGCGTCGCAGCTATAAATTTAAACTGAAATAATTTATAATGCAGCCTATATTGAAACATGACATCTAAGTTTTCACTATGTGTATATATTTATTTTATTCCAATTTTGTATTTTTACAAGCTAGTAAGGAAGGCTGAATAACTATTTTCTTTACAAAAAATACCACCAAATCTAATTTGAGCATTTTTTTTTTTAATTTTCGGTACAAAAACGTCGCACGAAAAATCTGACATGTGGAGGACGGTGCAGTCTCAAAAAGTTTGAGAACTCCTGTTTTAGGGGTTTCTTATATCAGAAGACTATAACACATAGCCCAAAGATATGAACATCATAAGGATGAGGGAAGCATTTTGGATTACTTAAGAACATATGGCCATAATTTTACTCCATAATTTTTTTTAATGTCAGTACATTATACAGGGACATAATTTAATTTTTACTAACATTTTTAATATTAACCTGGCTATACTTTTAGAGAACCGGAACCACCGTTCGCTACCCCCTTCCACGACTGGAGTTCGATGATACTGGCGTAAAACACAAAGAAATCAGTTTACTAAGTATAGGAGGGAAGAAAAGTAGTTCATCCATTTACGTAAATAGGAAATATCGCGATTTTGAGTTCGATAATTTTCATTAGGTTTTTGTTTAATCAAAATGCAGTACAGTATTAAGAATAAGTGTTTTTACTCACGAACTGAGTCATCCATGCGAATATATTCATAATGCAGTGTATATTATACTGTCTACAGCACATTAGCGTACAATATAGAGAATGAAGTTAAATTTAATAATAATCATAATATGGATATTTAAACACTTTTTGAAAATGGTGGCCTTTCATTTCGATACAGACTTCAGTTCTTTTGTGCATGTTATCGCACTATAGACTATTGCATCTAATTCCAATTGCGAGTTTCGTTCTTCGTAATAGTAACTACTACTACTATAAAAGAGTAGGTCTACCTTACTTGCTTTAAATTCAATCTTCACTTCTGCCCGACCCGTACAGATAAAATTACTCAGACATTCTATCTACTGTCCGTCCCAGTGGTTATGCCGTAGGATTGTAGAAAGGGGGGAAATCACGTGACAGTTAATTACTTAACGAGGCACTTTTATTTAAGTAATTTTAAAAACAGTTGTATAATATTACGTAAACGTCCATTTCCTAACAGAAATTAATGTTTTCAGAAAACAGCTAAGACAGCCCAGATTTTACAGAGGGGCGTTCAGAAGCAGGTGGGGGAAATCGGGATGCGACGTAGGTAAACGGACAGTACCTTTGGGAAAATATGATTCAATATTGAAAGCTCTTTCGTCACTGTAAAACGCGAACATATTTCTGGAACGTACTATACTCACTAACTCAGTACTGTTTGCTATATGCGGCCTTGATTCTCTCTGGAGGACAGTTGGAACTTCATTAATAGAATGGGTGGGAGTGAAGTACATTCAAAAACTCAGGTACAATAAAAATTTAAGTAAAAATAAAATGATGTCCCTGTACAAAGTATAACAAATGAATACTATACCAAATTAATAGCATGCAAACGATAAGTAGTCTGTGCCAAATTTAATGAGTAGGCAAAATGTGAAGCATGTAAAAATATTATATTCAAGAAAAAAATATGTATATGAATATGTATTGAAATGTTGTGTCAATTTTTAATATGTCAGTTCTCTTGTACGTCAAAAGTAGTATGTTAATCAGCCCGGAACGGTTCAGTAATGAAGTTGTCCTGTACAACCTTCGATCTCAGAGGTCTTTTGCCAAAGTTGGCCATCACCTTAGTTTTTTTCTTTTTTTTTTTAATTATGAGATCCATTTCTTTTATTGTTTTATTTAATTAAAATAAACCCCTCTGTAGTGTGTTTTCATCATTGGATAAAATAACTTGTTCGCCTGCAAATATAAACTCTTTAGAAATTTTTCCTTTCGAAATTCTTTGAGATGCATAATTTATTACATGTAATTACTCAGTCAAATTTTCTTTATTTCTTTTTTTTTTTCATTTCGATGAAGCTCTAATCAGTTCTTTAATCATCCTTGTTAAAATATTGGTCGGGTCTAGACCTACATGTTTGGAAAGCATAAGTAGTGACAACTTTAACACCTTTAAGAGTGGCGTAGGAGTATTTCTTTGGCTAATATACCGGATACCCGAGTTCATGCCTTACTCTACATCTAAATGTACTATGTAGAATAGAGACGACTTCGTGCATTTCCTTGACAGACGAGAGATATAACAATCAATACTTCCTCTACTAACTCTACATAGTTGCACTGAGATATTGCACCCAACTACAATTTGTGGTTGCACACCTACTAGTGAATGTGTCACTTCAATTTCTCCAAGTATATGAGACAGGAGACATGAAGCGCTTGCAGTTTGATAGGATGTAGCTTACATAGACGAGGAACTTAGAGGCGAAAACTGACGAGACGCAAATTAAAGTTTTCTAAAGTCGAGACAACTCTGACAGTTTCATCTAGCCGTAGGAAAGGGGGAAAATGAGTGGGTGAAAGCATTAAATATAAAAGGCTGACAAGATATTTTTGTGTTGATGTTAAGGAATGCATGAAAATATATGACCACAGAAAGAAGAACAAAATTAATTTTATATCACGTTTACTTAAACATTTCTGAAATTTATTTGGCGCGTCATGTACCGTACCTCTTGTTTTATTTCAACGCTTGTGTTATTCGTAAATGTGTTGTTTAAGACTATTTCTATCGTGAAATTTTTAAGGAAAGTTATATACAAACGACCAATCTTCCTGGTCAAATACAAGGACAGTCACTTTCAGAGAATAACTTTCTGTTAAATATTATTTTTATGCTCGACCATGCCGAAATGTAGTAATTATACACCTGGTAGCAGACCTTTAATGCATGTCATTAAAGTACACCTACTCATTAAAGGTCAGGTCTTTCAGCCAATGACGACTCAGGTTACAACTGTTCAGCCAATGACAGGTCAGCTTTCTACCTTTATAAAACCGCAAGTATCGATTATTCTCGGATATGCAATCGAAAGAGAATTAGCGAAAAGTCACGGAGGCTGGAAATCCAATACTGTCGCAAAAGGTTATGTTCTGTTACTATAATAATTAGCGTTAATTGTAAATAATATTAAAATAAATTCAATTTGTCATCTCGTTTTTCAATGTCTAATTTAATTTCAATGTTATCTCTGTAGGTTCTTATGGCCTAGCAAGGTCACTGTGGACATCTGTTCCTCGGAAAAAATCAGTACTTTCGCGTCAGCGCACATCTCACAACATACGGGAGATTGCTCCAGGCCAGATACAATAAAATTAATAATATCAAGTTAGAAATATGGTCGAGCATAAAAAGTAGTATGAAACTCGCCTATAATGGTAATTAAGAAAGTCGTATGAAAATTATGAAACTCGCTTGCGCTCGTTTCATAAATATCCATCCTCACTTCTTAATTACCTTCATTATAGGCTCGTTGCATAATGTACTATTCCGTGTCGCAGAAGTGATACTGTATACACAGTTGACCATAATCAATTTTATTCCCGCCAGAAAAACAGATAATGTATTTATTTTAATTACAATTCACTTTCTATCTTATGTCTACTATTTTTCTGTGTACTTAATCGGCTAAATAACAATGAATGCCATATTTGTTTGAATACGTCAAGTAAGTTTGAAATGCTGATAGTAATGATTATGTATAAGTAATAATAATAATACATCATGATTAATTAATTATTATTAATCCAAAAGTGATCCTTTTATTTTTTATTTATTAATGAAACATTAAACTTTTAACTTTCAGGTAAGGACATGGTAATTTTTATGACAAGAAGAATGGCATCGTACATTGTTGCCATATTCCTTTCAACATTTTACAGCAAATTAAGGGACTTATATTTTCGTCATCAGCACGGGAAAACAATTTTCCTCTCATGCTTCTTGAAATTTAAGTTTTTTTTCGTATTGAGGAAATACAGATTGAGTCGGTAGGAAAGGTACATGGTGTGAGGGGTGATAATATTGTTGATTCTGAACAAAAATGTTTTCTATGAACATATGTTCTGTTCTTATAGAATCTGACATACAACTGTTTCAAAATCAGAGACGTCAGTCTCATTCTTTCATCAGTACTCATATGCGGACAGAACCAAAACGACATTAGCATGTAGTAGGATCAATGAAACGTATCCTGGGCGTTGGATCGGTCGTCTATCATCTGATATCTTGTTGTACTCCGAACTCTTCTCCCGTTCACCATTCCTTCTAGTGCATCCTTCAGTAGGCAGTTTCTTTCAGCCAGTGAACCAGCCAATTCCTTTTCCTCTTCCTGATCAGTTTCATCATCAGTCTTCCTAAATCCACTCATGTATACAGTACAAATATTTATCTAGTTCAAATTACTAATATTTAGATAGTGGATGCGGGATGACTTATGTAGGTCCACATTTACTATATGTTATATTTTTTCATTCAGACCATTGGCTCAACAGATTTTAAACGTAAACAGACGACGTCAACATGCTACTGTATCTCCGTACAGTCTGAAGGAAAAGAAAAATAACGTACTGTAGTAGTGTAGCACATACCTTGCAAGTTCAGCCCTCGTCATCATTGATGCAATTACGAGCGTTGCAGTAAACGACGATATATTCTTGTAAGTTGTCGAAGCTGAATCGTCTTCGCCTATCGCTTAAACAGTTTTTGTATCGACAGAATTTCTGAAGAAAAACTCTAAGGTTTCTTTAGAGGAATATTTGCACTGAGCATCATGTTGCACGTGTCGTTTAGACACGCACAACTAAATAATGATGATGATGATGATGATGATGATGATGGTTCCTCAGATTTCATTTCAACGCATTTCCTGTGCGATATGCTGTTGCAATGTTTCTCTATATCCTGAGTTGTTCTGGTTTTTATTTAAATTTTACATACATTAGACCCGATATTGTCTTCGGTAATACATAAAATGTCACTCTCATACTTCTTAATTGCAATTCGTATGTCTAAGCGAATTTAACATTTGACTTCGACATTATGAATGGATCAGCACTACACTATTCAACGAGTACTAAATACTTGAGCAGGATAACACAACTGGACACATTGCGTTGCAATGTGGGCCGGGGTTTCTTCGTTATGTACGCTGCTGTACTCGCCAGGTACACAAAAGACGAACGACGCGGCACGTGCCATATACTCTGATACGAAACAACTTCACTTTTCCTTAAGTCATCCCGCATCCACTGTCTACTAATATTCATTACACTCATTAATTTAGAGTACGTTGAGTGATATTCGAATTGGAGCAGTAGTTAAAGAATTAAGTAATTGCGAAATACCATAAAATAATAAGAAATAATATGTAGACAAGAAGAAACGAAGATAATGGAAATTGCATATAAAAGAAAAAATGTGTAACAAGGAATAAAAATAGTGGGAAAATAACGAAAGAAATTGAGAAAGAAAGAATGAAGGAAAATATTTTGGAAAGAAAGATACGGGAAGATTTTTACAGAAGAAATTAAATGTTAAGCACCAGAAAGACAGAAGAAGAGTAAGTAAATATAATAATAAAAATAATAGGCGTATAAAATAACGAAATGGACGAAGGCTATAGGAAAGAATAAGTTATTCCTTGAAGAATGTAACATAATATCAACGGAAATAATCCCAATATTAATATCCTAGGAGCAGCGATTAATTGTAGAATTATGTTTTGAATATTAATTATTTATGGACGACATTATTTGAAAGAATCAAATTCAACGTAAGAAGAAATAGATAACTACAACTTACATGACGTACAACACATACATTTAAATACTAAAACAGTGTTACTGACGCGTTTTTCATTTGATCATGTTTAGCGATACAGGATAGAATTTTATGGCAATTAAACTATGCTATTATTTTGATGGAATTTCAATAGGAGAAAATAGCTTTGATGCAATTATGTCGAACAATTGTCCTTACTATTACAGTGGAAGAGATAATGAAGTAGTTATTACGCACATTGTACTTCTGCACACAGCGCTGCTTGCAATAGTGCAGGTACCACCAGAAATGGGCATAGTCCTCCGATCACGTTGATGGGTCAGTGACAACGGCATTAGCAATAATTTCCACACTGAATATATGGTCTATGATTAATACGAAATGTGATGGCATATACAGGGTGTTCCTAAATGACAGTTTGCGATCAGAAACCCAGGATCTGTGAAGTCCAAGATTAAGATACAAAAGCTGAAGATTTTATCATTTTTTTATAATTTCATGTTTGTTTTGTAACATTAAAAGATAAATGATTCAGAGGACCTCTCAACAAATTTTAATGCAGGGGCGTTTCAGTCAGCTGTTTAGGCCGACATTTAACTACAATGTACACACTCTGTGTAGACCTTTAAATGAGTTGGGTAATTAGAGCATATGGCTGTTGTGTGTAAGTGAAAGAAGTGAAGAAATTTTGCTGTTACTATTTAACTTTTGAATCTATCAATTTACAATTTTTACAGTATACACACAATATTTTCAGGTATAGCTACTTTGGTCTTTAGATTCACTGAACAACAAGAATTTTGCTCTGACTTAAGACAATGTGTTCCTTATGGTCTGGTGTGCGCTGAATCCGAAAATGCATCTCTTTCCTTCGTATCACGTAAGATTTTTAAGATATGCCATGATTTTACTTTTCGATAAGCGCTCCCCCAAAAAAAGATATTGCGCGAATTGGGGGTTGTAAACCAAAACAAAAGCTAATACATTTTATGAGTTTAAGACATATTGTCGGTTTATTATGGTTGTTGGCATGTTCTTTTATACTTTCTAATAAATAAACAGATATTGGTCCCTACTATTCAGTAAATTCCATGACAGTTAAAAGTGAATTTACGCAGTCAATAAATAAGGGTGTGGTTTTTAGGTTTTTATTTTTTTTCATTGGGTTATTTTACGACGCTGTATCAACATCTAGGTTATTTAGCGTCTGAATGAAAAGAAGGTGATAATACCGGTGAAATGAGTCCGGGATCCAGCACCGAAAGTTACCCAGCATTTGCTCGTATTGGGTTGAGGGAAAACCCCGGAAAAAACCTCAACCAGGTAACTTGTCCTGACCGGGATTCGAACCCGGGCCACCTGGTTTCGCGGCCAACGCGCTGACCGTTACTCCACAGGTGTGGACGGTTTTTGGGTATTTAAAAGAAACGTTTTTCATTTTGAGTGAAGGAAAATTAAAAGAGCGCATTTTCATCGGTCAACAAATATACAAAATTGTTTGAGGAAAAACTTTCCGTTACAGAGAAAATGGCATGCTGTTATTTTAAAGATGTTTGCTCAAATTTCCTTGGAAATTCTAGAGCAGACAACTACATAGAACTTGTTGTGGACACCATGGCAAGTGCATATGAGGAAATGGGGTGTAATATGTGTCTCAAAATACACTTTTTAAATTCTCATTTGGATTTCTTTCCTCCTAACCTTGGACCGGTAAGCACCGAACATGGGGAAAGATTTCATCAATAAGTCTCTTAAATGGAAATATTATATTATATTATATTATATTATATTATATTATATTATATTATATTATATCATATTATTATATTATATTATATTATATTATATTATAAAGGAAAATCATCATCCAGCATATCTGCAGACTATTGTTGGTTCCTTGTAAAAGACAATCCCGGGCTCAGCTATATACAGAAGTCATCCAGAAAATTCTTATTAATGGAAGTTCATATTCCGAGATGTTTCTCATTATACCTATTAAATATGTTTATTGTTGTTGCGTTTTAAACTATATAACATCATTTTTGTATCCAGTACACATTGTTTAAGTATTATTAGGCATTTTGAATTTCTCGTATATTGTAATTTTACCAATGGCATTGAAAAATTTAAAAAAGTATGTTTTTTCATTAAAAAAATTCAATTCATTATCCCGGAAAATGGTACGTAATGGGGCAATTTGGATTTTAAATTCAAATTTAGGGCACACATATTAGTAATATTCACCCATTTTTTATTTCGGAGGAAGACAAAAAGTAAAAATATCTTGTTAAGTGATTATTCTTATACCTCATATACTCGATTGTATAAAAAATGTTTATGCTCGACCATGCCGAAATGTAGTAATTATACACCTGGTAGCAGACCTTTAATGCATGTCATTAAAGTACACCTACTCATTATAGGTCAGGTCTTTCAGCCAATGACGACTCAGGTTACAACTGTTCAGCCAATGACAGGTCAGCTTTCTACCGTTATAAAACCGAAAGTATCGATTATTCTCGGATATGCAATCGAAAGACAATTAGCGAAAAGTCACGGAGGCCGGAAATCAAATACTGTCGCAGAAGGTTATGTTCTGTTACTATAATAATTAGCGTTAATTGTAAATAATACTCAAATAAATTCAATTTGTCATCTCATTTTTCAATGTCTAATTTAATTTCAATGTTATCTCTGTAAGTTCTTATGGACTAGCAAGGTCAATGTGAACATCTGTTCCTCGGAAAAAATCAATACTTTCGCGTCTGCGCACATCTCACAACATATGGGACATTGGTCAAGGTCAGATACAAAGAAAATTAATAATATGAAGTTTGAAATATGGTCGAGCATAAAAAGTCGTATGAAACTCGCCTATAAGGTAATTAAGAAACTCGTATGAAAATTATGAAACGAGCTTGCGCTCGTTTCATAAATACCCATACTCGCTTCTTAATTACCTTCATTATAGACTCGTTGCATAATGTACTATTATGTCACTGTTGTACCTCGTTTAAAGGATAGAATTGCCCAGCTGAAAATGCCGTGTCTAATGGAATCGAGTGTCAGGAGAAATTCCTTTGAAACAGGACTGACATCCATATTGCTACTCAGTGCCGATTATCTCTAGTTCGGCGAGAGCCTTAACATTCCGCCAATATAAAATCTTTTCAGGCCTCTAATTGAAACTGAAATAAAATATAAACTTTAGGAGATATACCTCATAGATGTAACTTATTCTTTATGGATTACAGATATTACATTATTTCGTTTCCATGCAATGTTTTAGGTTCCTCACATTCAAGTTGCTACGATTGGATAATTTCACTATTATTTTGCTTATATTTATTCTGAAACCGTACTTTTAACGCGTATCCATACATTAACTATCGACAAGAAAACAAGTCAGGAATAATTCTTGACCATACCGTTCGCTTTGAAAGAGAAATAAATACGAGACGTGTCTTCCTTTCTTGGCAAATTGTTACTACAACCCTATTTCAAATTGGGTTGTTAACGGAGTAGATTTATTGGCTTATGTTTCTGAGTTTATTCCTGCTTTCATTAAATTATTAAAATTTATAATTTCGATATAAATTTTTAAGTTGGTACTGAAAGATTCTGTGGTAATAGAACAGTATCATTTGCATAATATTATATGTAATTAATTTCACATATCTTTTATATGTTTGCTTTCATTATTTTATTAGTATTCTTCTAGTATTTTGGTATTATTTTAACTTTTTTAAGTTTTTCCGTATTTAAAATATTTTGTTCTAATTTCCAGACCGTCACTATCAACCTCATTTTGAGAACAGAGAATTTCAATAAATTTGTATATATTTTCACTTAAATAAATGTTACGTTCGTTGAAAAATTTAGAGCATTAATTTTGCACAACGCGAAATGGAATATGCTTAGACCTATGTGGCTTTGATCGTGGTCAACAAACTTGAAAGAATGTGCTCCCATCACAGAAATCAATAATTACAGTACATGCGTGTCATTATTTCTTATGTAACTTACGACTGTCTCTGCGTTATTTTATTTTATAATAAAATTTCCTTCATTTTACCTTACTTTTTCTTATTACGTAAAACCAGATTTCCACAGCTTCCACTTCTGAGAATGAGGAACAAATTTAATAAAATATAACAATCTTACGTCACAACCGGCTCTCTGTGTATTCAATAGATTTCATCGAAAAAATAAATTACATAATCTTAGTTCTAGAAATTTGGTTTCAATATTTTTTCCTCTCTGGATATTATACGAAATTAGTTTTACTGCAATACAACATAATCCGGAATGTGTTTATAAAACCATAAAGTTATTATTTTAACTTGTCTTTTTAACGACGCTGTATCATTTACTAAGTTATTTAACGTCTCCTTCTTGTTTCAAGTAAAATTCCCGCATTTCCATAATATTTTGTGGATTTTCTCCTAACATTTTCAAGCATCCACATATACAAGCAGCTGATGTAACCCGTTCAATTCCAATCCCTCTCGGTTTTCCTGGACTTTCCTAATGACATATTCTACAGCAAAATTAAAAAGTAAATATGATAGTGCACCTCCTTGCTTACGTCCGCAGTGAATTGGAAAAGCGTCAGGCAGAAACTGACCTATACGGTCTCTGCTGTAAGTTTCACTGAAACACATTTTAATTAATCGAACTAGTTTCTTGGGAATACCAACTTGAATAAGAATGTTATATAAAACTTTTCTCTTAACCGAATCATATGCCTTTTTTAAATCTATGAGTAACTGATGTACTGTACCCTTACACTCTCATTTTTCCCCAATATTTGTCGAATACAAAAAGCAAGATCAATAGTCGATATATTACGCCTCAAACCACATTGACGGTCCTCAATAATTTCGTACATTTCTGTGGTATTCGGGTAAAGGGGGATAAATCATTTTTTGTGTAAATGGAATTTTGTTCCCCAGATGAACACACAAGATCAATTATACAAGTGGATGAGCAAAAATTAAAATAATACTGGCATTTTATGTGTTTTATTTCAGTAGAAATTATTTTTCATATAATTTCATTTATTGTATTCTATAGATTTTAAATTACCATTGAAGCATTAAGATGTGGAAAAAGTCACAATTTCACAACATAATTTCTGGCGAGATATAGTGAGATGAGATGAGGCCGAGGATTCGCCACACATTACCTGGAATTTACCCTATGGTTGGGGAAAACCTCGGTAAAAATCAACCGAGTATCAAACCAAACGGGGATGAGGTGAGGTGAGGCCGAGGAATCGCCATATACCACCCGACATCCGCCCCATGACTGGGGAAAACCTCGGAAGAAACCAACCAATCAGACCAAACACGGGATCCAATCCATGCCCGAGCGCAGCTCCTGATCAGCAGGTCAGCGAGTCTGCCGACTGAGCTACATTGGTGGTTCTATTAAAAATATACTGTACATAGCTATCAGATTATTAAATTTACGATTATTCGTCATCCATTTTGAATCTTGCGTACACTACTTTTAACACTTGAATATAATTAATAATTAACTAGCGGACTTACTCGTGTTAATTATGTAAGTTTGTGCGGTTTAGAGCTGTTTCGGTGCTTCACGCACCATCCTCTACTAGATCTCAGCGTCATCTCGAACTTCGCTGCCATTATGTGGTGCGTTTGATTGTTGAAAGGTGTTGACTATTTGACTCCACTTTTCAACACCTTTCAACAATCATACGCACCCATATAACAGGCAGAGAAGTTCGAGATGACACCGAGATGTAGTAGGCTCTGAGGATGGTGTGTGAAGCACCGAAACAGCTGTAAGCCGCACAAATTTACATAATTAACACGAGTAAGTCCGCTACTTAATCAATTAATTATTCATGAGTTGAGCTATAAAATATAATACATATCAAGTAAGTAAATTAAATGTAAAAGAATAAACAATTCAATTAATTGAGATGTACAAAAATTGATAATACATAACATGCTAATTACTTCAAATTACAAACGTAAACAAATCATTAGTTGAGCTATACAGATTACTTTTCAATTTAAAGGATATACAATTCATTAGTAAAAATATACAAACATATACATTACAAAGTAAACAGATTAATTCATTTTACAAGCATACTTTCGTTAAACTATACAAAATTGTACAATTCAATCAAGTAGATTAATTCAATTTATAAGCATAAACAAAATGCTTAAGTTGAGCGATACAGACTACTATTCAATTTATAGCATAGCCTATATAATTCAGCAGTCGAGCTATACAAACTACTATTCAATGTACAGCATATACAATTCATCAGCCAAACTATACAAACATATACAATATACAGTAAACATACCAATTAAATTTACAAGTATACTTCCGAAGTTTAATTTTCATTTATCTCCCTTTACCCAAACAACACAAAGCTGATACAGCGTCTTTAAATAATAAAAATATATTGTTTTTAAATATTTGGTATTTATTTTGATTAAAGCAGTTGCACTCTCACTATGCGCGCGCATGTGTCCCGCCTCAGTGACCTTCATTTTGCATTTGTAGTTTGTCGTGTCCGTGAAGAACAGAAAAAACGTGTGGTTGAGGCGAGGTCTGTTTCGAGTCATCATCATGCACAGCGGAAAAGGTAAGCTCCTATTAATATTTCAGAACTATAAGAATCAAGAGAAGTATATATGTAAATAAAATGATATGTACGGAGATTTACTATAAATTTTGTAATATCAGACGTACTGTGAGTTCAACTATTCCCTCCGCAATGCACTGCCTGTTTCTAAGAAAGATACTATTTTCTCTTTCTTCCACGCTCACCGTTGAAGGACTAGACTAGACTTAGCTCGGGCACGCGAAAATGAACCTTAAGAACTACAATGGAACTTCTTCATAATCATGTCGTTGATGTAGTTATGTCCCAATACTTAGAAAATTAGCAAAACTTGTAAAATGAAGGCGTAATGTTACAGGATACAATAACCTTAAAATTATTAGATCCGAGATTCAAGATTTTGATATCGGAACTGGACTGCATGATGACAGACGTGGCTCTAATTGCAAGCAACAAGCACTATTTACAATATAAAATTTAAATGCTAATGCTGATAATCTAGAAGAAGTACATGAACTTCTGTTTTCAAAGACTAACAGGGGTGAAAAATTCCAGAGTTTAATTAACGAGGCAAACGGGATCGTAATATATTGTCAGACATGCAGCAATTCCCACAAATTCAGCTATTCTCCACGACTTGAGTATATGCGCTGAGAACTAAGTAACAGGGGGCCGAAGACTGTAAGAAGGTTACAGTGCGTTGGCTGAGAGAGAGCTAAGTAACAGGAGGTTGATGACTGTGAGAAGGTTAAAGTGCGTTGGATGAGGATAGCTAAGTAACAGGAGGTTGATGACTGTGAGAAGGTTAGAGTGCGTTGGATGAGGATAGCTAAGTAACAGGAGGTTGATGACTGTGAGAAGGTTAGAGTGCATTGGATGAGGATAGCTAAGTAACAGGAGGTTGATGACTGTGAGAAGGTTAGAGTGCGTTGGATGAGGATAGCTAAGTAACAGGAGGTTGATGACTGTGAGAAGGTTAGAGTGCATAGGATGAGGATTGCTAAGTAACAGGAGGTTGATGACTGTGAGAAGGTTAGAGTGCGTTGGATGAGGATAGCTAAGTAACAGGAGGTTGATGACTGTGAGAAGGTTAGAGTGCGTTGGATGAGGATAGCTAAGTAACAGGAGGTTGATGACTGTGAGAAGGTTAGAGTGCGTAGGATGAGGATTGCTAAGTAACAGGAGGTTGATGACTGTGAGAAGGTTTAGAGTGTTTTCTATGATGGATAGCAAAGTAACAGGAGGTTGATGACTGAGACAAGGTTAGAGTGTGTTGGATGAGGATAGATAAGTAACAGGAAGTTGATGACTGTGAGAAAGTTACAGTGCTTTGGATGAGAGGATAGCTAAGTGACAGGAGGTTGATGACTGTGAGGAGGCTAGAGTGCTTTGGATGAGGATGGCTAAGTAACAGGAGGTTGATGACTGTGAGATGGTTAGAGTGTGTTGGATGAGGATAGATAAGTAACAGGAGGTTGATGACTCTGAGAAAGTTGGAGTGCTTTCGATGAGAATAGAAAACTAACAGAAGGTTGATGGCTGTGGGAAGGTTAGAGTGCTTTGGATCAGAAGATAGCTAAGTAACAGGAGGTTGATGAATGTGAGAAGGTTAGAATGCGTTGGTTGAGAGGATAGTTAAGTAACAGGAGGTTGATGACTCTGAGAAAGTTGGAGTGCTTTCGATGAGAATAGAAAAATAACAGGAGATTGATGACTGTGCGAAGGTTAAAGTGCTTTGGATGAGAAGATAGTTAAGTACCAGGAAGTTGTTGACCTGTGAAGTTTAGAGTTCGTTGGATGAGAGGACAGGTAAGTACCAGTAGGTTGTTGACCTGTGAAGTTTAGAGTGCGTTGCATGAGAGGATAGCTAAGTAACAGGAGGTTGACGACTGTGAGAAGTTTAGAATGCTTTGGATGAGAGGATAGCCAAGTACCAGGAAATTGATGACTATGAGAAGGTTAGAGTGCGTTGGATGACAGGATAGATAAGTACAAGGAGGTTGTTGACCTGAGAAGGTTAGAGTGCGTTGGATGAGAGAATAGCTAAGTAACAGGAGGTTGATGACTGTGGGAAGGTTAGGGTGCGTTGGATGAGGATGGCTGAGTAACAGGAGGTTGATGACTGTGAGAGGGTTAGAGTGCTTTGGATGAGAGCAGAGATAAGTAACAGGAGGTTAATGACTAAGAGAAGGTTAGATGCGTTGGATGAGGATAGCTAAGTAACAGGAGCTTGGTTACTGTGAGAAGATTAGAGTGCGTTGGATGAGAGGATAGATAAGTAACATGCGGTTGATCACTGTGAGAAGGTTAGAGTGCGTTGGATGAGAGGATAGCTAAGTAACAGGAGACCGATGACTGTGAGAAGGTTAGAGTACTTTGGATGAGAGGATAGCTAAGTAACAGGTGGAAAGCTGTGAGAAGGTTAGAATGAGGATAGCCAGGAGGTTGATCACTGTGTTAAGTGATAGGATAGAATAAGATGAGGACGATGAACTGGAAAATAAACTGATCGAAAAGAATTCAGCCGTGCCACTACGATGGAAATCCAAGTATACAGTGTTTCCAATATAAGCGCTAAATATAATGTTAATACTATATGACTTGTTCTAGTAAAGATATATGGGAATAGGCGTAGGAAGTTATTAAATATAATTATTGAAAATAAAGAGATGAAGATAAATGAAGCTCCCTTATAAGTATTTTTTGTTCCAAGTAATGTTTTGAATTCTGTATGTAAATCTGTCAATAGTTTATTTTATAAAATATAATGTCGTGATGGAATTAATCCTGAAGGCTCCTCCATGTTTCGGCAATTAATTCTGCAAATGAAAACTAACCGAAAGGAACTATTTGCCTGCCCCACAGAGGGCCTCAGCCCCCCGGTTGAGAAGCTATTTTCTACCGTAGATGTTAAGCAAAGGTTTAGATAAATAAATGTGAGCAACGGGTGGGGGGGAGCTCATAATTAGAAAGATTGAGAGACAGTGAATTAAAATATTTGTAATCATTATTATCATAGTAGGAATTACAACTTTTTCCACTAGTACTCGTATTAATTACTATTACTACTATTATATTCATTGCAATTATTCAACTGTTTCCTTTCTTCTTTTCTCGGTTCTAACTGCGACAGTTTAGTTTGCAAATCTGCATGAATTGCACGCTATGAATTGCGGCATTACAACTGAACCATATTACAAGCCCTTTACTCTCTGTATATCCATTGCAATAGAACAAAGGTTGCACAAGGGTGAGAGACGGCGCGTTGCTGGGGTCAGCAGATCGAGTTCGCTTCATTTCACTGTACAGCTGTCAAGCTGTCCGATATCGCATGTCGGAAGTGGTTCGATCATTCTACACCAACGCGTGTGTTATTGGGACTCGTTCCCCTGGAAACTCCGCGGCCACGGTCCATTAATTGAACACTTCAGACTTTAGCCAAGTACAACAGAATATGGTTGATATTTTCGAATATGGGTTTACGGCCATCAGATATTTCTCACTACTGATTTACTGTACCTGAAAATAAAGTGTGATTTAGGGGGCTATATGAACATAAACCTATGCTAGTCAAATGATGTCGAAGGCCATCTTTGTATTTTCCACTCTGATGTTCAAATAGTCAGAAATTTTAATGTAACACTAAAATTAGAAAAGAGAAAAAGCTCCTTACATACAGGTTGATTCACGAGGATTTACATTCCTTTTTCGGATATTATTTCTGTTGACATTTTAAGCAAAAAAGTCATATAAACATAGTTCCCATTCCCAATATTTTCAGAGTTACACTAATTTAAAGTTGTTTGAGAAAAATGTTTTTTATTTATTTATTTACTTATTTATTTATTTATTTATTTATTTATTTATTTATTTATTTATTTATTTATTTATTTATTTATTCTGGTTTAATTAAGGCCATCAGGCCTTCTCTTCCACAACACCAGTAATACAAATACAATAATAGAAATAAACAGAAAAAGTACACTATATACAAAATAAAACTACACAAGAAATAAAGAGAGAGAGAAAACACTATAAACAAAGTAAAGCCACACAAAAATATACGCAGGTTGCAGTCACACAAACTTTAAACGAGTGATTAAGTATCATAATTAATTGTATCCTAACTAATTAACTAACATAAACAAAAAACTTGCAATTTTAATCTAGATTAAAGAAGAAAAAAGAAAAAAACACAAATCAATACTTCTAGCAATATCTGAAAACATTAACTAAGACAAAATTTTAGAATTTAATTTTGAATTATAAAGTCCGGTAGTCCCTGGCGTCATTAGGTAACGAATTCAAGAGGCGAGGTATTTCTACAGTATAGGAAGATGAGTATAAAGACGTTCTATGATGAGGGCTAGAAAGGAGTGCTTGATGTCGGTTTTGAAGAGTTGTAAGAAATTGAAAGCGTGATAACAGATAATTCGGAGTAGACGTATGCATGATTATAAACAGAAGTGACAGTGAATGTATTGCTCTTCGTTTCTTCAGACGCACACATGAAAGTACCTGGAGGGAAGGTGTTATATGGTCAAATTTACGAGTATTGCAGATGAATCGTGTGGACACATTATGAATACGTTGTAGTCTCTCAGTTTAGTTTGAAGATAAAAGAATAAACCGAGCTGGCTAGCGGCGTGATAGAGGGCTGGCCTTGCATTTGGGAGGTCCGGGGTTCGATCCCAGGGGCCGACAATCCTAACTGATGTTTTTCATGGTTTCCTCAGTTATTTCCAGGCAAATGCCGGGATTGTACCTCTTGAAAGTCCGGCCATGAACGGCGATCCTTCCCTTAATCCTTTCATATGTGTGAGTGAATGCTGTGTAATGTCTTAAATGTTTGTGTTGTATCGGAGGTGGCCCTGGAATTGAGCTGATCCCTCATCCGATGAGGCCCTCCATGTCCTTGTGTGGTCAAAAAAGTATGTATGTGATCCAGTAGCTTAATACCTCTCCCGACAGGTCGCGGCCCTGTAAGGCCCGGGTGGCGTGGGTCGTGTAAATGAACCTAAAAGGGAGAGGTAAAACTAAGGTACAGAGAGAGAGGGGGTAAAAGAATAATACAAATAGAGAATGAACCTTCAGAAGTATCATCTCTTTAATTGGCAAGTATTATGAAGCTAAAAATGTGCTGTGAACTTCTTAGTTGCTTCGTACAGATATCTTTTTATATTTTGAACTAGAAAATTACATTATTCTTACGCACTTATGACAACAATTATCACAGATAACACCACTTCCACCTACTTAATTCTTTGCAGTTCAATTTTGCATCCTAATTTACAGTCTTGGAGAGTTTACAAAACCTTTTTAAAAAATGCCGCCGTCCGCTTGAGTACACTTGGCCGCACGCTTGTGAATGGCACTCGTCTCGCTATGTAACTGCATACGGTTCTCTTTGATTCCCTCTTGCGCTCGCGTTGGCTGCTGACTACACGCTTACCGAGATCACGCGTTCACAGCAATGCGTTCCAATAACGAAACGTAACTCTGTAAATATTGAGAATAGGACCCAAGTTTATATGACATATCTTGCTTAGAATGTCTTCGGAAATAAGCTTCGTAAAGGACGTTAAATTCTCTTGAATCACCCTGTATATACAGGTAATTGAGGAAATTAGATCAAACACTTTATGTAATAACAGAAATTATACTGGGCAGGCTGATAATATGCATAATAATTTTTAAAAAGTGCTTAACGAAGTTTCTAATGTTTGTTGGGAGAATTAATTTTGAGATAAGACAGAATCTATCGCGTTCGAAGTTTTTGATAATAATATTAGATATATAGACGATTAAGGGTATTTGAGACTAAGGTTCTTAGGAAAATATTTGGGGCTAAGAGTGATGAAGTTACAGGAGAATGGAGAAAGTTACAAAACGCAGAACTGCACGCATTCTATTCTTCACCTGACATAATTAGGAACATTAAATCCAGACGTTTGAGATAGGCAGGAAATGTAGCAGGTATGGGTGAATCCAGAAATGCATATAGAGTGTTAGTTGGAAGGCCGGAGGAGAAAAGTCCTTTGGTGAGACCGACACGTAGATGGGAGGATGATATTAAAATGGATTGGATTTGAAGGAGATGGGATATGATGATAGAGACTGGATTAATCTTGCACAGGATAGGGACCGATGGCAGGCTTATGTGAGGGCGACAACGAACTTGCGAGTTCCTTAAGTGCTGTTTGTTAGTAAGTAGTGCTGTTATAACTACTTATCGTACTAGTGTACGGTACGTAGAAGCAAATGGAATCTTTCTTTATAAAAATACACATTTCAATATCATCTTTAGATTTTTCCGGTATTAACTTAGCGCAACCGATCCCCTATGCTTCTTTAATATCTTCATTCAGTAAATCTTGAACCAATTCTTTTGCTATAATCATTAAATGATTACGATCAGATAAGATTAACACAAATTTAATTACCAAAAACAAATATGACGTTTATACTGAAACAAAATAACCTACATACTACCATGGCGTCCACACCTGTGGAGTAACGGTTAACACGTCTGGCCGCAAAACCAAGTAGCCCGGGTTCGATTTCTGGTCGGGGCAAGTTACCTGGTTGAGGTTTTTTCCGGGGTTTTCCCTCAACCCCTTACCAGCAAATGCTGGGTAACTATCGGTGCTGGATCCCGGACTCATTTCACCGGCATTATCACCTTCATCTCATTCAGACGCTAAATAACCTAAGCTGTTGATAAAGCGTCGTAATATAACCCACAAAAATAAAAAAAATACTACCATGGCAACGACCTTCAAACTTCCATATTTCATTTATTTATTTCATTTATTTATTTAATAATATACACTTGTGCTTCATTAGGCATTGCAGCCCGAAAGAGCAGAAGCTCGTGCTCGGGCGCAAGTTCAGATCAGTTATACAAAATATATCACGAAATTAAGAGAGTTCATTGAGCACAATAACATTAAGTGGTAAAATACATACAGCATGTAATAATAGGGTCTATATACAAATAGAAAATACAAAAGTACATGAATATTAGAGTAGGGTAAACAAGGGTGAAACGGGTCACCAGATGAATCGGGTCAGTTTTGAAAACACCGCTCTGTAAGCCAAAGAACAAAGAATACTGGATTGTGCTCTAGCTAGCGTTGAAGTTGGGAACTTCTTCAATGCAGAAAAGCGGGAAAGCAATATAACCGCATTGTTTTCGGTGCGGTGTTTGAAGTAGAAAATTGTTATTGTAACGATAAGTAGCAATATTTTATTTAATTTCTTGAATTGTAGTGTTTATTTAATCTGCGTTTTATCAGTTATTATTGTAATACTTATATGATTTAGTAATTAAGTTGAAAGTGGACTTTTAAAGGACAGGTTACCCAAATGTTGAGCTTCTAAGACCAATCAGTATGGCAAACCTTACGATGCAAAATTTTACTGCTCTTTGCGTGATTCGGGTCACTATTTTAAGGGTGAAAAGGGTCAGAATATTTTTAACTGATTTCACTGAAATATGGTTTATATTTGTCCTAAATGGGGAAATACAGAAGGAAGACGCAGTCTTCATGATTGGAGGAGTATATGTAGAGGGCAATAAAAGCTTATCGTGAAGTACGAAGCCAGCGCCACGCTGCGGCGCTCTTCAATGTACCACATTATTGCCTACAAAGACGTCTGGAAAATGAGGTCAACTAACAGGTAAAGAATAGGGGAGGATAAACCGTGTTCTCAGTTGACCAATAAAAGCAATTTGCAAAGGGAATACTTAGGCCTAAACTTTCAGCTTGTGGGTTTGAACTGAATGTTCGATGTTCGAAAAAGTGCCCATAATCATCATCATCGTCAGGAGATGAATCATCAGATAAATATGACGCTGCATGTGGTTTTTGCTATGTTAAATAGAGTGATCCTGTTTCTTTAAAGCTCGGAAACTGTGTACAATGCATGGGAAAGGGGAATAAGTGATACCATTAAAATTGTGTTGGAGCTGAGAGTAAGAAGTGATTTATTTGTGGAAGATGTTCATTGCATAATTAAAACAGGACATTTGTTGCTTGTGATGAAGAATTAATATTAAATATACTAGGAAAGCCATAAGTATGTTTGGAAAACTTGTGATCGTGCTCCTGGATAAAAAATAAGAACAATTCCTTATATGAAAATTTGACGGAAATAGTGATTTTCGTTTTCATAAGCATCTGATCGTATTATTGTGTTGTTCTTGTTTTGATTTTGTACCAGTGTTTGTTTACAAACAACCAAGACAGTAGTACATTGCTTTTTTGTTTTGATTGGACGCGGTTGTCCAGTGCCTTGGCCACCGAGATTACCCGACTTCACCCCATTAGATTTTTACCTTTAGGGCCACTTAAAGGCTGTCGTCTATTCAACACCAGTGAATAATGGAGAGGAGCTATTGCAACGTGTTTAAAATGCATGCCAATTGATCAGTGATGACAACATGGTGTTTGAGCGAACTCGCCTGTCGTGTGTACGTCGTTCTTAGGCATGTGAAACAATGAAGGGGAACACACTGAGCGCCTTTTGTAAACGTTAAATGACAAGTTTCTCAACATGTACTTGTGACACAACGAAAAAAGAACAAAAATAAAGTATTACCATTTCTCCAATAAATAAGCATTTTCCGTCCAATTTTCATGAAGGAATTGTTCTTACTTTTGATCCAGGAGCACGCTCACGCGTTTTCCAAACATACTTCTGACTCACTCTGTATAATTTGTCTGGATCTGAATCTTCATAAGTATTTTATTGTACAAGTTTACGAATAAAAATAAAAAGTAAGAATGTTTCCATTCGCCCTTCTTGATGTCCCTATTCACCCTGGCTGCTCAGGGTGAAAAGGGTCATGCAGTACTTTGTTTAATTTCTAAATATGCTAAATTGTTGCAGAGTTAATTCTGATATAGACATTTAAACGTGTAGCTGAAACTTCAATCTTCCTGACGAAGTATTACACTTTAGGTCTGATGTTAAGTTATGTGAGTTATTAGAGTAAATATAAATTTTGACCCTATTCACCCTTGCTTACCCTATCAATTTTTAACGCAATTAGCTTAAATAATTAATCTGATTTGTTTCTTAAATCTATGTCTGTTAAGTGTACTTAGCTTAGGGTAAGCTCTAATTAATGTATTATATATTTTGGGTCCAAAATTTCTGCTGTGTTTTAATCCAGCAGTTATGTGGCATTTGGGATTATTTAGAAAGAAACTGCAGTTTTTTCTCGTAGTATGGTATTCATGAGGATCAAATTTAAATTTTTTGTGGTTTTTATGGTAGTAAATCAGCAATGTTTGTTTATAAATTTGTTCTAGATTTGATACACCAAATTCCTGAAAAATTAATTTTGTTGGGTAATCAAAAGGTTTATATAGACAAATTTTGATCATTCTTTTTTGGAGCAAATTTAAAGGATGGAGAGTCGATTTATATAGGATTAATAGCAGAAAATTTTACTTATCAAACAAATGAATGCAATATTCAAAATTAAAAACAAATTTATTTAAATGACAATTGTCCAAAAAATAATATGCAATACACATGCGTTAAGTGCGTAAAGAATCTCGGAAACTGAAAAAACTCGGCTTCACCTCGTTCTTTAAAATTGTTTCTTCCATTGTATTATAATGCACTTCACACTTGTATCGCAGAATACTATAAGAATATGTAAAAAACTTATATTAGTTACGTTACAAAGACGTGGGATATCCGCTAAGAAGACTCCTAAGAAGTAAAATCGCCTTGCAGATTTTCAGAGCGAATAGCTCACGTTGTATGCAGCAAAAACTATAATATGTTGGTGGAAAGTTAAGAGTTAAAAAAATTGTTTTTTCCCAAATGTAACTATTGCGAGCAGGATAATGATTTTTGTCCACATCAATGGGAAATGTAATAAAGAGTAATACTGTTGTATCTCTTTGGCATACTTCAATAGCGTGGACGGTTTTTATGTAAATTTAACTTTTAAAACCTTGAATTTCAAGCCACTGCACGATACGAGTAAGTGGTGGCACCGTCGAGTCACAAAGAAACTCGCCTACCGAGACACACCGACTTCGTTGACCTCTAACATCTGTATGACGAGAAGAGTGTGTTAGCGACGATGTTGCCTGACTGTTGAAACTTCAAACTCTATTTTCTAATTAACCGTGCATTTAGTCGTAAAACATAATAGAGGTTTTGTATTGGTTTAAGTGTACCCTATCGTCTCTTTCAATTTGCAAAGTTGTTTCACTTCCACCCTGCGCACAATGGTATTTTCTAAACTCTGAACGCCCTACAGCAAAACTATTAAGATTGTGCTCCTGGCAGTGGTAAGTCTACTGAAAAAATTGAGAGGAAAAGAGATATAAGCTGACTCTTTAGTACGATCATGTTAATAAACACTGATGAAAATAAGTTGATTGACAAAAGGATGATTAGAGGGAGTGAAGAGAGAAATGTGCCAAATATCAGTTCATTCATTAATAATTCCGTGATTGACGTACAACATGTGATTTTAACTTTGCTTTTAGAGCGAAATTTTCATTGACGTGTAAATAATAGTATACATATCGGCAATGTGTTCAAAAATAGGGCCAACCATTCACAACGAGTGAATATTGACATAGCCTAGCATTCCGACATCGAATATCCTACTGAAAGATTTTAAAAATCTAATAAAATACTTGTCTTTTCATAAAAGGAAGAGGAAGTACATCGCATTGCAACAGTATATTTCATTATCATTTTATACTTGAAGAGTCCACTGCAAGAATGATGGATGCCATTTGGAATACATTTTGCAGGAGAAGCAATTGAAAGTTTGAAATGCTTAGCGCTCAAAGCTTAACTGTGATTTTTCGATCATTACTGGACAATGAATATCAGTGTTACTGCCATATAACTCTGTATGTACATTTTATATGCCTTAAGCTATGCATTGACAGTCTTGGTTCATTTTCGACAAGAAAGTGACATCCATAATTCTTGCAGTGGACTCTTCTCTTATAAATAATTAATATTTCCTCTAAAGGCACGTCGTCAGGACAACAGCTAGCGTCAGCTTACAACGGCGAAAGGACGAGACTTAAATCTAAATTTGTAATTTCAGCGTTCCCTATCGTACGTTACGTAATTTTTACGTTTGCAGCATATATGAACTGCGTCCTGACAAAACACTATTTTTCCAACAAATATAACGAAGTCTGGAAACATTGAATGTCGATTTGTGTAATGCTTTTATAACAAATTTAAAAGGTTTGTTGCTCTTTATCTCAAATTCAAGATTTCATAGTTAATATCTAGTTCCCGAGATGGACTTAATTGATAAAGACATTGTTTGAACTTACGGAATACTTCCGTTGTCATCGTCATGAATCCACTACCTCTTAACTCATTAACATATGATGAAATTCTTGTTAAGCAGTACAATCTATGATAATCATTACTCCTACCTTAGTTGTTAAGTGGCATGGCTTTCACAAAGGTGATTGTTCATTAGGAAGAAAGGTACTAGTTTGAGATCTCTAAATAATGAGAGTACTTAATTTCCAATCCCAATTTTTTCTCGCATCTTCATTTATTTGAATAAAATTTTAGACAAAGGGCATTGTTGTCACAAAAGTAATTCTATTTTTGAAGGGTTTGTTCTGTCTGCATTGAAATTAATTTACTTTAACACAATCCTTTTTGATTAATGTTAATTTAATTACATTATAATATCTAGTATTTTGACAGTTACGGTATTGCTATGAATTTAACCATGAAATATTGTTGCCGGCCGGGGTCCTATATTACGCAATGTTTTCGTTTCTTATCTTAAATATTTCCCGTTTCACGAAATTTATTAATCAAGTAATGGCTCATTGTAAAATCTGGAACTCGGAACACGTTTATCATGAAATAACCTCCTGACAGCAAAAACGGAAGAAATACAAGGTGCGGCAGAGGAATCGGACGATTTTCAAATGGAAATAACTCAGTAGTTATGTCTATTACAACAAATCTATTACTGCCAAATGTATGCCATTTTATTGACATACATATAGATTGTCTTGAAAATTATGTCCTTCAAATGGTGTCCGTCTCTCTCCATGCACACTTCAAGTCTGTCCCTGAAGTTGCGTGTCGCTCTTTCCAACATTTCATCATCAATGTTGGCGATTTCCTGGGCAATGGCAATCTTCAGGTCATCGGTTGTTTGGGGCCTGTTTACGTATACTTTGTACTTGAGGTAACCACACAAAACATACTCGCAGACGGTAAGGTGAGGCGAGCGGGGAGGCCAGGGAATGTCGCCACGCCGAGAAATGATGTGCTCTGGAAACATGCGGCGCAAAACTGTCATTGAATTTTCTGCTGTATTAGCCGTGGCAACATCTCGCTGAAACTATACAATTATTTGTCACCATCTCGCTGAAACCATACAATTATTTGTCACCATCTCGCTGAAACCTTAGGCCTACAATTATTTGTCACCATCTCGCTGAAACCATACAATTATTTGTCACCATCTCGCTGAAACCATACAATTATTTGTCACCATCTCGCTGAAACCATACAATTATTTGTCACCATCTCGCTGAAACCATACAATTATTTGTCACCATCTCGCTGAAACCATACAATTATTTGTCACCATCTCCCTGAAACCATACAATTATTTATCACCATCTCGCTGAAACCATACAATTATTTGTCACCATCTCGCTGAAACCATACAATTATTTGTCACCATCTCGCTGAAACCATACAATTATTTGTCACCATCTCGTTGAAACCTTAGGCCTACAATTATTTGTCACCATCTCGCTGAAACCTTAGGCCTACAATTATTTGCCACCATCTCACTGAAACCATACAATTATTTGTCACCATCTCGCTGAAACCATACAATTATTTGTCACCATCTCTCCGAAACCATACAATTATTTGTCACCATCTCGCTGAAACCATACAATTATTTGTCACCATGTCGCTGAAACCATACAATTATTTGTCACCATCTCGCTGAAACCATACAATTATTTGTCACCATCTCGCTGAAACCATACAATTATTTGTCACCATCTCCCACAAACCATACAATTATTTGTCACCATATCGCTGAAACCTTAGGCCTACAATTATTTGTCACCATCTCGCTGAAACATTAGGCCTACAATTATTTGTCACCATCTCGCTGAAACCATACAATTATTTGTCACCATCTCGCTGAAACCATACAATTTTTTGTCACCATCTCGCTGAAACCATACAATTATTTGTCTATCAATCCCACGTAGATGCCTACGCAGTTCTGGTTGAAGAAATGTCCTAAGCATTTCTTACTCGGTCAATGTTATCTGGCGTTCGTACACTTTAAACGTGTCCTAGTGGTTTCTTCTTGCAAGTTGATGGTGATAATCGAAAGTTTTGTACCCATCTCAATATGATATTGCGAGCAGGAACGGCTCCGTGGCGGCCATCATTAAATTGGAGACGAAAGGCACGCTGGGTTTTCACAACTGAATCACCATTCTTGAAAAATGTCTCGATAACGAAAGTACGATGCTCCGAGCTTCATAATTTCATGATTACACAAAATGGCATCAAAAATCCTAACAAATGACGGTCGATCGATATCCATAACCCCTCATGTTGCTCAGTAAATGGCCTTCTTAAACCCACCGATTCCTTTGCCGCACCTTGCATAAAGATAAGTAATAAATGAAAAATCCTTGAGCAACAGAATAATTTGTCCTATTACTTTCCACTTCATCTTTCCTTTCGTAGCAGATCGTATATAATTACAGACACGTGCGTTTAGGATCTACCATCGTAAGAGTTTGCTACCTCACCGCTTCATATATCCATTTAGGCAGGGAACACTTCACCCGGAATGACGGCTAAGATCAAGCTAACCTACCGCTGGAGTTCCGCCGTCCTCACGTTTCAAAGATAATCCGCTCACCCAGTGTGCGTCAATTCGTTATATTTATTTTATTGCCTATATTTAACAAGAAGATTGACTGCAGTTTTACCAGTTTATCATTATTATCTATCACAAACTATTTTCAATTGAGTTACCGAAACCAAATATTTGTAAAGTGATGTTGAAATGTGCCACATTTCATGAAATCTGTTTTTACGTATCATTGGCATTCAGAGGTGTAAATATTAATTTCAGACCAAGTCACTTTATTGCCTCAAACTGTTCACCATTCACATCCAAGGATAATTGGCAACGCTTTGGAAAGTCATTCATTGATTTATGATACATGTCCATTGGAATAGCATGAATTTCTTCCTCAATTGCTATTTTCAGCATGTCGATGTGTTGCGGTTTCCGGGCATAAACCTTCTTCTTCAAAGAACTCCACAACTAATAATCACAGGAGTTCACACCTGTGGAGTAACGGTCAGCGCGTCTGGCTGCGAAACCAGGTGGCCCGGGTTCGAATCCCGGTAAGGGAAAGTTACCTGGTTGAGGTTTTTTCCGGGGTTTTCCCTCAACCCAATACGAGCAAATGCTGGGTAACTTTCGGTGCTGGACCCCGGACTCATTTCACCGGCATTATCACCTTCATTTCATTCAGACGCTAAATAACCTAGATTTTGATACAGCGTCGTAAAATAACCCAATTAAAAAAATAGTCACAGGCTGTGAGATCAGGGGAACGGGCAGGCCATTCTGTGGGTTTTCTTCATCTCAATCACCTGTTTTGCAAATCACGATTCAAAATTTCTCTCGCCGCAATAGCATAGTGATATAAAAGTCATATTGTGCAATATCCTTCGCACTACTTTTTCTTCAAATGCGTCTACTTTCAAAACAACCTTTATAATTCTTTTCTTCTTATCCGACATCTTCTTTTCCTCGTTTCTGTCACTTTTTTGGACATTACTACTGGAGACGCTTGCAGTCATTGTCACTATCTTTTGAACTTTGTATAGGGCAATAATTCTGCTTATCGAGAAGTTTCTGTACACATAAACACCAATACATTTTTTATAACCACTTTCGTTTGACTATGATGTTTCTTCCCTTTTAATTTAGAAATAACTGAAGCAATTTTCTTAAGAACATTGCAACTTATAAACAGTTGTGTTAAACTCTACATATAGGCCTACAGGGTATTAAAAAAGTATCCAATATTTTTAGAAGTGCTAGTATTCATTATAACAAGAAAATAATATCTAATAAACATGGGTCCTACAACACATACTTTCTGAGACCTGAACGCTTGTTCATAAGAAGTGCTCAGGTCCATTCATGGCAAAGCATTCTTCTGCCCTTTGGCGTAAAGAATTACGCACTCTTTGAAATTTGTTGTTAATATTGTATGTTAATAAGAAAGTCCTGATAACGAGCCCCAGTTAATCTCTGTGGTAGCACGTATGGCCCTATTAATCTATCACCAAGAACATCTGCCCATACGTTTATTGAGAATCGGTGCTGATGTCTTGTTTCTTCAACTAAATGACAATTTTCATTAGCCTACACATGCTGATTACGAAAATTTACACCATCTCTGTTGAAACCCGCTCATACCCGCAACCAAACTTTTGTTTTCGGTATTACTTACGATGTATCAGTATTAAATGCCTGGAATGTCAGATACGATATGTTTATGATAGTCTACTGTATTGCAGGGCAGAGGAATGCATTGCCATGAATGGACGTCACATTGAGCACCTTCTATGAACAAGTGTTCAGATTTCAGAAAGTATGTGTCGTAGGACCCATATTTATTAGACATTATTTTCTTGTTTTGATACATACTATTACCTCCTAAAATATTGGATACTTGTTTTTAATATCCTGTATACATAATTTAAATACACAGTTATAAACGCTACCACTGAATATTTTTTAAACTGCTGTAATATTACACAAAGCGATTCACTACAAGCACCTGTTTTAAGGATCGAGCGAACGACTGACAGAGAGAAATGTTTTGCATGTGGACTTTACACCTATCCAGGAACCGATACCTGCCGTTTAAATCTCAATGTTAGCGAAGCTTTCAGATCTTTCACGGGAACTGTACCGTACGTTATTGCCCACGCTGCAACTGTAATTTTCTATTGCATGTTTAGCGCCATATTGACTAATGACGTAAGCTCAACATTGTTATGTATTTATTTACACTGCAAGTGGACAAGCACAATACACAATAAAATGATAAGCAATACACAATAAAATCTACAATACACAATACAATTTACAACACATATACAATTTTATACACAATACAATAAGAATACACAATACAATTTAACACAATAATAATAAAACATAAAATAAAATACCTAATTTTACAACACAACCTACATAATTATGTATAGGTCCTACGTAAGTTTCAATAGTCTTTCACTTTACTCTCATCTCATTCCCTGTAGTGGCACTATGACGCATTTCACTGACACTATAGCACACATTTCACTGACACTCTGTAACACATTTCACTGACACTATAGAACACATTTCATTGACGCTATAAATTATCACTGATCGGAACTGTTCACTGCACTGTAAAACCATAACTTCACTGACTCACCTCGCTTCACTGATAACAACAGTTCAAATAAGTCAAGTAATTACATCCTTATGCATACTTATAAACAGAACTACATTTAAACTAAACATTTCTAGTCTAAGGCCCTCTTACACGCTATTTTTAAATAATTTACAATTCAAACCAAGGAAGTAAACTCGTCAGGCTAGATACATACATGTCACCTTAAAAAATTAAATGTTGAATGTCACCTTAATTTTAATTTTCACTTTATACACAACTTTTTAAATTATTCTTGAATCTCCTTAAGGAAGGATAGCCCTCAAAGACCGCTGCAGGTAGGTCATTCCAATCATTTATAGTTCTATTTAAAACTGAGAATTTACCTACATCCGTTTTCTGTTTCCTACATTTAATTTTAAAATCATGATCGTTCCTACCATAGTACGTTGGCTTTTCTAACCGAGCCGTTATGTCTACCCATCAAGCCGTTATGTCTATGTGTGGTACTGTTATTTAAAGAATTGTTTTTACAACAGTAATGACATATTTCCTGTAACAATAACACTGTCACCACACAGTGTAGTCGAACATATAGCCGTATTTCTGATACATCCCGTACAACTCGTAAATTTAAGATCATAATTTTGTTTTTCTCGCAAGAGCGATGACGTGGAAAGCATCGGCAGAGTTTCAACTGCGTTACTGGTTTTTTATGGACTGCTCCATATTATTTAACTTTCGAGTAATTTATAACATGCGCGTAATTCCTGTGTTGCAAAACTATCAAAACTCAACAGCGTGGGTTGTTTGGAACTGTTATGAAATGTCGCTAAATTACAAAAGTTCATAAGCCGTATAAAAACTTTCCTTGTATTGATGCGATGCTTTCGCTATTTATACATACATCTGGGAGATTATGTGCAACGCCAGTAACTAGACTGCGAGCACGTGTCAATCTAATGGATCGGAAAAGTTACAATGGACCCGAATATAACAATCCAGAACAGAATGGTTCAAGCTGTTAACGATATACTAGTATGTAACTCATTGCATTGAGTAGCACAGCTTTTAAACATTTAATTTGCATGGATTTGTTATCTTTAAATGGCGAAACTCTTGAAAGGCTTTTGAGGTTTAGCCTGCAGAAAAAAAATACGGTTATTTCGTCCAGTAGCAGTAGTCCTACACGTTCGTAATAACGATTTATCGTGATACTTTGTTACACTCCATTACGAAACGAGCCTAGCCTTCCGTGACAAAAATACGTTGCGCTTTATTGGTCTTCTACGTATGCGCTGCGTTGTTGAATGTTAGTTTAATCAAAGGTGCATGCGTGTTTGTGTTGGATATTAATTTTGGGTAAAATGGCTCACACTGAAGGAATATCAAGGTCATTATTTGTAGAAATAAAAGAGAAACCGTTTTCAGGTTAGAAGTGTGAAACAAAATAAGCTTACATATTAAAATAGGGGATGAAGAAAGGCCAAATAGAAATTTCCAATTTTCGTAGTATTAGAAATATCTTTGGCTAACAGAGTGGTCTCAGAGAAATAAATTATGAAAAAATGATTGGTTATCATCTTCCTGTGGGGTATGTGCCACAAAAAAATTTGATGGAAATCCGAGAAACAACTGCAGTATACAAATAAGGTAAGCAGATGTTTTTAGTCTACTCATATTTACACTTCAGCTTCCCCACTGGTATCTTCATGGATTTTGGATAATATTATGTTGTGCCGCTTTATGCCACGAGAAATTCAATTTATTTAATTCATCAATGTATTCTAAGCGTGAAAAGAGGCTAAATGAGGACTTTGTGGGGCCCACAAATTTTTACTGATACTTCTTCCGAAAATTCGACGCAATTCTCTCATGGATTCTTCGGCAATATGAGCAGAAGTCCAGATTTAATACCATGCGATTTCTATCTGTGGGTTTATGCGAAAAAGCATCAGACAATAAATGAGCTTAAAGACTATAAAGAGCTTAAATCGAGTCAATCAGTGAAGCAGAACTTCTAAAATTAATTAACAATTTCATAAGAAGGTGTCAATGGTATGTAGCAGTTGGTGAGGGACATTTTCAACACCTACTTTTAATATGTATGGTAAGACTTTCCTGCGTTAAATTTCAACGTACCTCGTTAACATGTTTCGACCTATTTGTGGGTCATCTTCAGAACTGGTCGTTGTTGGTCTTGGCGCCACTTGTTCTGTTGCCTGTGAGGGTGTATTCCTGTGGTATAGTGTAGAGTCCAAGAATGTGTGTGTTTTGAAGTTCAGTTGTGTGTTGAGAATTTCGTTGGGGTGTGTTTTTGTGTGTCTGTAAACAGGAAACAGAACAAGTGGCGCCAAGGCCAACAACGACCAGTTCTGAAGATGACCCATAAATAGGTCGAAACATGTTAACGAGGTACGTTGAAATTTAACACAGGAAAGTCTTACCATACATATTCCGAAGTGATACAGTGTTAAAAGTTGTGTAATCAAGATGTACCTACTTTGAGCTGGGTAAGTACAAATTCCTTTATGTAGGGCCTACTAAATATTCCAGTGCTGGCGGACCGGGTGCCACTTGGCCGCAGATAAGCTCCTAGCGGCGCGCGACGGGAAAATGTAAACCGCGCGGCTAATCAAAACAGTGTCACTGTACATACATAAGTATCTTATTGGTCTCTAAAACAGCCTTCAAACTGACTGTGGAAAGCATGAATTCTTTATTACATAGTACGCCTCGTTCCTCTCGTTCAATCTCTCTCTGTTTCTAAATATTTTGTGGCTAAAAATAAATTCCATCTATACATTTTGCAAAACGCACAGGAGACTGCATACTCCAAGTATCTGTGTTGATATGACTTCTCAGTAATCCTTTAATCGCAAATTTCCTTTTCGGATTAATCAACCTGTTTTTCTTTTCTCTATTTCCATGAAGTCTGGAGTTACGTTGCGTGGCTCTTCAGATTAATTAGTAGGTCTATAGATATACACTACGTGAGCCGTAAATTTATTTATTTATTTATTTATTTACTTATTTTCTTATTTATTTACTTATATAATTATATACTTATTTACTTACTTAGGCCTATGTATTTATTTACCAATTAATTAATTAATTAATTAATTTATTTATTTATTTATTTATGTATTTATTTAATCTATCTATCTGTCTGTCTGTCTATCTATCTATCTATTTATCTATCTATCTATCTATCTATCTATCTATCTATCTATCTATCTATCTATCTATCTATCTATCTATCTATCTATCTATCTATCTATCTATCTATCTATCTATCTATCTATCTATCTATCTATCTATCTATCTATCTATCTATCTATCTATCTATCTATCTATCTATCTATCTATCTATCTATCTATATCTGTCTGTCTGTCTATCTATCTATCTATCTATCTATCTATCTATCTATCTATCTATCTATCTATCTATCTATCTATCTATCTATCTATCTATCTATCTATCAGTATTAGTATTAGTATTAGTATTTATTTATTTAACCTGGTAGAGATAAGGCCGTCTGTCTATCTATCAATCTATCTGTCTGCCTGTCTGCCTGTCTGTCTGTCTGTCTGTCTGTATGCCTGTCTGTCTGTCCGTCGGTCCGTCCGTCCGTCCATCCATCCATCCATCCATCCATCCATCCATCTACCTACCTACCTACCTAACTATCTGGTCTGTCTGTCTATCTGTTTATTTATTTTGATAGAGTTAAAGCCATGAGGCCTGTTGCAATAGATTGTCAATTGGGCTTATTACGCCATATGCATACATTAAGTTAATAAGACCACAAACTCTCCCTTTTTCCTCTTATAATAACGGCTATTTACACAAAACAAATCCTATAGATAATAGGGTAAATATCTATCACTTCAACTTAATTGATCCTTATGAAATACTTAAAGTAAATTATCTCGTAATAAAACTATTGAAGCTCATAAAAATCTCCATTCCATTCATCACAAGGAAAATGACTCCAATATTATGTACAGTACGGTACATATATTTTATCTCGGGACACATGTCTTGTAAAGTTTCTCAGAAGATTTACATCAATACAGTAGTGTATTTACTTAGACTAAAGCCTTGGTTTTTCTGAACCGACGCATGCGACGTGCGAGTCCCGCCTCGCACAAATCCGGACTACACGAGAGATAGTGAGTGGTTTCTATGACTGCGAGGTGCGCAGACCTCACAACTCTCAGTTATACAGGACATCATTTTATTTTTATTTCAATTTTTATTGTACCTGAGTTTTTGAATGTACTTCACTCCCACCCCTTCTACTAAGGAAGTTCCAACTCCACACAGAGCCAAGACCGCAGATAGTAAGCAGTACTGAGTTACTGAGTATAGTACGTTCCAGAAATATGTTTGCGTTTTGCAGTGACGAAAGAGCTTTCAATATTCAATCATATTTTCGCACAGGTACTGTCCGTTTGCCTAAGTCGCATCCCGATTTCCCCCACCTGCTTCTGCTCGCCCCTGTGTAAATGCTGGGCTGTCTTAGCTCTTTTCTGAAAACATTAATTTCTCTTAGGAATTGGACGTTTACGTAATATTATACAGCTGTTTAATTTAACTTAAATAAAAGGGCCTCGTTAAGTAATTAACTGTCACGTGATTTCTTCCCTTTCTACAATCCTGCGACATAACCACTTGGACGGACAGTAGATAGCATGTCTGGGTAATTTTATATTTTCGGGTCGGGCAGAAGTGAAGATTGAATTAACAGTACGTAGAGTAGGTACAGAATTATTTCAACATGAGTTACTAGTACGAAGGACGAAACTGGCAATTGGAATTAGATGCAATAGTCTATAGTGCGATAATATGCACAAAAGAACTGAAGCCTGTATCGAAATGAACGGTCACCATTTTCAAAATTGTGTTTAAATATTCATATTATGATTATTTTTCAATTTAACTTCTTTCTCTATATTGTACGCTAATGTGCTGTTGACAGTATAATATACACTGCATAATGAATACGTTCGCATGGATAACTCACTTCGTGAGTAAAAACACTTATTCTTAATACAGTACTGTACTTTTATGAAAGAAAAACCTAATGAAAATTATCAAACTCAAAATCGCGATATTTCCTAGTTTACGTAAATGGATGAACTACTTTTCTTCCTTCCTATACCTAGTAGAGTGATTTGTGTTTTATGCCAGTATCATCGAACTCCAATCTTGGAGGAGGGAGCAAGCGTGTTTCCGGTTCTCTAAAGGTATAGACAGGTTAATATTAAAAATGTTAGTAAAAATAAAATGATGTCCCTGTAGAAACCACTCACTATATCTCGTGTAGTCCGGATTTGAGCGTGGCGGGCCTCGCACCACGCACGTCGCATGCGTCGGTTCAGGAAAACCAAGCCTTAAGACCTACGTTCCTGCGTGTATAAATTGTTTAACCCGTCATACTGAAATGCATTTTGTGACTAAGATATACTATTTTCGTGTTCTGATCGCATAGTTTCAGTCAGGGGCGTCTCGTCCATAAGAGCTGCGGAGCTGCAGCACTCCCTGCTTTGACAGGAAAATAATAATAATATTTATTTTAATTTGTAGAAGAATTGTTACAGCTGTTATTGGTAAATTGCTTTATATTTCATCTGGCCAGGAATATGTACTATTATCTTATGCATAATCTTTTTTCGCATCGCCTGTATTGGAATTGACACTGCATTCAAAGTCGTCCTGGGATTTGCAGGGTGGGCAGCTTATAGAGAGTGTGTTTTGGTTGGTCAGGAGGTAGAGAGGTGAAGAGAAGCAGAGGGAAACTGCCACTGTTAACACCCATATTTCGCTGCAGTGGCTTGCAGAGCCAGGCCGTAAGAGAAGATCTTTCCTCCACTCCCACGTCGCTATTGTAATGCTACGTCAAATGGATTCTCTATTCCCTTGAAACTTAATGACAAAATTTTTATTTTCTCTTTACATACTTATTGTTGTAGAATCTTATCGAGTTAATATAACGAAATTAATATTCTTTTTTGCATCATTGTTACGTATATATCCAGTCTCCAGTAGAACCTTAGGATTTGCCTTAACTCAGAATGATTGTACGAGTAGAATCCTTTTGATATAGCATGTAAAATACGAAAGAGACTTCTTTTCCAGTTTTAGAACATTGTTGACCATCAGTATATCTGAGTGTTGCTTTGGTGTGACGTCTTAGTACCGTAACTTAACCAGTGCAAATGTGCAAGCATGAGTGTGTGTGAATTACAGAATATTAATTTTATTTTTCCCTTGCGGAGAAAATTGATGCAATGAAGTGAAATTAAAGGGTCGTCCGTTACCCGACTTTAATCTTACTCAAGCTTCATCCAGCCGAAATAGTGCATATATGTAAGGAAGTACAACAATGAAATTTACTCTAAGCATATGTGGTTACGTGGATGTGAACAAAAAAAATACTGTATTTTGTTTTCCTTGCCTCCTTTTCGGTGATGATACTGCATGGACTAGGAGTGGTGAGACAGATTTAGGACATTTGCGTCTAAAAATTAAAAAGCACGAAACTTCACACTCTCACCTGAAAAATGTTGTTTCATTGGCTATGTTAGGAAAAACTAATATTTCTGCGCAACTAAGTGAAATGAACAGAACAAACATTCTCAAACGTAATCAAGAAATGAGAAAAAATCGTGAAATTATTTTAAAAAAATATTGATCGTATAAAATTTTGTGGTCAATATGAACTTCCCCTTCAGGGGACATGATGAAAAAACGATTCGAAGAACCCTGGTGTATTTCGTGAGTAATCTAAACGAGTCTCTCACAAATCATTTGGAACATGCCACTGTTTAATTCTAAAGCAATTCAGGATGAACTGGTAGGTTGCATTTTGAGTGTCTGCCGATTTGAAATTCAGACTGAAATCGATGGTATCAGTTTTTTTTAGCAATTACGGCAAATGATGCCACAGACATCTCCCAACTAAGTCAGAAAGTTTTTATTTTTCGATATGTAGTGCATTTATTTTTGTCCTATACTTATTAGTAATGATATCAAGAAGTGAAATTTGTATGTACCAAAATCTACTGCAGCTCCCCCAATCCACAAGCTCACGAGCCGCCACTGGTTTCAGTATTACCCCGTAGTTGCGATGTTGTTTCCTGGCGATGTTGCTCTTATTGAACCACATTTCCTTTTCTGATTTTTCACCAGTTCCTCTCCATTTTCAAGTTTCCTCTAAGTGTGTTGTCCTCTCTTTCTATTTCGGGAACTCTGTCAAAACTATATAGTATACTTCAAGATTGCTCTAGGAAACTCCAGTTTGACAGTGCCTTGCCTGGCAGCAATTGTATGCACGATTCAGAGACGTTATCTAAGACTGAATCCCATCGCCATCCTATTCAAACCTTTTTTAATTTTGTCTTCATTTTGTCGTCTTTTTCCACTACAACCCTTCTAAAATTCTGCTTATTCCTTTATTCTTCTACTATTTTTCTCATTTGTAACTTATTTCTGTCAGTATCTTCCTTCCTGACGCTCACTGGACGTTAAAAATAGGGCTAAAAATGTATTGGTTGTAGCTTACTCTGCATTGTACGTACAAAATTCTTATGTACACGCACTACTAAAGTCCATCCACTCTTAAAGTGATTCTGACATAAACAAACCCCAATTGTATCCTTCCGCCATTCGCGCCGCATTTACTGTCACATTGACAGGGAGTACGTATGAAGTAGGCCTACATAATTATTGTATATATGTATGTATGTATTTATTCACACTGCAATGGGTATATACCCGGTGTTTTGAACAGTGCGCATAATCGAATTCGCGCTCTCCTGTCCGTGAGTGTGTCCCATTTTGATATTTTGCATGTGATATAAGTACTGTACGCAGTATATTAGCGTAATAAACGAAGTAAAATACAAATACTCTACATAGAATTAGTTACTATTAATAGTATTAATAATAAGTTAGTAAGTTTTAGCAGAACAATTAGTGGTTTAAACATCAATTATACAGTATATTATATACACGGCATAACATTGAAAAAAGTTCTATGATCGCATTGTGACACTATTATTGAAAAACCGTCCTTTTTTCCGTTGGCAGACCGTTGATTAAATTTGAAGTGATTGTTGCCAATGTTATTCACATTCTCTTCATTGTGCGTTGAAGTTCATGTGTTGTTTTAAAGAGTTAAAAATAAAATTTATCGGGAGTTACAACCTTACCAGTTTTTGTTTTTTCTTTCCGAGCATTATTAATGCTTGTGCACACCGGTAAACTCAAACATTAAATTCACTCTCTCTTTTATCAGAAGTTCTGGTTATTTTTCTCTGAACTTGTGAAATACATTTAAAATAACTGTTTTTTGGCCACTACTCAAAGGTTTGCCCGACTTGTGTTTTACAAATTTAGTTGGCGACACAGCAACAAAAGACTCAGCACTTTCATCCATTTTGTTGAATCAGAAGCGACTGAAGTACTGCCGCCCTCAAATGCGTCATGCATATATAATAAACTATTTTAATTATTGATCTCAGATTAATTAGGTATATTTTATAATCATTTCTATTTTTGGATATAATTATTTCAATTGCGGAAGAATAACAAGTATATTCAGGGGACATATTTTTAATTCAATGAAGGGATCTACTTTTTTCACGTGCATATTGCTTATACATTGTGCTTCAGTGTCATAACCAACGAAACGCGAGCTGGTCACATGGGATTGTTTTGGCACGGATCACTTTAAGAGTGGATACGGTATAGTTACTGTAGAGGATTCTGGTACAGTTCGTTCCGTATGAACGAACCCATAATAGAGTTTACAGTACTTTCACTGGATTACTTGTGTTCTAAATTAATTAACTCGAAATAACTATTAATTTTACAAAAAAAACATCATTATCAATTAAGTCAAACACAATTTCCCCGTGTTCTGAATTCAGTCCTATTATCTGCTCTTTGTTGGATTTTTGTTTCGGCATTCTGATACCACCTCACATCACTTAGCAGGTCTACTATTGAGGAGAGTCGGATGTTCACTCTGCTCCTTACAGACAGTAGAGACACCCAGCAACGCGACGCATTTTGAGTTTTTTTATGGGGTTATTTTATGACGCTGTATCAACATCTAGGTTATTTAGCGTCTGAATGAAATGAAGGTGATAATGCCGGTGAAATGAGTCCGGGGTCCAGCACTGAAAGTTACCCAGCATTTGCTCATATTGGGTTGAGGGAAAACCCCGGAAAAACCTCAACGAGGTAACTTGTCCCGACTGGGATTCGAACCCGGGCCACCTGGTTTCGCGGCCAGACGCGTGACCGTTACTCCACAGGTGTGGACCACATTTTGTAAAAAATGTATAGAGAAATTATTTACTACCCTGGTATCATTACTTTTCTTTAGCCTTAGAACAGTGATTTGTTAGTACGTTATTGCAGTATCAATATCAAAAGTGAACTGACCACAGTATAATTTATAAGCATTGCTCTGCTGTTAGAAAAATTCACTCACATACACAACACATCTAACCACCCCATACAACACAAACATG
This sequence comes from Periplaneta americana, assembly GCF_040183065.1. NCBI lineage: Eukaryota > Metazoa > Arthropoda > Insecta > Blattodea > Blattidae > Periplaneta > Periplaneta americana. The sequence goes on from NC_091121.1 coordinate 160,351,088, forward strand.
CTGCATTCAGGACAATGGTACACAGATTACTCAACATACCCATGAGCCAACAACACTACAATGAAGAAGTGAACACAATCAAATACATAGCACAAGAAAACGGATTCGATCCAAATATAATAGACAACATCATAAGAAAGACAAAACAAAAACTTAAAAAACACAAAAATACACAAAACACAACACAAACACAAGAACACAAGAAATACATCACACTAACATAATGAAAACAAAAGCACATATAAGATCCCATCTTCATTGAGAAAACAGAATTACAACATAACATACAGAACAGAAAATACACTACAAAGAAATCTCAACACACAAAAAACACAAACAAATAAATACGACCACACAGGTGTATACAAACTCACATGCAATAGTTGCGACAAGTTCTACATAGGACAGACAGGCAGTTAATTCCAAACAGGCTACAAAGAACACATTAAAGCTATAACCAGAGGACACAATACATCCACATACGCCGATCACATAACCAATACTAACCATTCATACAATAACATAAATACGGACATGGAAATCTTACACACACAACCCAAGAACCAAAAACTCAACACACTAGAACAATACGAAATATACAAACACACTAAAACACACCCCGATCAAATCCTCAACACACAGATCAATTTCAGTACACACACACTTTTGACTCCACATTTCAACACCTTCCAACAATAAAACACACCCTCTTAACAGGCAGAGAAGTTCGAGATGACGCCGCGATCTAGTAGGCTCTGATGATGGTGCGTGAAGCACTTAAACAGCTGTAAGCCGGACGAATATTGCATATTTAACACGAGTAAGTCCACTAGTTCATCAATTAATAATTATCTCTTTGTCGTCTGCTATAAAATATCCTACACAGAGTTCCACTAGATTTTTTCTCCTGAATAAACAGGCAGGGTTTGGAATTGAACGGGTTACATCAGCTTCTTGTCTATGCAGATGACGTGAATATGTTAGGAGAAAATACACAAACGATTAGGGAAAAAACGGAAATTTTACTGGAAGCAAGTAAAGCGATCGGTTTGGAAGTAAATCCTGAAAAGACGAAGTATATGATTATGTCTCGTGACCAGAATATTGTACGAAATGAAAATATAAAAATTGGAGATTTATCCTTCGAAGAGGTGGAAAAATTCAAATATCTTGAGCAACAGTAACAAATATAAATGACACTCGGGAGGAAATTAAACGCAGAATAAATATGGGAAATGCGTGTTATTATTTGGTTGTGAAGCTCTTATCATCCAGTCTGCTGTCCAAAAATCTGAAAGTTAGAATTTATAAAACAGTAATATTACCGGTTGTTCTGTATGGTTGTGAAACTTGAACTCTCACTCTGAGAGAGGAACATAGGTTAAGATTGTTTGAGAATAAGGTGCTTAGGAAAATATTTGGGGCTAAGCGGGATGAAGTTACATGAGAATGGAGAAAGTTACACAACACAGGACTGCACGCATTGTATTCTTCACCTAACATATTTAGGAACTTAAAATCCAGACGTTTGAGATGGGCAGGGCATGTAGCACGTATGGGCGAATCCAGAAATGCATATAGAGTGTTAGTTGGGAGACCGGAGGAAAAAGACCTTTAGGGAGGCCGAGACGTAGATGGGAGGATAATATTAAAATGGATTTGAGGGAGGTGGGGTGTGATGATAGAGACTGGATAAATCTTGCACAGGATAGGGACCGATGGCGGGCTTATGTGAGGGCGGCAATGAACCTTCGGGTTCCTTGAAAGCCATTTGTAAGTAAGTAAGAATATTTTTAATTAACTTAATTAATACTTTTCACTTGAGCCACATTAGGCATTGCAGCCCAAAATAGCAGAAGCTCGTGCTCGGGCGCAGTTCAGATCAGTTATACAAAACATATCACAAAATTAAGAGAGTTCATTGAGCACAATAACTTTAATAAATAGTAAAATACTTACAGCATGTAATAATAGGGTCTATACACAAATAGAAAATACAAAAGTACATAAATATAAGATATCAATTTTTAACTCAATTAGCTTAAACAATTAAATAATTAATTAATGATTAATCTGAGCACCGTTGTTATTATTATGTTATTATTAATAAAAAGAAATAGGCCTAAGTGTGTCGCGATATCGTGGACGTTCAGTAAAGTGTGTCGTCAGTCGAAAAAGGTTGGGAACAACTGTCCTACTAGGTTAAACAATAGAGTAACTTATTCAGGAATAACCCTCACACTGTAGACGAAATTACAAATAATTTAAATACATAATCATTGCTGGGATGAGAACAGTATAACTTTCACTGTAATTATGAGCTCACATGTACTAAATATTCGGTTTTTATTGAAACAACACGGATTTCTTTATGTTCCTCAGATAAATTGATGCATGTATATTCATGTCTTTACGAAAACAGGCAACGCCTAGAAATGCATAGAAATACGTAGAAACACAGAAAGAATTATTTTACTTCCTATTCAGAGTATTCGTCTTGACTATAAAACATAGAACAGCGATAACAGCTGGAAATACAAAGCACGTATTTGGCACAGAATTTCTTGAGGCTGGTGTCATACTAGACATAATTACATCACGTAGGCCAAGTTTGGGGACGTAATTTCAGTTGCGTTTGGTTGCGTGCTATATTAGCAAGTCGCTCGACGCTTTCATTTCTCATTCTCTTTTCCAGGAAAGCGGTCATTTGTCAACAAATATTGCCCTTTACAGATACTTGGTATTGATGAAACACTAGGAAGAATAGGAAAGAAAAATTAATTACAAACTTTAAAATTGTCAAAAGAACACAGTACTCGTCATCGACTATTGAATCATCTTCTGTAGTCCAAAATGTCGTGTTAAATCAAAAGGCTATTTACCAAGAAACGAATAATAATGGTTTTGAGAGCCAGATTTGTTATCTTCCACCCTTGAAAATTTGCCACCTTCTACTTTACATCTACCTGAATTGGCCCCTATCTATCGTACACACCTATGGCCGTGTGCACCATTCTCGATCATCTAGCCCGTTTATCAACAATCACGGAAACATGGTTAATTCTTGACAATGATCAAGTTACAGATGCAGTGCACCGACATTTTCCCTCGATCAACTCAGTACCGTCAGCTGACGGTACGCTCGCTTGAGAAGAATCATCTGAGCGCTAGGTTACCGCGTATAAAACAGCGAACGAACGCACTCTGTCAATTATCGCTTCGTTTTTGTTTGTCGGACTGCTTTCAAACATCCTCGCAGTTTTCAAATAATAAGTTTCAATAATCATGGAAGAAAAAAAAAAGAGCACCGAACTTCTCACAATTCGATGTGGGAATTCCTTTAGAACTCGTCAGCAATTATGCATCCATATTACACAATAAAAGTACTGACGGAAGTTCCCTAAGAGAAAAGCAGGCTACCTGGTTGGATTTAACCTCAAAATTCACATGAGTTATACGTGTTTACATAATTCCACATAATTTGTAACATAATTTATACACTGGTTATTTCATATTATTGATAGTAATTGGGAAAATTTCAGTATGCGGATACCTCACTGACAATTATCTTGAAATAGGCTGCTAAAAAGAGCAGATTTGTATGTGTTTGTCGAATGCTCATCATCTTGCTTACGAAAAGACACATTTCAGTGTCAATAATTTCAGTATACGGATACCTCGCTAGCAATTATTTTAAAATTAAAAAAAAAAAAAAAAAAAAAAAAAAAAAAAAAAAAAAAAAAAAAGGAAGAAGCAATTCGTCTGTGTATGTCGAATACGCATCATCATGCATACGAAAAGGAAGTTTTTAGTGCCAATTTATTTTGTGTGCACAAGGTTGGAATTTTAGAGTAAGAGGGAAAGGAAAGTATCCTTGTTCTGAAATTTATCCCTTTGTTTTGTGTTCACAAGGTTGGAATTTTGGAGTAAGAGGGAAAGGAAGGTATCCGTGTAATTTCTCTTAATTCAAGTGTAAATAGCCTAATGGTCCAAAACGTCATGTAGGTCCTAATAGTTTCAAACAGCAAATCTATAGCTAATAAGTGATAATCTCGCATTCTATAAAATGGTCATTTAGTTTTGCTATATTATTACCGGCATAGAATAACTACTTTATTATTATGGTAACAAAATTGGACAATGAGGCCTAAATAATATTTTGTCCTCAAGTAAAGTCCCGATCTTCCAAAGCAGAAACATATATAAAACATTAGTCTATTTTGAGAAAAAGGAACATTTTTATTATTCATCTACAAACTTACTCTTTCTACAATAACACCAATTCTGTTATTTCCGCAGTGATTTGCGTGTTCAAGATACATCACTTCATCTTCAATTCCCTCAAGTACATCAAATCGTGCCGCCATTTTGGTTTTCTCGACTTGACCATGTTCAATTCTAGATAATCGGTCCCACACCCGTGATCAAATTTGATCATCATCAACTCGCTTGTTTAACTTTGATCGAGATTGATAGTCCCCAAATTGGCGTTGAAAGTGGTCAAGTGCCGACTTAACCATGGTCAAATTTTAATCGAGATTGGTGCACAAGGGCACTAATGCTACTCCGTCGGACACGTGCGTAGATCTATTGCTTGCGGATGAGAGATAAGAAGTGTTGATGAATGGATAATGAGAAGTCTGGTCCTGGACCTTGAAATGGTACTATCCCAGCATTCGTCCGGAGGGACTTGGAAAACTAGGAAAACCCAGGTCAGGATAGAAGGCCCTTGGGGTCGAAACCCGCAACTCCCGAATGAAATAATAACCGTTACACCACCGTTCTCCGTTGTACTGTTGTTTACGTCTGTAAAATTAACTCGCTCGATACAGTGTTCATCTGGAATACATTATTTAAGGTCTGTACTGTCGGTAGTGCAAATGAACATCCTCCGAAACACAATCCCCAGGCATTGCCTTGTTTTGTAACCATTTAATTCACTTCATTGACCGGTTGGAGGCATTCATCTTCCCTAGGAAGAAAAACGTTTCATGTTCAGAACTTCGTTTCTTTAGAGTAACGAAAGCCATTTCGTATGATGTGAGTTTAGAGATTAAACTATGGAGCATATACAACCCTTATAAGAAAGACTTGTATTTTGCTGTTGGCAATTTTGCAAACTGCAGTAGAAATGTGGATCATGAAACTTATTTCATCTGCCAGTTACTCCATTGTATAGAATACAACTTACAATTTGTAACTAAAACACAAGGCATTCTGAGTTCTCTCACTTAATGGGTAGAACAAAGACGTTATATAGTATACTAGACTTACACAGAGCGCTGATGTTCTGTCCAAAATTGAAACCAGTCTGCACATGTTTACGCCGCCATGTTACTGATAGAAACGTAGCAGTAAACACGATAGTATTATATTGTCCTTTGTTTTGTCTCAGGTATTTTTAGTGAACACTGTTAAAGTAATGTAAATTGATGTGATAACAATATGAATTTTTGTTTTGTAAATATTATTATAGTTGATATAACCCGTCTGAAGAATCGTTGCAGACGGCAGGTAGAGTAAGCTTGGACATAAACATGCGCTCGATACTGCATTACGTCACCCTGTTCTGACGTACTATGCACAGCGCTGCAGTAAAGAAATGCCTCAGTTCAGTTCGTTCAGTCTGCTAGTCGGTATGGGAAGTGTGTGTGTACACAAGAGCGAATGGAAACTCCGCCGAGACACTCGTCACGCGAAGTCTTACACTCGCAAAGCAGAAATATTATATACAATGTGCTAAAATTTTGTAAAGAAGAGAAAAGAAAGGTCTGATCATTCTATTAACGAACGCTGTGAAAAGAACAGCAACGGCGGTGGGGAAGAGTGAAAAAACAAAACATGCTCTAGCTAAGGAGGTGAAGAAGCAAAGCGCATTGGAGGACAATTTTCAACTCCTGATGAAAGCCGCCCACATCCAAAGAAAATTGTACTTGATGATTTTGAAAAAATGTGTCATCCGCAGAACATTTTTGGAGTTTTATGGGAAGAGAAAAGAAATTCCGACCCTACGCAAACTTCTGAATGCTGTTAAGAAAAGATACAGTTTAATGACGGAAAAGATATATTCTGGAGGCTGTCAGTTTTGAAACAAATGACCGCACAACCAATAAACGAAATCAGCAAAGAAGTCTGGATAACATGCTGCCAATCTGTTAAACTTATCGAGGACGAATATTGGCATCGTGACGCGTTAATGGAAGAGGAAATAAAAAGGATAGTAATAAACATAGGCATTGTGTGTAGTGATGAAGAGTGTGATGAAGATGAGATGGATTATGATAGGCCAGGTGGCAGCAAAGATACAGCAGTTCAATTGATAGTGCAAATAAAATTGAGACCTCTGCCTCGGGCATACAGCTACTTCTGGAATAAAGTACGTGTATATACCGTACATGACAGAAAAAGTAAATTCAACTATGGTATTGGTAATTGTATTTGATTACGTTCATAACAGCTGTTGATGTTTTTATTGTCAGACTGTACCAACATTTCTCCAGCTGACTCGCCACGCATCGAGACTGAGCGGATCGCATTCGCGACACACGAGCGCCCACATCTGAAAACTGCAATGTTTCGTCAGACGGATTATATGAAGTGATGTCCTTTGTAAACAGTGTGAAATGGTGATTTCTTGTGCGGCGTATAAGTGCAATAACACGTGGCTTAGAGGTCAGAAATTTCTCTTCACAGGCACACGCTTTAAAATAATAAAATTGAATTCTGGAGGCTACATTGAAACAGGAACATGCGTATATCTTAGATACCATAGTTGAAAAAGTTTATAATTAGGCACCTATCTGTCTTTACAAATTCCCTTTGAAGAAGCCGAGGCTACATTCTAAGGGGGCTTGTTGCTATAATAAGAGACAAATTTGTGCCTTCACATTGTGTAAAATTGTGTTCGTCTCATTTCAAAGGTACAGATTTTTTGGAAAGAAATGGTAATAGAATTTTGAAGGATGATGTAACGTCCCTGTTTAATTTTCCAAGCCATTTGCAAATGGCACGATATAATATTATTATCTCTATTGTTACAATATCAATATCATTAAAAATCAATCAGTAGTTTACGACAATAAAGAATATACTTAATTGTAAGTACAGGTATATCAGATTATAGAGAAATCCCACTGAGTGAATTATTTAGAGTTACACATCAGATGTTAAACACAATTAGTGGAAAGATAACTTTTTGTTTATATTATGTAAATTAATTTATCTTCAAGATGATAAACTTTCATCCAAAATCCATATATGAACAAATAAATAAATAAACAAATGGCTATAATAGCAAAGCCATCTTTGTAAACTTATGATTCAAGGTTCACCTATAAATAACTATAGTTCCGTGCTCTAATTTCCGGCAGCCAATCGCGTTGCAGGTCGGCTACATTTAAACGTGTGCGTCTTGTGATTCGCTTATTCATTTCTTAAGGCTCGATAAATACTTAATATAATCGCCCGCCATTTTAGCTCTTTCGTTGGCGTTCGCAGAAAGCACACGAGGACGTTATTTGCCGCTCAATTATTTGCTCAATTACAGTGCGTTTGATTTATTATCATAGGAGCTACGACATGATAATGTTTAACGGTGCGGCAAATAGATTCCTCGTATGGTAGATCGTCAACGTAAGAACAAAAATGGAGAACGATAATACCTACCTAGACTTTATAGAGCCTTCACTTTCTAAGATGTAAGCAAAGAGGCGGAGTCACGCCGGAAATAACAGCGTTGGGACTTTAGAAAGAGGAATGGAAGCGAAGAGGAGAGTGATTAGTGGGGAAATAGGGACAGGGAAAACAAGTGAAAATCATGCAAGGGGAAGACGAACAGATACAGGGACATCACTTTATTTTTACCAACATTTTTAACATTAACCTGGCTATACTCGGAAACACTGTTACCCTCTTCAATTACAGGAGTTTGGTGTTACTAGTGCTATATGTAAACAAATCATTTTACTAGCTATAGGAGGAGAGTAAAGTAGTGTATCCACTTATGTTACAGGGAAATGCGATATTACGATTTTCAGTTTGTTTGTTACCTTTACGGTATTTTATCAAAATACAGTAGAGTGGTGACAGTTTTTTTCACAAACTCAACTCTTCAGGCGGTTGTATTCCTTATATAATGGCTACTTTATTCAGCATATTACCGTACTTTGGGTAACTCTAATTTCACTTCTGCTCAGTCCACACAGACAAAGTTATTCAGTCATGCTACACACCGCACCTGTGCGAAATAAGCAGGGCCAGGTGTTTACGGAGATCGCGAAAATCACGACATAATATATAATTTATTTTTACTAATCTTTACGAATTAAGTGATTCTGATTAATAATGTGCGGATAAGACAATAACGAGAAATTGCGAAATAGAGTTCTAATCGCGAAATATGAACACATTCGCGAATTATTATTATTCCGTCATTTTATAGCGAATTTTATATTCTGAGTTCCTTTTTTTTTTTTTTTTCGGACTTTTTTCTTTCATTTGAATTTATTAAACATTCAAGTAGGCTACATTACATGGTATTCCAGGTATTCTGATTACATTAGTGAACTCAAACATACGGAGAATTCAACATTTCACTAATAATTTGAAAGTGTTAATTTGTGGGCTGCAAGTTTTTTTTTCGTGTTTAATGCATGTGTGTTAAATACAGTCTCAATCCAAGAAATATTGTCTATTGGCCATAGCGCACTTTTACCAGAATCCAACGAACCTTTAATATTAATTATTTGGAAAGTAATATTCATACTGAGTTAATACTCCAGTTTAAAAATAATTGTATTTTTCAAAATTTCCATTAATACCCGCCAAGAGTACAAATCAATCTCCAACAATCTCCGCCAACACCAATATTAAAAAACACAAATGATAAAGTTAATCTCCATAAATACCTGCCCCTGGAAATAAGCTTCAATAATATAGGCTCTTTCTTCTATAGAAAACGCAACCATATTTCTGAAACACACTATACTCTGGACTGTTTACTTCACTGCTAGCAGACTTCGAATGTATCAGCGGCCGTAAGTTTGTGTGGCTGACGGGAGCAGGAACATTAGTGAAAGGGGTGGGAGTCAAGTACACTCAGAAATGCAGGTACAATAAAAATGCAAGTAAAAATAAAGTGATGTCCCTGTATAATCGAATGCAGAGAAGAAGGATAATTGTGATAAATAAAGACAAACAACGACGAGTTGCCAATATGTGATCATTAAATTTCGGATTAAGTAGCTGTATCAAGACAGGCATCCTTGTTCCGTGCGTTTTGTTTACAAAAATGTTAACTAGTTGGCGCAAGTTCCCAAGCCGACAGTGATGACGTATATTCAGTTTCTAGCTGCTGTGCTGTCCATTAGCTAGGGGTGGGGGGCGCTCTTCTCAGCAGATAGAGCTTTAGCTAGGGGGTAGTGTTTACTCAGTCTGAAGCAAGTCAAGGCCCTATCCTATATAGCAGTGATGTCAAAGCAAGCGCATTTTTCTGACCTCGACGTCGTGCGCGGGCATCAAGCGCTAAGTACGGAAATAGGAAGGGTTGTGTATATGAATAAGCAGCCGGTAGGATTAAGAAAACCGTAGTGCACAAACTTCAAACGGAACGTGAAATTTTATGTCGTTATTTTTATATGTCTTCTTTCTGTTTGATATTATCCATATTGTCTGTAAAACAAAAGTACCAACACCAATTTCTTAATATTGCAGTTGTGTTTTAATGTTAATAACATAATAAAGAGTTAAGAAGGAATATTCACTTAAATTCCATAGTAGTACAAATATACTGTACTGAATGGATGAAAAACACCATTCATAAAGAAAGTGATATCCCAAAAAAAGAGATTGAGTATGACATAAGTTGGAATTGATATTGATGGTATCTTTAGCCTTAGCCCATAAAAGTAATCAATAAACTATTGAAAACAATATTACAGTACAAGCCAAAGTTATCTAGGTGCTGTATATGTTTTAAGTGCAACTAATATTACATAACAAAAGTCTTATCGCATTATGCTTTTAAAGTGATACTGGTGCGCAACTTCCTATCTTCGGAATATTAAATTATTTTCTCTAAATCTGCTCAAGCTATAGAGCTGACATTTTTGCAACACATGAGCACATTTCTTCTGTTTATGATGTAACAATAGTTTCTTTGTTAATTCATTTCCTTACAAACACTTTCCATCCCAATATTTTCAAAATGTTCAATAAACTATCATCAGTAATACGTATTTACGGTAGGCTATATTAGATTTACGAAAACATTCTTTCAGTACCTGTAAGGCTACTAAATAAATAGGCCTATATCTGAAAATTTCACTTTTCTATAAAAAAGTTGAGAAAATATTTCTTTTGAATAAAAAACAAAAATTTGTAAAAAATGAGCATTAAAATTAAAACTTACATTCTTATAATGCACTTATACTTCTCAGACAAATTAAAAAATTAACATGGATAAGTTTTAATAAGTTCTCTTCCCTTCATCTATTGAATCAATGCTGGCTATCCCTATATATACTGTAGATCGATCAAGCGGCATATACTACCTCTTTCGCCTGTGTCTTTCCTTTCCGCTGTAAAGCGCTCAGGTTCTCCTGAGCTCTAAAGCGCGCGCTTGCTCCTATGGGCATCAATTGACATGACTGCTATATACCTATACAACCTATCCGTCCACACTTGTGGAGTAACGGTCAGCGCGTCTGGCTGCGAAACCAGGTGGCCCGGGTTCGAATCCCGGTCGAGGCAAGTTACCTGGTTGGGGTTTTTTCCGGGGTTTTCCCTCAACCGAATACGAGCAAATGCTGGGTAACTTTCGGTGCTGGACCCCGGACTCATTTCACCGACATTATCACCTTCATATCATTCAGACGCTAAATAACCTAGATGTTGATACAGCATCGTAAAATAACCCAATAAAAAAGCAACCTATCCTGATACAGCTACTTTATGCGAACCTTAGTGATAATTTGGCAGCGAAACATTTGTCCGTTGGGAGACAGGCAGATGATTTTAGGTTAACTGTGTTCTAGAGTCCCTGTGCTGTGTATAATAAAAGGCGGCTGTTGTTCGCTTGTTACTTGCTTTGTGTTGCAGTCGACGAGTAACTTACATCATGGGCTAGAGACCACACAGTTTGGTATAATTTCGAAAAAAAAAATCGTGATATTGTATTACCTTTCGCTTTTTATCTCTCATTAATTTTATTGTAACATAATCGCAATACTTTCGTATAAATTGGAAAGCGACTTTTACGTGAAAAATAACCCAATATTACATACACATTAAGGGTGAATATTATTAGAGAAGACTGTTGTACCTTTAGCATAGTGTGCCTTTGAACATTTTTTGTTTTTAAATTTTTGCTGCTACCTAGAGGACTTAAACTGAAGTAGATTGTAGAGAAAGCCGCTAAGTAGCTCTGGTCGTAGTTTCGGTTTGATTTACTGCAAAGTGTGAGTTCCGTGGACAAAGACGTTTTTTTAGTACCAAAATTAAATATTTCGTTCATTAATGTATGTTTTCTAACACAAAACCAGATTGTATTTGTTACTATCTTTCAAGTACGATGTGTTCCCTATCATCTGATGAGTAATAACATATTTTAATTTCCATGATTTTTTCGAATATCTAGTTTTGGGAGCCATATTTGTTTAAAAGTGCACCCTCTTGTACCTTTGAACACTAAACATCTTGTGTCATGGAACATGTTCCAAAGTACACGAAACTATCGGTTTTTGTTTTTCTTTTATTGTAAGATCATGTCACGAAATAAGTCTGGATTTACGAGGCCCCCAATTGATCTGCATGCCTTGAAGAAAGCTGTTGAAGCAGTTATTGCTTCTCCAGGAGATAAAATCACAATCAGAGAAGCCTGCTCTGGTTTATGATGGCAAAAACATTTTAAATATAATTCTCAGTTTTTACAACTATATTCCCACCCATATTCCATGTGTTCTAACTTACAAGAGGGTATGTTCCAAGGTACATGAACCTGTTGTACATTTGAACACATTACATATCCCTTCATTTTATTTTTTCCATCCTTAGTATATCTGCAAAATAGGAAAATACATACAGGAAGTTGTAAAGGAATCTTCAGTAATTATTTCAAGCATTTTTTATTTAAAAAAAATTTCATTTCCAAAAATAAAAAAAAATAAAATGTGAAAAATATTTAAAGGTACAAAAGGTTTCGTGCATCGATGTATTCTACATATTAAAATTAAGCACAACTTTATAACACTCAGAAAAAAATATTATTTATATAATGTTACATCTGCTTTTTTAATTTGTGGAATAAAAGTATAGCAGAAGTCATGTTATTTTCTTTCATTTTACGCCTAAAGTCAATAACAATAATGTTTCTTTGTCAACTGATGCTCAAGGAACCCAGACACATTTCAACACAGCAAAATGCAAATTCAGATTAATTCAGCTTGTAAGGCATAAGTCACGTCAGCTTTAATATTGGAAGTGTTGAAAGATTGTTTGAAAACAATTTCTTCCAAGTAAGGAATTCTACACTGCAATCAGTACTTTTTATATCCTTGAAGTAACTCCTTGATTTAACCTTATCTGTGACTGCATGAACATTATCAACATTTATCTGTACAATTTTTGCTGAGTTCAATAATTGATTTAAATTTACAAACAATGAATATGAATCTTGTAACTCGTATTCTTCAATATTCTTATCACCAGTTTACTGACATACTTAAATAATTATTATATTTCAGTCTTTAAGTCCAAACTGAGATGGTTAATTAATTTGCCTCCACCTCCCCTACATCACTATAAATTACTGTATTCAGTTTACACTTCAGGTCATTATGCAAAAATCTGTGGTCTCTAGCTATCCTTCTCCGTCCATGACTATGATTACTGACGCGCAAGTAAACAAACCCGTATGTCGAGTAAAGGAACAGCAAACCTGTTTCATCAGGCACTAAGTTTGGTTGCCTGGTAATCATTGAATATTTGAAGAAACAACTATACTTCGTCCCGTAACGTCTGACAAGATGTAAACATTGTCGGTACATGAAGAGAGAAGTATGATTGCTATTGAACCAATGACACAGTTCTCATTCCAAGCTTATCTTGGAGTTAGGAGGGGGTAGAACGTTTTAGACCGCCCAACTTCAATTCAAGCGTGGAATGAGATCTCTGCCATTTGTTGAATATCAATATATTTTACTCCTCTCCTCCTCTGCCGGCATAATGGAACGAAGTATAGAAGTGAGGTGTCTTATAGTTACAGTGAAAATAATTGAGACTAATTAAAATGTGTCTCAGTGAAACATACAGCAGAGTCCGTATAGGTCACTTTCTATATGATGATTTTCCAATTCACTGTGGGCTACAGCAGGGAGATGCACTATCACCTTTACTTTTTAACTTCGCTTTAGAATATGCCATTAGGAAAGTTCAGGATAACAGGCAGGGTTTGGAATTGAACGGATTACATTAGCTTCTTGTCTATGCGGATGACGTGAATATGTTAGGAGAAAATACACAAACGATTAGGGAAAACACGGAAATTTTACTTGAAACAAGTAACGCGATCGGTTTGGAAGTAAATCCCGAAAAGACAAAGTATATTATTATGTATTACCAGAATATTGTACGAAATGGAAATATAAAAATTGGAGATTTATCCTTCCAAGGGGTGGAAAAATTCAAATATCTTGAAGCAACAGTAACAAATATAAATGACACTCGGGAGGAAATTAAACACAGAATAAATATGGGAAATGCGTGTTATTATTCGGTTGAGAAGCTTTTATCATCCAGTCTGCTGTCAAAAAATCTGAAAGTTAGAATTTATAAAACAGTTATATTACCGGTTGTTCTGTATGGTTGTGAAACTTGGACTCTCACTCTGAGAGAGGAACATAGGTTAAGGGTGTTTGAGAATAAGGTGCTTAGGAAAATATTTGGGGCTAAGAGGGATGAAGTTACAGGAGAATGGAGAAAGTTACACAACACAGAACTGCACGCATTGTATTCTTCACCTAACATAATTAGGAACATTAAATCCAGACGTTTGCGATGGGCAGGGCATGTAGCACGAATGGGCGAATCCAGAAATGCATATAGAGTGTTAGTTGGGAGACCGGAGGGAAAAAGATCTTTGGGGAGGCCGAGACGTAGATGGGAGGATAATATTAAAATGGATTTGAGGGAGGTGGGATATGATGATAGGGACTGGATTAATCATGCACAGGATAGGAACCGATGGCGGGCTTATGTGAGGGCGGCAATGAACCTTCGGGTTCCTTAAAAGCCATTTGTATGTATGTGAATAGACGGGCACAAACATTCGGACATTTAACTAGTTTAAGAAACAGAACTTGAAACCACCGGCGTAGCTCTATCGACTAAGAGATTGGGTGCCGATCCGGAGTTGCGTTCGGACGCGGGATCGATCCCCGCTTGGGCTGATTGATTACCCGGTAGCTTTTGGCAAGGTTTTCCCCAACCGTAAATGAAAGTCAGGTAATCTATAGCGAATTCTCGGCCTCGTCTCGCCAAATACAACCCCGCTATCACCAATTTCATCGACGCTAAATAAACGTAATGGTTGATACAGCGTCGTTAAATAACCAACGGAGGAAAAAGAAAAAAAAACAAACAGAATTAGAAATGATTATGGTTAGTAACGAAACTAATTCGAACCTGTTTAACATGTGTAGTAATCATTTGTATATATAAATATTTATTGCAGGTATAAGAGGAATGTTAGAAGTAGAACAGTGTAAAACCTTCTATAGAGAATTAGGAAAATGAATAAATTAGAATAAGACAAATTAAATACGGATGGTAGTATTATGGGAATGACTTGTGAAGGAAAAATTAGTGTTTATTTAAGTGCGCAGGTACACCTTTCGCTGCTATAATATTACAATATTTCAACATTTTCTTCCTCTGAATCTTTAGGTCCTCTGGAAACAAAAATAGGCATGCTTAAAATACACCGTTTGTACGTCAATAAATAAATTTGAAGTTTTTGATATATTATATTTTTAATTCTATTTCCTTTAGATTTTTTTTTTCAGCCGAGCAACTTTTAAATGGTAACCCGATGATATGTTAATGAAACTTAGCATGCATTTCAATTTCTCTCATGTGAACAACATATAGTAAAAAAATCTTTAAGTTAAAATAGATACTATATTTTAAAAAGTAACATTTATCAAATTTTTTGAAAGGAAATTAGTATAAAATAAAATACATCTTCAAAACTAACATGTTAGAGGCTTTGCTATATGTTGTAGACATGTTTATTAATGGTACATTATGCAACGAGCCTATAATGGTAGTAACTAAGATTCAAGTATGTTCGTTTATGAAACGAGCGCAAGCGAGTTTCACAATTTTCATACAAGCGTCTTAATTACAATTATACGCAAGTTTCATACGACTTTTTATGCTCGACCATATTTCTAACTTGAAATTATTCAAAATTAGGTCATGTTATGGTTATGTGCGAACTGACCTGAATTGTGAGATGTGCGCAGACGCGAAAGTATTGATTTTTTTCCGAGGCCGAATATCATTGACCTTGATAGAGAATAAGATTAACATTAGTCTGATATAACCTGGAAATTGATTTATAATTGAAAAACGAGATGACACATTGAATTTATTTGAATATTATTTACAATTAACGCTAATTATTATAGTAACAGAACATAACCTTCTGCGACAGTATTGGATTTCCACCCTCCGTGACTTTTCGCTAATTGTCTTTCGATTGCATATCCGAGAATAATCGATACTTGGGGTTTGATAACGGTACAAAGGTGATTTGTCATTGGCTGAACATCTGAACTTTAATGAATAGGTGTACTTTAATGAGGTGCATTAAAGGGCTACTACCAGGTGTATAATTACTACATTTCGGCATGGTCGAGCATAAAAAATAGATCAAAAGACGAATCGCACCAAAATTCAAATAGCCTATATAAGTAATTTATTTTTGAAACGCTGCCCGGCTGTAAAAATCTCAGAAATGTGTCATAATAAAAAAATAACTAATGGGTTATCAAAAACGTTAACCCCTCAGCCGAGCGAGTCTAATTTAGCTTAATTTATACTTTGTACAGTCTAAGTAGGAAGTAAGTATTATGTTATTAGGAGCTAGTATACAGTGTTCCCAATTCAGCGGATTTCCCACTAGATCTGGCGTTTTTCAATATCAGTTCAGAGGGTAAAATTTAGTAAATTTGCATTGCTGATATAGGAATTTAGCGGTAGTTTAGTTTTAGTTCTCACAGCTGTAAAATATTCGAATTTCACATTGACACAATAGAACAGAGGTCTCCAAAAAGCGTATCATCATTCGTGCTCTCGATGCTGCCCGCCGAACACAGTGTGCTGTAAGGCTAGAAAAGGTGAAGAGACTCGTACCTCAACAGATAGGAGCGATCAGTGGGGGATCGCGGCAACGGTCTGCTTATGTTCGCAAATAATAACATCAAAAGAATGAGAAATATCATACGTTTGTATATTATTTTGACATACTATGAAGCTGGAGCCCCGTCTGTTGCTATTGACACAAGCCATTGCAAACTCATCCTCTCCTGTTCTGTAGTGTCTTTAGTGCCTGGAAAAGATCTTCTCCAGTAGTATTTTGTAATTACATTTAGAAGACATTCAGACACAGTAAAATATTCATTAACTCCTCGGATGAAAATGGCTAGGTGATCTTTGACAATTCTATCTGTGCTTTCGTCCAATGCAAGTGAGTAAGCTACAAACTGGTTAATTGTAGTTTCGAATTCAGATTCAATTGCATTTACAATCTTGAAATTCCTTCTCTGAACTGTAATTGGAAACAATTTAATCATCTTAAACTTTGACTTTGTTTTGGACACAGTATTTTAGTAACGTCCTGTATGCACGATTTTACAAATGATGCTTCTGTAAAGGACTTCATTGATTTTCCAATATTCCAAACTAAAACATAGCTAGCAAAAAGCTTTTTTTGTTTAAGACTGAGGACACGTGTGTGATTTGTGTTTGTATTTTCTTGTTTTATATTTATCAAAATATTTGTAGGCCTACACATTTAACCTAAAATTAAACGAAAAACAATATGTTTGTCATGCGGAACTGAGTGTAAACGTATTGTAATATACTGATTATTCTGTATAACCAACAGTCATACACATAGCCCCAAAATAAATTATTTTCACATGTCCAGCATGCCTGTAATTGTATGATATTCTTTGTGAAGAGTCAAGTATTGTCTCGCATGTTGAATTTTAACACATCCTTAAGAATTTTCGAACAAATTAAGCATTTCTCATACTCCCCACTCAAAAAAAAAAATTCTCTTCCTATTCATCCTTGAATGTACTACGTCCATGATTAGAAGACATTGTAAAACTGTGGAACACTCCGACCAACACAATGAAAATGACAGTCCGCCACTGCTCTTCGTTTACGCATAAGTACAGATGGAGATGGGTGAGGCGGAGCGCGCTCGTTACGTACTGGCTTCGGTTCCTCTCAGGGGCTTACTCGCGAGTAGGTTTTTGGAGACGTCTGCTATAGACTATAGCAATTTAGCGGTTTCTACTCTGTTTCACAGCGGATTTTTAAGAATCCAGTACACAATACTGGTAGCATGGACTATTCTAACAATAAGTAAAAAAAAAGGATAATTAAACGTGTTTCCGATTAGAGATGGGAACGATACATCGGTTTTTACGAAATACCGATATTTTCGTTTCGATATAGCGGTATATCGATATCGAAATTTTGATTCAATATATCATATAATATATTGGTTTTCTCATAGATTTATCGAATTTTTATGGAATTATTGTCATTATCAAAAACAACAAAATCCACACTAGACAACTCCGATCATTCCCGAGAGATGGCGCTACTGAAGGTGGACAGTTACATAATTGTGCAACCTCACTCAATACCTTGTTCTAATTCGCTGGACTGGAATTCGAATTAAAACTGTTTAATATTCAGCACCAAATTCAAAATGTAGCGTATGCGAACAGGCGGAAGGTTTATCTACTACTGTTTTAATATTGTTATTAATGTTCTCCAAGGCACCCACCCTGAATGGGAACCGTCTGACCTCAAAACAGGTAACAAAACTTTTATTTCTATATTCTGAAATGGAGAGAGAAACAAGGATTTAATACCGATGTGACATTTGCTTACGTCTATGATTCCTATACACAACGTAATGCTGATATTATTTTCTTATTATATCTTTTAGTGCATAAAAATTCTATCCATATAATTATCACCATTGTTGTTTGGAATATTGCAGTGTAACAGTAACTTGCAATGGGAACTTACTATAGATGGATTGTATCAAATCAACTGTGAAGTGTGTTACAAACTTGTAACATTCTAAGTACGGTTTACTTACATTTAAAAATAATTACAAGTTCTGCTTAATTACATTTAATAGTAATATACGTTACAAGAGCGGTATGTTGACGTTTTCATGTTCGAGGAAAAGATTGAAAAAGCGAAACGTAGTTGAGCTTTTTTTAATTTCCGAGAACATGAAAACAAACATACCGCTCGTGTATCGTACATTATTTTGTGCGAAGATCGTTTATTATATACCTGAAAGACGAATTTCTAATTAGTTGCAATGAAATCTCCATGTTGGTTTCTGTTTAATGACGGCAACTTCGGAAAACCAAAATATCTTTCTTCAACATTGTTGCTATAAAATGTTTTCTGTGTTTAATATACTCCAGCAGGCCGTGATATACGTCTGTCTTTTTTTTCCCCCAGTCTATAAATGCGAACTTAAAACAAACGGTAAGGTTATGTAATGATTTATTTTTCATTTTAATATTTCAACAATATTACTTATATAACATATTGCAGTAATAACATCGGCATCTGGATTCTTGTTGATTTTTTTACGGCTTCCTTGATGTTACTTGTATCAGGAATGCAATAAGTTTCGTGGAGTCGTAGACTTGACTTAATTTTTACAAATATTTAAAAACAATAATTAACATTGAAATTTAGGTGAAATTGCAGTGGTAAGTTTCCAATTTATAATTCTTACTATGTTAAACGTCTCTAAAATAATATGTTAAAAGCCTAAAGCAGTAAAAGGAATGTCGCGGTTAAGCGGTAAGAAGATGGAAATTGTTATGTGTGTTACGTTGGGAATACTGAATGTGGTATTTCACACTTACCGCGTATTGGTTCTGTGCGGAAAACAAGAAAATACGCACGATCTCGCACAAAAATGATTACGTTGTTAGGTAGAAATGAGCATTATATCTGTGTCCTGGACTGAATCCTGTATAACATTAGAATAATTGAATCGTGTTTCAATATCAAATACTCAACCATGCAGAGTTTACCTCTCTTTCCCACTATATAATTTAAGCTCCCTTGCCTCCACCATAATTTTGATTTATGTTAGGATCTACATCATATGGTATTGAAAATATATTGTTTATTTTTACAATTTTACATTTATGCATTTCACCGTTATGATGTTAACTTCAATGGTGAAAATGAATATTAAAATTTAAGTAATTTTATCGTAATAGAGTAAATGTACGCCTAGAAATGCAATTTGCTTACGGAATAAAGATATATCGATAGTCAATCGATATATTTTCTGCGATATATATTATTTATCGAAATTAGATTTGCAATATATTGCAATATCAATATATCGGTATTTAATTTATTTCCTCCATCACTACTTCCGATTGAAATAAGATGTTTCACTGTTGTAACGTATAGCCTATGCTTTGTACACTACACGAAATGTATACTAATAATAAATCTGTAGCCGAAATTTTTCTGGTAATTTTCGATTTTCCAAAAATAATTGGTCCTAACATATATAATTAACCACCCTGAAACCGAAAATCACTTTTTTGAAATTTTTGTTTGTATGTCTGTCTGTCTCTCTGTATGTATGTTTGTTACCTTTTCACGCGATAATGGCTGAACGGATTTCGATGAAAATTGGAATATAAATTAAGTTCGTTGTAACTTAGATTTTAGGCTATATGGCATTCAAAATATATTATTTAAAAGGGGGGTTATAAGGGGGCCTGAATTAAATAAATGAATTATCTCGCTTATTATTGATTTTTGTGATAAATGTTACATAAAAAAAGTTTCTTAAAAAATAGCTTGCGATACGTTTTATTCCTTGAAAAATTGTGATAGGATTGATATTTAATGAGATAAATGAGTTTTAAAATTAAAATAACTGCCATCTAAGGCCGTGTAATGAATTAAAAAACAAATAGCTTCGTCTATAAGAGGCCTTGGACAGCAACAATCGAAAGCTATGAAAGATAGCCTACAGAGAATGTTTCTGTGTTTGCATGAAGTAATATCGGAAGCTAAATTAACCGATTTGTATAATTAATTATTATTTCACCATTGGAAAGTGTAGTTTCTCTAGATGGACATAATGGTGTAATGTTATTACAGTAACTTCTGATATAATATAATATAATATAATATAATATAATATAATATAATATAATATAATATAATATAATATAATATAATATAATATGTAATATTATATAATATAATTTAAGTTATTTGAAGGGTTCACAACCATAGTGGGCCAAGCGCCATTTACTGAATACGTAGAAAACAAGGGTTAAAATTAAGTTATTACCATAATTCAATGGAAACCTATAACAAGTAAAATACAATATACACATTAAATCTAAATGATGTCAGTTTTCATTAAACTATGGTTGCATGTAATAAAAATTAAGAAACAGGTTAAAGGAATTGTCATTGCACAAAATGAGTGTCTCTGAACCAAAATGATCGAATTTTAATTATTTGGATGCAATTTAAATTAAGTAACATATTAAACGATATCCTTCTATCAAACACGAATGTTCCCTGGATCAAACGTCCTATTTTAATTATGTGATTGCTTTATATTTATTTCTAACGGGTGCAGCGGAGCGCACGAGTACAGCAATTTATGAAATAGTATTCTACAGTATGATATTCTTGCGGGCTCTAAAAGTAGCTGCAATAAATTAAATTTTGAGTTGGAGACACCTGTGAGATATAATTCATTACTCGCATTAATAAAATTATTGTGCAGTGGAATTAGTTCTGGAGTTAATTTTTTAATGAGAGAAAAATTTTCCATCAATTTAGCCTATTACTTCTTCGATTGAGAAGCAGGTTCATTTTTTGTGTTGTTCGTAGTGACGTGGCGTAAGGCATCATGCCTAGGATTCACGTTAAGTACTTTGATTCAGTCTTCTTGTGGACTATATTTTCTCATGAAATTTGGGCTAGAGTTTGGGACTGGTGCCTAACTAGCATCACGATGAATTTGAGGAGGTATGATAAGTAGCGAGATTCGGTTATGGAAACCAGATATAACGGTTGGGATTATTATCGCATTCTAGTTAGGTGATGATTCACCTCTTGCTGGGGCATATGAATGTGAACCCTGCAGATCGGCCTTTGGGTTTCGTGGTCTGTCGCGCCATGGAAAAAAATAGACCTCTAAGAATGACCTTAGAGTTTTAGGAACCTCATTTCTAAACTGTCTTAAAATCGCAATGCTCCTACCCATAGAAAATAAGTGAATTAATCTTCTCCTCTCTGCATTCCCCTTGTTCTATTTTAATTCTTCTTCTACTTCTCTTCCTCTTCTTCATCTTCGTATTTCCCTAGTCGTCTTATAATACTCTTGTTCTCCCAGTATTCCCCTTCGTCCTTTATTTTCCTCATTCTCCTTGTATTTTCCTTCTATTTTATTTGCTCTCGTTGTATTATCTTTGTTCTGCTTGAATTATACTTTCATTCCTCTTGTATTCTCCTTTCTCTTCTTTTTTCTTCTTGTTCTCCCCGTATTCACTTCTTCTTTCTGTATTTCCCTTGTTCTCGAGGTATTCCCTTTGTTACCTTAATACTCCCTTTGTTTTCCTTACATCTTTTTCTTCTCTTTGCATTCTCCTTGTCCTCAGTGTTTTCCCCTTGATCTCCTTGTATTCCCCTGATCTTTGTATTACTCTTTTCTCCTTGTTATCATTATATTCTCCTTTTTCTCCCGTATTCCCCCTTTCCTCCTTAATTCTCATTTTACCTTGTATTATAGTTTGACAACTTCAAGTGAAACCCCATAAAACACGCCAACTTCTGGAATCTCTCTCTTTCTTTCTTCTCTCTTCCTCGTTCCTCGTCATTCAGGCACCAATCACCACGTAAATATCTGAGAGGGTGTGTGTGGGCATCGCGACCAATAGAAGAACCGCTCTCCAGTATTACCACAATAACGGATTCTTCATTTTTGCCTCGACTGTCGGCTAGAAAGGTTCCATTATGCTAGCATTGCAGGCAACTGGTCAACCTTTTCAAGCTTTTGTTAGCAGGTTTGACAAACTGTGAGAGGACCTGCAAGTACATAGTGCATAGTGCTCTCTCCCTTCCCCCCGTGCTTTCTCACTTGCTCCTCCCCAAGACAGCCAGCGCTCACGTAGTAACTCGGTCAGGGTTTCAGTTCGATTTGTCAATCTATACACCCTTTCTCCTTGTATTCCTCATGGTTTCCTCGTATTTCCTTAATGTCCTTGCATCTCCATTCTGTCATTATATATCCCCATTTTCTCCTTGTATGTCGGCTTCGGTAACGTAGTCGGTATAGTGCAGGCCTTCTGGGCTCGAGATTGCGGGTTCGATCCCGGCCCAGGTCGATGGCATTTAAGTGTGTTTAAATGCGACAGGCTCATGCCAGTAGTTTTACTTGCATGTAAAAGAACTACTACTACTACTACTACTAATACTACTACTACTACTACTACTACTACTTACTGGCTTTTAAGAAACCCAGAGGTTCATTGCCGCCCTCACATAAGCCCACCATAGATCCCTGTCTGAGCAAGATTAATCAAGTCTCTATCATCATATCCCACCTCCCTCAAATCCATTTTAATATTATCTTCCCATCTACGTTTCGGCCTCCCCAAAGGTATTTTTCCCTCCGGCCTCTCAACTAACACTCTATATGCATTTCTGGATTCGCCCATACGTGCTGCATGCCCTCCCCATCTCGAACGTCTCGAAGAATACAATGCGTGCAGTTCTGTGTTGTGTAACTTTCTCCATCCTACTGTAACTTCATTCCTCTTAGCCCTAAATATTTTCCTAAGCACCTTATTCTCAAACACGCTTAACCTATGTTCCTCTCTCAAAGTGAGAGTCCAAGTTTCACAACCATAAAGAATAACCGGTAATATAACTGTTTTATAAATTCTAACTTTCTGATTTTTTGACAGCAGACTGGATGATAAAAGCTTCTCAACCCAATAATAACAGGCATTTCGTAAAAGAACTCCTGTGGGATAAAATTCTGGCACACGGCGAGGCTGATATAACCTTTGCAGTTGCGAGCGTCGTTAAATAAACCATAATTTTTTTTCAACATAAAATAAAATTGAAGCAAGAAAACAATATTAGTTTTTATTAACGAATCAATCTATTTGACAGTCCGTCACATACAGATTTTATAATGATTAACTAAAATATCTATAAAGCATTTATAAAGTAGTCAAAGGAGAAATACGTCTAGTAATAACTACAATATGAAAACCGTTTTATATTAATTGTTGTAGAAATTAAGTTAACAGCTCCTAAAATTGAAGAGACACCTGCTAAGTGTAATGAAAATGTTGCTAAGTCAACTGATGCTCCAGCCTGTGCAATGCCAATAAACTACTTTCTGATATTAATAATATCATAATTATAATATTAACTACAAGAATAATATTTACACAAATAAATCACCGTCTATGGTTCAACATTTTTATTGCAACAAGGTTCCACGGATTACATGGAACAACTACGATTCTTCTTGCTTGCAGTAATCTTTTTAATATTTTATTTAGAAATTGCACTATTATTACCAATAACAATTATTATATACGCATCAAGAGTTATAATATGAACAATTGAAGAGTCCACTGCCAGAATGATGGATGTAATTTGGAATACATTTTGTAGTACAAGCAATTCAAAGTTTGAAATGCTTAGTGCTCAAAGCTTAACTCTGATTTTCGGATCATTACTGGACAATGACTATCAGTGTTAATGCCATATAACTCTCTATGTAGATTCTATATGTCTTAAGCTATGCATTGACAATCTTGGTTCATTTTCGACAAGAAAGTGACATCCATCATTCTTGCAGTGGACTCTTCAATTATTAGAACAAAATATTTTTGACTAATTCTAGTAATAGGGTTATATCATGAACGAAATCAAGGATCTCAATTTGAGGAGAAAATAAATTCCTAACAACAATAAATAGAGCTAATTGAAAACTAGATCTGACGTTGATGTTGTTTGGAGTAGCCACTGACTTATTTTGCTTTTGTACTGAAAATATTCGTCTAAAATGGTAGCTACAATAAAGAAAGAGAAAAATCGTCAGGAAGCACTTTGTCTGCAGGAGGATACAAAAAGAAGGCGAAAGTCAGTATAAAGTATCATAATGAAGCTAATGTCTCGAGACCGTGGAAGTGATACGATTCCATAGTATAAAGTGAAAGGGAATTATTTAGAAAGAAGTAACTGGAGAAAGGTTCGTAAGACAAATTATTGCAATCAAGAAAGAGAAGAGAAAAATATAAATTAATGAAAAGCTCAGGAAGAGGGAGTACATTCGAAGTAAAGTGGAATAGAATGCAATCTACTAAAGAAGGAAAGAAGTTGGACAAGATTAAAAATGTTACACGCAAAACATACATTGAAACTACTATAAACAATAGAAAGTATTTTAGTTTCATAATTTTAGACATGATTGTTAGTGAAATGTAGGGTTATTACAAAAGAAAGAGACAACTGCTAGATATGCTACATGGTCAGAACTGTTTAACATATAAAAATTCATCTCACATGGTTTTGTAAATATATTTAAACATCTTACAAATAAATGTTCGAAATGTGACAAACGACATAAGGCGGTAGTCGAATTGTTACGGAACATATAGCAATATAATTTCGTCAACATTTTCACAAGCTAGGCCTACTCTGGTGCGATTTGTTATGTTATCTAGAC
The DNA here is from genome assembly GCF_040183065.1 of Periplaneta americana. NCBI lineage: Eukaryota > Metazoa > Arthropoda > Insecta > Blattodea > Blattidae > Periplaneta > Periplaneta americana. Next base: position 160,376,163 of record NC_091121.1, read on the forward strand.
TAGTGAAAGTTAACTGAATAAAAACCCGGATTTTCGCATTCTCCCATAGAAATAAGTTACAGGGTGTTAAGTCGGGACTTCTTGGCGGCCAAAGTTTGTATAATCCGTTTCTAACTGAAATGTTGCACAACCAATCCAGCGTTGTGGAAGAGGTCTAGTAAGATGATGTCATTGTTCCCAGCGTCAGTGTTATGGTACTCACTTATGCTGGAAAATTAAAGTTCACGCTGTCTTCATGTATTTAAGACATCAACAAATAAATGAGAAACTCCTTTGGAAAAAGTTGTCATACAATATTTTTTAAGACATAGCACAAAACATATTAACCTTTGGAAAATACCAGACATTACAATATAATTCTATATATTGCAAGTCCGGATGGAGCAGTTGGTATAGGGCTGGCCTTCTGTGCCGGGTTCGATCCTGGCTCAGGTCGATGGCATTTAAGTGTCCTTAAATGCGACAGGCTCATGTCAGTAGATTTAATGGCATATAAAAAAACTCCTGTGGGACAAAATTCTGGCATACCGGCGACGCTGATATAATCTCGGCAGTTTTGGGTGTCGTTAAATAAAACATAATGAATTAATTATATATACGAAGGTCATTTCATAAGTCATGGCAACTATATTATATCGGCCAATAAAGCTCCAGGAATATAAATTCACTATATGCGATTGAAGGTCACTAGAATGTGCTTGGCAATACTAGTACCAAATTGGGTCCGGGTACAGGAGGCAATGGGTGAGGGAAATTGAAATATATTGAAATACAAATCATTGTTTTATTATGCACAAAAGGAAGAAAAGTACATTACTCACAGCTAACACCCTTCAAAGTAAGGCCTCCACACATCTTTGCCAACGATGATGCAGACGTTGAATACCATCAATTGTGTGCTATTCGTCTACTGTACTCCAACCACGAGAAAGTCTTTGGGGAATGAGACGAAGCGGGGTGATGCTGTGAATGAATGTTGATGTCATAAGATGTCATAAGGTCACACACATGGGTACTCGTTTCTCTATTGGCTAGCTCTCACAGCACAAACGATAACATTGATACACACATATTTATACTACCCTAGTTACAAAATTAGATCACTGTTAATCTCCTGGTCTTTTAATCTCTCCATGCAGGAAATAACATATACAGGAGAGCGCATGGTTTTTAAACTGACGTTATAACGGTAATATTATCTACTTCGTTCCAATAGATGACGCAATAGTAAGCGCATTCGTTTCACGGTTGATCTTATGGCTGGAGAACAGTATGTGTACCACCTCTCGTCGAAGCGCTCTCCATGTTTGAAGGCCTTCACCCATCGTGCAACAGTTGGATAAGGCAACCCCATGGTTCTCGTAGCTCAGAATGACTGACGAGCTTTTCTGTCACGAATAACTGCAATTCTCACGTATGACCGCTGTTCATCTTTACTTACATGCATCTTGGAGCACAGCTTCTAAAATACTGTAGTAACTTTTGCGTGTTCTGTCAACTAGCCACCAGTGCACATAGATGCAATCTCGCTGTGGAATCCCGTAGAGTGCACAACAGGTTTACAAGCGTATATACTGAATCAACTACATTTTCAGTTATTCGGACGTAGACTTCGTGGAATTGCCACGAGAATCGTAAGGTTTACTGCGCACGCGGTATAGACTGTATGAGAAGGGGGCGTGCAAAAGATGAAGTATGTCTCTGATGTAAACACTGAGCAGTATACTACGGTTACAATAAAAGCTGTATCCTGCAGTCAAGAAATATAATGAATGATCATTGAAGTAGGAAATGTCTAAACATGTAAATACACAATTATTTATAGTGAGATGTATTAACTCTTAAATGTAAGATACTCACATCATCCTTAAATATGTGCATTGCAGTGGAGAGTTACGTACATTTTGAGCGACTGCAAAGTAACCTCCTCCGATGGTCACTTAAACAGTTTTTATTTTGGGAAAATGTACGTTCAACATCACACGATTTAATACGTACATATTTGAAGAACGTAAAATCACTACTTTTTAGTACACCAACTTCATATGTCTTGTCGTGACCTAATAGTACATAATTTATAATACGAAGTTGTGAATAGGCAGAATTTTTAGCAATAACGTTTCTCAACTTACATTTAACTTTTTCTGAAATTAGTGATATGTTATTTTGTATAACTGTTTGTGATACTTTATCCACTATATTAAGGGCTTCTGAGACTTGTAGTGTAGACGATTCTAACAGGATGATGGTTTTGGACACGATTTTAAAATTATTAGAATCAATGTACAGATTAGTATCTTGGAAAAAAAATTTTGTTTTATTTAACGACGCTCGCAACTGCAGCGTCACCGGATGTGCCGGAATTTTATCCCGCAGGAGTTCTTTTACATGCCAGTAAATCTACTGACATGAGCCGATCCTGAAATATATTACGGCATGTTAGATTGAATTCTTGTCTGCACTGAACAAATGTTAAGCTTTGACTATTCCAAACACAGTAATGCAAAAACAAGTGCTTACATAGGTATACATTAGCTGTAGCTGCTCTATCTATTTGGACCGGTCACAACTCTTAACATGAACTGCTTATACTACGAGACCGGGCGGTCGCTCACCTCCTCTATACTACCGTACATCGGCAACTTGATAGCATGCTGCGTGTGGCAATTCAACGAAGTCTATTCGGAAGATATATCATAGTTGCTATGACTTATTAAATGACCCTCATATATATATATATATATATATATATATATATATATATATATATATATACCAATCACAGGATGTTCCGAGGTTTACCCCAACTGTAGAAATCAAAGGATGAAGCTGTAAAATATCTTAGAGTGCACTTAGATCGCAGTCTATAAAGAAAACATCATATCAAAAATAAGCTTAAATTGGCCTACTCAAGACTCACTAAATTATATCCGCTTGTCAACAAGAAATCATTTCCAAAGCTACAAAATTACATGCTACTTAACACATCTCTGTTATGATCTCTACAGCTTTACGCCTGTCCTGTCTAGGGTAGAGCTGCAAGAAGTAGAATGAGGCCTACGAATTTCACTCAATTCTCCTTGGTTTGTCCGTTAACGAGCAACTACAAAGAGAAACTTGTATTGACACAGTGAAACTGTTCATTCATTCACAATCTAAGAAGTTCTATAAAAATCTAGAAAATGTTTCAGGCGCAGTTCACTGCTCTCTCAGAAGAAAGTATACATTTCCCACCAGAATCAAGAGCCGACTTCCCATGGATCTAATATTGTAACAAACAAAAATATCATCACACACCTCGTTTATCATTTATAATAATTTAACCAATTTTTTATTCACTGAGAGACCCTATCTAAGCTACCCTTCAATATTAGACATTGTATTTGTATTTAATTTATGCTGGACCATGCAGAAATGTAGTAATTATACACCTGGTAGCAGCCCTTTAATGCACCTCATTAAAGTACACCTATTCATTATAGTTCAGTTGTTCAGCCAATCAGAAATCACCATTGTAGCATTATAAGAGCGCAAGCATCGATTATTCTCGGATATGCAATCGAAAGACAACTAGCGAAACGTCACGGAGGCTGGAAATCCAATACTGTCGCAGAAGGTTATGTTCTATTACTATAATAATTAGCGTTAATTGTAAATAATATTCAAATAATTTCAATTTGTCATCTGGTTTTTCAATGTCTAATTTAATTTCAATGTTATATCAAGATTAATATTTAGTTTACTCGCTACATTATATCAAGGTCAATGACATTCGTTTCTCGGAAAAAATCAATACTTTCGCGTCTGCGCACATCTTACAATTTAGAAGGTCAGTTCCGCTCCTCACTTACATAACCGTAACATGAATACTTATGAATAATTTCAAATTAGAAATGTGGTCGAGCATAAAAAGTCGTATGAAACTTGCCTATAATGGTAATTATAGTGCTGCGCTCGTTTCATAAACAAACATACTCGCATCTTAATTACTACCATTATAGGCTAGTTGCATAATGTACTATTAGAAGTGGTTATATAGCGCTAAATGCGCTGATCAATCAATAAATTATATTGAAAGAAAACAACTGAAAGAATGTAAGGTAATCTTTGGGGAATCCTCGGCTTCATATTTTTCTCAAACATCATTTCGCTGTAATCATTTCGACTGACGTTAGATATATGTAATAGTTGAGAGACCGTCGTTAAAATACAATAAAGTAAATAACAATTATGTGCAGTATCATTTCGGAAATATGTCACGTATCGTTTTTAGTACAAAACTACATACGATTTCGAGTCACCTGCACAATAGGTCTGGTACACACAAGTGGCATGTTCATGTTTAGACCGTATACATTGTGGCACAGAGCTGCATATTTTGAATGATATTCTCTGCGTAACAAAAACCCATTTCATGCAGTTTCTATTGAACTTCTTTGAGTGTAAATGTGTTATCGATATCGGGTTGGAGTTTTGTTAACACATACACAAGCAATGACAATTATTGTCACAGCTAGACGAGGTCGATTAGCTACTGTCTAGTCGCTAATAAGTGGCAAACAACAAACGATCAAAATGGGACAGTGGTAAATGTCCACGGTTATTAAAGAGATATTTCTGGTTTTGTTTAAAATATTATTTAACTTTTGAACGGACGTATTATTCCAATTAGAAGTTCATAAAATCAGTTTCAAAATGATTCGTGATGATGTTACATTTTTGTCAGAAACAGATCTTGTAAGTTAGTTGCAGAGTTGTGTGTCACACTGAAAAGGAATAATTGGTTACGTCAGAAAAACTGATAGTGTAAAACACTAATTTTATTTTGTTATTATACAAGTTGTTAAAAAAGTGTCCGATATTTTAGGAGGTGATAGTATTCATCAAAACAAGAAAAAAAGTCCAATAAACATGGTTCCTACAACACATACTTTCTGAGATCTGAACACTTGTTCACAGGAGGTGCTCACAAGGGAAGGGTTTCGGCTCGAACAGGAATTTTTGGTTAAAAATTTATGCATAGGCTTACATCACAAAGGTGATGAAGAACGTAAAAGCATTTATTTATGTAACTCTCCGTTTGGTTGGTATTGGCCAATAAAGGTAAAGGTATCCCCGTAACATGCCATGAAGGCACTTGGGGGGCATGGAGGTAGAGCCCCATGCTTTCCATGACCTCGGTACTAGAATGAGGTGGTGTGGTCGGCACCACGCTCTGGCCGCCTTTTACCCCCAGGAAAGACCCGGTACTCAATTTTATAAGAGGCTGAGTGAACCTCGGGGCCGTTCTGAAAGTTTGGCAACGAGAAAAAATCCTGTTACCACCTGGGATCGAACCCCGGACCTTCCAGTCCGTAGCTAGCTGCTCTACCAACTGAGCTACCCGGTATTGGCCAATACACTTCTTTAAAAATGTACATGAGGATTCTCTATAAAATGCCTGAAACAGCATGGAGCAGAGCAATAAGCACAACACGTAGAAGCAACACCTGAACAATCTTCTGAACCACACTCCAGTGCTGAAAATCAAATGCCACTTCAATTAAATTTTTGAAGTCCGAGACTTGTTCAGGATTCACGTAACCAACTAACTGCCAGGAATACTGAAGCATAGGGCGGTACACTGGAGCAGACAACTGGTTATGAATAACAGAGTGCATTTTCATTATAAACACTCGATTTTCCAAGTTAAGTTCTGGATTCTCGGCAAGAGTCCTTATGTAATCTATTATCCTCCGAGCATATATTTTGTAATGTCTAAGATATTCAGAGGCTGGAAATATTTAGTTTTTTAGGTGTAATGATCATACATTCCATGTCCTAGCCTTGGAATGATCCATTTATTAAGGTCGTGTCCTTGTGCGCATTCAATGACTCACACAACAGTGAACATTTTTGATTACCTGTAATATTTTCAGACAGAACGTTGGAGAAAAATGTTCTTAAATGGGCTCTAGACATTTTACCTCTCGCACTAGCTACTAGGCTAGGCTAGGCTTACGGGTAAGGTGTCCCAGTCTCTTACTTGTGCAGTGTTCTCCCCACCCCTCAACTTGTACAGTGGTCTCACAGACAAACCACGCATTACACAAACGAATGCTTTTGGAAGCTTTACAGAGATGTAAAGATGGGCCTGTATACAAATTTTGGATACGAAATTCCTGTTCGAGCCGAAACCCTTCCCTTGTCAGTGTGACGTCCAATGGAATGCACTTTTCTGTCCTATAATACAGCAGACTATCAAATAATCATACCGTAGTTGACACCCGTGGCATGAAATACTGATACTTCGCAAGAAATACTGAAAAGAAAAGTTTGGTTGCGGATATGAGCAGAGTTCACCAGAGATGGTTTTGTGAATTTTAGTAATCAGTATTTGTGAGCTGATGAAAATTCCCATGCACTTGAAGACATGAGGCATCAGCACCGATTCTCAATCAACTTATGGGCAGGCGTTGTTTGCTATAGATTAAGGTCTATATGTGCTACCACAGAGATTAACTGGGGCTCGTTATCAGGACTTTCTTATTAACGTATTGCCTACCTTGCTGGAGTATGTGCCATGTCAGTAAAGAGTACAGATGGAACACCAGCACATTTTTTCGCAATGTGCGTGAACATTTGATGCTGACATTTCAGGACCGCTGGATTGATTGGAGAGGCCTCACACCTTGGCCTGCTCGTTCCTCAAATTTAAATCCCCTAGACTTTTGGTTATCAAGAACAACCAGGTCAATTTCAAAGATTGCGTGATCCCTTACGCCGAAGGGCAGAGAAATGCATTGCCATGAACGGACGTTATATTGAGCACCTCCTATGAACAAGTGTTCAGATCTCAGAAAGTATGTGTTGTAGGACCCATGTTTATTAGACATTTTTGTCTTGTTTTGATGCATACTAGCACCTCCTAAAATATTGGATACTTTTTCTTAACACTCTGTATATTGTACAGTTCCTATGAAATATGTTACGGTTCACTGGTTTCTGTGTTCATACACATGCCGTGTTAACCTGAAGATGACCTAATAAGTTGAAAACGTTCGTTCATTAATCTACTTTAAATATGTAGTGGATTGTAAATCTCACTTGTTATTGATAAGTTATTGGAGGGAACGTATCTTACAACTTTGATTGCTTTTATTTCAGTATTTTTGTTTCGATACTGCTATTTTGCTATAGATACCAGTAGAATATCGAAAATCCAATAATCGAATCGAATTATAGTAAGTATCGCATATAAAGTATCGATATCCACGTATATCGATACTATTGCAATGTCCTTATCAATGATGCAAGGACCTATTTAGTATTTATTGTTAATAGTTCACAAAAGTACATAAACTTAACAAATTAAAATTATCTATATACCAATAGTAATTAAACGTATTAAAAATACAACTTAATAACTATTTTTATGCTCGACCATGCCGAATTGTAGTAATTATACACTTGGTAGCAGTCCTTTAATGGACCTCATTAAAGTACACCTATTCATTAAAGTTCAGGTGTTCCACCAATCAGAAAACATCACTGTAGCAATATGAAAGCGCAAATATCGATTATTCTCGGATATGCAATCGAAAGACAACTAGCGAAACGTCACGGAGGCTGGAAATCCAATACTGTCGCAGAAGGTTATGATCTGTTACTATAATAATTAGCGTTAATTGTAAATAATATTCAAATAAATTCAATTTATCATCTCGTTTTTCTATGTCTAAATCAATTTCCAGGTTATATCAAGATTAATGTTCATTTTACTCTCTAGATTATATCAAGGTAAATGACATTTGTTCCTCGGAAGAAATCAATACTTTCGCGTCTGCGGACATCTCACAATTTACGAGATATTGCACAAGGTCACTTCCGCTCCCCAGTCAGATAAGAATAATATGAATACTTATGAATAATTTCAAGTTAGAAATATAGTCGAGCATAAAAAGTCGTATGAAACTTGCCTATAATGGTAATTAAGACCCTCGTATGAAAATTATGAAACTCGCTTGCGCTCGTTTCATAAACATGCTCGCGTCTTAATTACTACCGTTATAGGCTCGTTGCATAATGTACTATTTTCTATCATATATCTGTGTAATTTATGTTAGTTCAACCTTGCACTTACATAATATGGTTATCAATGATGCTGATAACTTGTATTTCTAACAAATTCTTTTATTTTCTTTCTGGAATTTTTTAAAAGATTATTGAAACAGGTTTCATCAGAGTAATCTTACTTTTTCCTAATGCCCTTACACATAGATTATTGTTGAATAATCTTTTCCAAACTTTGTAAGGGTATTAAATAAAAAATTAGAACTTCAGACCAATCTTTTCTCCATTACATGTGCTTATAATACCTAATTTAATGATAGTGATAAATTCGTTTTAGCCCAGAAGGGATGTAGTTTTTCAGAAATTCTGAAGGCATATGGTAATAGGGAGAGTTCGTGTTCGTGTTTTTGGTCGCGTCTGCAGTCTTCTCCATAATTTGCGTCACTTTTATTATATCCCCCTTCTCGTACTCCATCATCATCAGTATTGTTATCACAGCTCGTTAAGACGCTCTCTTTGGCTCATTATACAAGAAAATTTCATTTCTTCTTTTTCACATCGTCTCCCTCTTGATTATACGAGTATAACGCCTTCTTGTTGAGTTCAGAATGGTGTGATGATTGCATTCATAACATTTTATAGAGCACAGTATGTAATATTATAAAACATCTGCTTCATATTTATAAGTCATTGCATTCTTCCGAAGTAGGACTTCATTTTTGCAGTATATTCAAAATATCAAACATTACTGTAATTCCTTCACGTTCACATATTCCGAGGAGATATCATATCACATTGCCAGCTAGACAAATATACGTTAGATCTAGGTATTTCAAGTCTTCGGACATACAGCAAACTATCAAGCTTAATTACTATGTGAAGACATTAAAATTTCAGAGCACTACTTAAGATCGGCCTGGTTGGCGCAGTTGGTATAGCGCTGGGCTTCTATGCTATGATTGGCTATGTATTGTATATTTGTAGTAGAGCCATCGATGTAGCTTAGTCGGCAGACTCGCTGGGCTGCTGATCCGGAGCTGCGTTCGGGCTTGGGTTGGATCCCCCTTAGGTCTCATCGAATGGTTTCTTCCGAGCTTTTCCCCAGCCGTGGGACTGAAGCCGGTTGATCTATGGCGAGTCCTCGGCATCATTCCATTTCCCCCTTTGATTTGATTACCTGGTTGGGTTTTTCCGAGGTCTTCCCAACCTAAAGGCAAATGCCGGGTAATCTTTTGGCGAATCCTCGGACCTCACCTCATCATTGTGGAAAATTACTAAATTTTAAAACTGTAAAAATGGTAAAATATTGTAAAAATTTGTAAATATTGTAATTATAATATTGTAAAATTTTGACTTGTTCCACATCTTAAAGCTTCATTGCTCATGTAAGATCTATGGAAGATAATAAATAAATGAAAAAAAAATTAAAATACCTGAGGTTGCGGATTCGATCCCGGGCCAGGAGTGCTTAAATGCGTCAGGCTCATGTCAGTAGATTTAGTGGCATGTAAAAGAACTCCTGCGGGACAAAATTCCGGCACACCTGTGACGCTGATATAACCTCGGCAGTTGCGAGAGTCGTTAAATAAAACATAACATTTTAACATTTTTGCACTACTTAATACAAAATTCCAAATGGGAGAACGCTTATAAATACCTTAGAACTTGCAAATAACGGAAACAAATTTTATTATACAGGGTTATTCAGGAAGTGAGATCCGCACTTTAGGGAATATTTCTATAGACATTTTGAACAAAAAATGCAGTTGTGAACTGCAATCTATAGAAGATAATGCAATGATGTTTAATGTTGTAATCAGGGGCGTACGCAATCATTTTACCATGTTTGAACTCTCTCCCCCCCTTCAATCAAAAAAAAATGACATTATTTAGATTTGAATATATTTTTTTACTCATCGTTTACCGGTACCTATCATATAAAAATAACTGATAACTAAATATGTGGTCTATGTATGATTATTGTGTAAATGTAATAATGACGCGTAAGCATTTTTATTATGGAAAATTAAACAGAATTTAATTCAATTTATCACAAATTAGATTGATTTAAAAAAATACGTTTCAAATATTTTATAATGATATTCATAAATATGTCTCTTTAGAGCACAGTGTATTATTAAATATACCGTAACATAATAATTACAGGCACTAATACACAAAAGTCCCTATATAGGTCAGTCTCTGCCAGATGCGTTTCCAATTCACTGCAGGCTAAAGCAAGGAGATGAACTATCACCTTTACTTTTCAACTTCACTCTAGGCTCCCTATGCCATTAGGAATGTCCAGGATAATAGAGAGGATTTGGAATTGAACGGGTTACATCAGCTGCTTGTCTAGGCGGATGACGTGAATATGTTAGGAGAAAATCCACAAACGATTAGGAAAAGCAGGGGAATTTTACTTGAAGCAAGTAAAGAGATAGATTTGGAAGTAAATCCCGAAAAGGCAAAGTATATGATTATATCTCGTGACTAGAATATTGTATGAAATGGAAATATGAAATTTGGAGATTTATTCTTTGAAGAAGTGGAAAAACTCAAATATCTGGCAGCAACAGTAACAAATATAAATAACACTCGGGAGGAAATTAAACGCAGAATAAATATGGGAAATGCCCGTTATTATTCGATTGAGAAGCTTTTGTCATCTAGTCTGCTGTCAAAAAATCTTGAAGTTAGAATTTATAAAAGAGTTATACAGTATTACCGGTTGTTCTGTAAGATTGTGAAACTTGTCAACCTGGTTGGCGAGTTGGTATAGCGCTGGCCTTCTATGCCCGAGGTTGCGGGTTCGATCCCGGGCCAGGTCGATGGCATTTAAGTGTGCTTAAATGCGACAGGCTCATGTCAGTAGATTTACTGGCATGTAAAAGAACTCCTGCAGGGCAAAATTCCGGCACATCCGGCGACGCTGATATAACCTCTGCAGTTGCGAGCGTCGTTAAATAAAACATAACATTTTTTTGTGAAACTTGGACTCTCACTTTGAGAGACGAACAGAGATTAAGGATGTTTGAGAATAAGGTGCTTAGGGAAATATTTGGGGCTAAGAGGGACGAAGCTACAGGAGAATGGAAAAAGTTACACAACACAGAACTGCACGCATTGTATTCTTCACCTGACATAATTAGGAACACTAAATCCAGTCGTTTGAGGTGGGCAGGGAATTTAGCGGGAATGGGCGAATCCAGAAGTGCATATAGAGTGTTAGTTGGGAGGCCGGAGGAGAAAAAGACCTTTGGAGAGGCCGAGACGTAGATGGGACGATAATATTGAAATTGGTTAGAGGGAGGTCGAATATGATTGTAGAGAGTGGATTAATCTTACTGAGGATTGGGACCGTCGGCGGGCTTATGTGTGGGCGGCAATGAACCTCCGGGTTCCTTAATAGCCACAAGTGAGTAAGTAAGTACTAATTCACAAAATTATAATATACCGATGGATGGGGGAAAGTAACTGGCCAACATACCCCTATATATCCTGGCCTAGTTGCTTCATAAGTGGTGCTTTCTTGGTATCATTTGTGAGGTTCTGACCTGTATTCAGGCAGTTGACTGAACAACAAAAATATGAATCGCAAATTTCTGGTTGTCATGGTTTCGTGTTGCTGTTCTTTTATGAAGCGTAGTGAAATAAATGGTTGAAACTGCATCAATTATAAATGTATTACATGAACATAGGTCTGATAATCAGTATTTATGGAGTTACTACGCAACTGTAGGAATTCTAAGAAAGTGTACAAGCGTATGTGAACAAAATTAAATGGATTCAGTTAGAAATTCTCACAAATTTTATTAAAGGGTACTTTATTAAAGTCAAAAATAAGCGTAAGCATACCCCACTTCGAAAGCATTTATTGAAATATTCCTTTTTCACTTCAGCACAGTTGGCAGCACGGATGTGAATCGCGCTCGTAGCATTTCATAGCTCGGAAAGATTGATGAGCACAGCAGCATCCACAATACGTGCAGGCAACTGTTCTGTTGTTTGTACTTTAGTCTGGTGCAAAATATATGATGATATTGAAATATGAAAGGGAGCGAAAATGTGTTGATAATATGAATACATAGGCCTACTTCGCCTGATGTCTAAAGGGATATCTTCCAATATAACATTGCGAATAATTGCTGATGGCAGGCCTACTCGTCTACAGCTGACGTCACCAAACCTTATATATCATACCCGTGTTAAGCGAAACTCCAGTCCTTTTAGCGCAGGCCCCACTGCTTGTATGAAGACACAAAACGCTGTTCTCCGATGTTTCATAGAGCAGATTTTTACAAGGACGTAAAATAAAACGTCTGAAGTCTGGGGAGCGTGATGATCAAGCTGTAATATCTTCTACTGATACATCTGTCAGGATAATATTGATACAGGTGCGAAATTTTTAAGGATGCGTATGACTGTAGTGAAGAGTTGACGGCTATGAATACATTAACAAAACTAATTTATTTCAACACCCTATGACCTCGGTAGAGCTTTCAAGAAACTAGAGTAGAACACACTGTGTACGATCATGTGGACATAATACTATGTAATGGAAACTATTTCAATAACTATTTAAGAATTCTGAATTGTGTTGCAAACATTCATTCTATCCGTTATAATTTTAAGGGAATTTACAGATATTTTATTTGCACATGAATTATGAATAATATTGTCGGTATTCAACAATATAAATGGAATTTCTGCTATGTGAATTTCAAAATGTTACATGCAACTGTTTGAAAGTTAATTGAAAACTTAATACAACTGAAAAGATAGGTATTACATATTTTACTTTGACATTCTTTAGGGCCTATTAGTTTCACAGTAATTTCTTCAAATTTTTATGTACGAATTGTATTGATTTCTTTGTTTAAGTGTATTTCAGTTACATTATTCTTTCCCTCTTTTTATTTTAACTTTCACTGTCACCAAGTTTATATCATTTTGAAACAGGGAATATCGTTCTTGTTTTTTTACATTCCACAGGAATTTGTAACTGTACACAGTACCTTAATATCTGCATAGCTTTTGTTGTGTAAGTTACTTTTGCTCTTTATAATATTATTTTCTTACACTTCATGTCATGTTTAAAGGAGAATCAGGTGTAGAAAAAGAATAGGTAATTGACCGTATTATTCCTAACATTCTTATTGCATGATTATATGTTTTCAGTGTGGTTGTGAAAATATAATTTATTGTGTCTTATAAGATATTTTATGTTAATTAATATACAGGGCTATTTATAAGTCCGTGAAACATTAAAAAAATTTCATAACTACTAAACTACACAACGAATAACAAATTACTTCACATTACAATAAAGAGAAACTCTCCAAGTTTTGTTACATACCTCACAGATGCTCAATGTACGGCATACCTTCATGCGGTAATCCATCTCGTCCGACACACGCTCCAGCATGTCACGGTTGACCAGAGACACGGCAGCTGTAATCCGGTGGCGAAGTTCCTAGAGATCACCGGTGAGCGGAGCCACATAGACAATATCCTTCACAAACCCCCACAAGAAAAAATGACACGGAGTTAAATCCGGTGATCGTGGTGGCCACTTCATTAACGCGTCATCTTCTGGTCCTGTGCGTCTGATCTCTCTCTGTGGTAAATTTTGATTCAGATGGCTGTGATAGTGACAGGAGAATCCATCTTCCTGAGAGATGTAATGTTTGTTGTCTTCATTCAGCTGAGAGATCAGCCAGTTTTGTAACATGTCCAAGTAAATCTTGCCAGTGACGATGAGCTCTACAATGAAAACTGGCCCATACACCTTCTCTTTCGAAATCACACAGAATACATTCACCTTAGATGAGTCTCGCACATCCTCTATGACTGCGCGGGAAATTTCAGTTCCCCATATGCGCACGTTGTGCCCATTCACTTTTCCGGAGAGATATAAAGTTGCTTCGTCGCGATAAGCAAGTCGGCGAAACTGTCTACTTCAAATCTTTGACGAGGTCCTTGCACATTCCAACATACAAAACGATTGCTCACGTTTAGTAAACGTCATTTTGCCACTATTGATAACTATTGCCACCTAGCGATAAATCATGGCAACTAAGAGCGGGCTTTTCTTATTAATGAAACTTGGAGAGTTTCTCTCTCTATCGGTATGTCAAATACCATAATATGTTGCGTACTTTATTTGTTATTAAACTTTAAAATGTTTCACGGACCTATGAATAACCCTGTATTATTTAGATGATTAAAAATATTAGAAAACAACAATTATCATTCATTTTACTCTCCAATTCACATGAATCTATATAATCATGTTTCTCACACTTTAAAGTTCTATTTCCATAAGATTTTGTAATATGACGTTCGTTTTTAAGTATGCAAAGCTGTGCACTGTTTGAGTCCATTGAAATGAGAATGATGACGTAGTTCCATTAGCAACAGAAATATAAAGCTCAGTACAATTTCCCTTCGCAGTTGCTGGGATTTGTAATAGATGAGTTCATAATCCCGTCTGGTTATGCTCTTCCACGCGAGAGAGCTCTGGTTCTCGGTTACTACGAGTTACCTCAGCATTAAACAAGCAACAGCAGTCTCCGAAGTAGCACAATGGAATCCTCAAGTGACTAACTGTCGAGCTGTTCTCAGCGAAGATGTACTATAGGTCTAGTCTCCGCGTATAATTCATGAAGGAATTCAACGTTCCTTGCATTGTCAACTTTTGTCATTCGAGATAGAACTTGTGTATATTATCAACAGAATCAGAACTATGTAACGCACACTTCCCACACCTGTGATATCTCGAATGAAATACAGTCTGTTCCGTTTGGGTATGGATAATATTAGTTCATTATTATAAAGCTGTTGTGATACTAGGAAATAGTAATATGCGTTACAAGAACGGTATGTTGATGTTTTCATGTTCGAGGAAGAGATTGAAAAGCGAAACGTAGTTGAGCATTTTTAATTTCCGAGAACATGAAAACAAACATACCGCTCGTGTATTGTACATTACTTTGTGCGAAGATCGTTTATTACATACCTGAAAGACGAATTTGTAATTAGTTGCAATGAAATCTCCATCTTGGTTTCTGTTCAATGACGGAAACTTTTAAAAACTAAAATATCTATCCTCAACATTGTTGCTATAAAATGTTTTCTGTGTTTGCTATATTCCAGCAGGCCGTGATATACGTCTGTTTTTTTCCCCCAGTATACAAATGCGAACTTAAAACAAACGGTAAGGTTATGTAATGATTTATTTTTCATTTTAATATTTTAACAATATTATTTATATAACATATTGCAGTAATAACATCGGCATCTGGAATCTCGTTGATTTTTTCACGGCTTCCTTAATGTTACTTGCATTACAAATGCAGTAACTTTTGTGGTGTTGTAGAGTTTACTTAATTTTTGCAAATATTTAAAAACAATAATTAACAGTGCAATTTAGGTGAAATTGCAGTGGTAAATTTCCAATTTATAATTATTACTATGTTAAACGTCTCTAAAAATAATATGTTAAAAGCCTAAAGCAGTAAAATGAATATGGCGCTTAAGCGGCAAGAAGAGGGAAATTGTTATGTGTGTTACGTTGGGAATACTGAATGTGGTATTTCACACTTACCGCGTATTGGTTTTGTGCGGAAAGCAAGCAAATACGCACGAACTCGCACAAAATTTCTTGCTGGTTAGATTATGATGAAAAGATGGGAGCTTCCATATATGTCAATCAACAATGCATAATCTGTAAGGACAAATGAAAAACGTAGATAATTAAAATGGCTACTACAAATCAACAGCGGGCACAATGTGTTGTTTGATATGGTAATTTTTTTAGAGTGTTAAAAGTGTTCAAAGGGAATTTCGATGTGAGTATGGTGTGCATAATGTACCTAAATACGATTCCATAATGTGGTGTCGAACATTTCTAGAAACAGGTTCTGTGTTCAAAATAGCATACAGGAGGTCGCAGGCGAAATCCAGTACGGGAAGCAGCTATCTCTTAGCTTGATCCCCAAGCCCCCAGATCTTGCCTCTCCTGACTTCTTCGTGTAGGGTTTTGTTAAAGACATTGTCTATCCATAGAAACCAAGGAACATTGATGATCTGAGAGTAAAAATTACTCAAGCTTTTCAACAAATCACCCCTCTTATGTTACAACGGACATGGACTGAATTGCATCACCGTTATGAGTTGTGCAGGGTGCGCAATGGGGGTCATGTTGAGCTCTGAGGAATCTCTCATGTTTCAGTGTTGTATGCACAAAGTTTCAACAAATAAAGTTCAGTAGTATATGTTGTACGGTGTTTTTATTTTTTCCATACCCAAACGGATCACCTTGTATTTGTGTTAGGCTTCTAGTAATCTCACATTTTACAATACATTTTTTACATTTCATACA
The DNA here is from genome assembly GCF_040183065.1 of Periplaneta americana. Classification (NCBI taxonomy): domain Eukaryota; kingdom Metazoa; phylum Arthropoda; class Insecta; order Blattodea; family Blattidae; genus Periplaneta; species Periplaneta americana. The sequence goes on from NC_091121.1 coordinate 160,392,601, forward strand.
GAAAATAATTTTTGATAATCAAAATCAAACGGCACCATGCAAATGTAAGCTGTTCTTTACTCATGAAATAAAATAACACTATTCTATATGAAGTGAATCGTTCACTTCGTGGTTTTGAGGAAAAGGAATACACATGTATCCGGAATATGCAATTGATGAATACGATATCGCCGCCTTCTAAAACTATCTTAACGTTATCGAAATCTGGACGATTGAAAGTAAAACGCAAATAAATGTGAGTGAAAGTAAGTCAATATCCTTCTGTAGAACGTATAAGGCAATTTGTCTCAATTGCCAACTGAATTGTGGCAAAAAAAAAAAAAAAACTGGATCGACCCTTGTTGCTGATTTCAGAGCCTTGTTCACTTCAGAGCACTATAGACTGTTAACTAAGACCTTCGTGGTTCAAATCCTGCCTGGGAAGGAAACTTTTTTTTGTTCCTTATTCAAATTTATTTCCAATACTTTTCGATTGCTGGTATATTTCATGTTCTGGGAATAATAAGGTAATTATGTAGTAAAATATCGCTGTAATCGAAAAGTACCGTATTAATTATTTTGAAGTGGTATAAGTGATATCGTGAAGATTTATACTCTTATTTTTTATGTGTAATAGCAGGGGGGCTCATTTTTGACCCCGTTAACTTTTCACTTGTTTTTGCTGAAATTAGTTCATGTCAGTGTGTAGGTTGTTGTAATAGTATTGATACTTCATAGAAGAGGATAAGCTCTTAACTCGAACTGTAATCCTGATATTAGCGACGACCCTTAATTTTCAATTTATGGACACATTACAACATTGCAATTCCTGGAATTAATTGAGAGCCCTCAGTAACTATCCCTCGAGTGTTCTCATAGAGATAGGAGAAGAGATATTACAGCTTCAGTATCAGACACTGCTTCACTGTCAAAGAGGTAACCATGATAATAACCTGGACTTGGTCTCATTTGAGATATTGGCTCTTCGAGGGCCAAAACACTGGAGTGATTCTTGCATTTAGACTTCTTTTGGCCCATTATGTGCCCTACATACTCGATGGCTGTCCAAATCCTACATCTGGCCTGGGTACCATTCGTGGATCTGATGACGACTGGTAGACTATCCTTCTTCAGTCTAGACAGATCCAGGTCTCATCCTCAGACGAGTATCTGATAGACCATAAAATTCAAAGCTTTAAATCCTCCATACTAAGGGATGTGACACAAACCTGACGTTGAGGAAAGTGAGTTTAAAGTTGAGTGACAATGGAAAATTGCACACAAAGTCTACGGCGTCTATTTTGTGTTTAGATATTGCGCTTTGACTTTATGAAATAGTTCACTGCAGATTTTGTAGAAATTTAAAAATTAAAAATAATAACTTTATAATAAGACGATGCACTTGTACCTCTTGTGTTGCAAACTATTTGTAGATTCCAAAAGAATTCAAACTAAATGTAAAAAATAACGGGAATTTTACTTGAAGCAAGTGAAGAGATAGTTTTGGAAGTATATCCCGAAAATAAACAATGATTATGTCTCGTGACCAGAACATAGTATGAAATGGAAATATAAACATTAGAAATTTATCTTTTGAAAAGGTAGAGGAATAGTAACAAATGACTAGACAGTGGATGCGGATGACTTATCGTTGAATGTAGGTGCACATTTACTATATGTTACATTTTTTTTCATTCACACCATTGGCTCAACAGGTTTTAAACGTAAACAGACGACGTCAAAATGCTACTGTATCTCTGTACAGTCAGAAGGAAAATAAAAATGACGTACTGTAGCACATACCTCGTCATCGTTGGAGTAAACTACTATTCGTAAGTTGTCGAAGTTGAATCGTCTTCGCCTGTCGCTTAAACAGTTTTTGTATCGAGAGAATTTCTGAAGAAAACTTCTAAAATGGGGATCACTTAATTTCTTTAGAGGAATATTTGCACTGTGCATCATGTTGCACATGTCTTTGCAAAACGTTTCCCGCACAACTAGATGATAATGATGATGATGATGATGATGATGATGATGATGACGATGTAGTAGATGGTTCCTCAGATTTCATTTCAACGCATTTCCTATGTGATGTACTGTTGCAATGTTTCTCTATAGCCTGAGTTGTTCCGGTTTTTTTTTTTTTTCAATTTTACATACATTACACACGATATTGTCTTCATTAATACATAAAATGTCACTCCCATACTTCTTAATTGCACTTCGTATCTCTGAGCGAATTGAACGTTTTTCCTTCGACATTATGAATGAATCAGCACTACACTATTCAACGCGTACTAAATACTTGAGCAGGATAACACAAAGGCACGAGTTGCGTTGCAATATTACTATGAACGCTGCTGTACTCGCCATGCACACAATAAGACGACGCGGCACGTGTCATATACTGAGATACAAAACAACTTCACTTTTCCTTAAGTCATACCGCATAAACTGTCTATAAATGACACTCGAGAAAAAATTAAACGCAGAATAAATATGGGAAATACCTGTTATTATTCGGTTGAGAAATTTTTGTCATCCACTCTGCTCTCGAATAAGTTGAAAGTTAGAATTTATATAACAGTTATATTACCGGTTGTTCTGTATGGTTAGACTCTCATTTTGAGAGCGGCAAGAGGTTAAGGGTTTTCGAAAATAAAGTGCTTAGAAAAATATTTGGGGTAAGAAGGATGAAGTTACAGGAAAATGGAAAAAGTTACATAACGCAGAACTGCACGCATTGTATTCTTCACCTGATATAATGAGGAACATTAAATCCAGACGTTTGAGATGGACAGGGCATGTAGCACGTATGGGTGAATCTAAAAATTCATATAGAGCAGTCTTGCAATGGTGACTTACATTTGAGGGCGAGAGCTATTTTCTGCCCGCAACGCGCGCGCGGAGCTCTTTTACCTGTAAAAATTGCTAAAGGATGTGCAGATCTTAGAAGACAGCGCATCATGACGGAACGGAAGGGCTCATACAATAAAGTTTCAAGGAAGAGTGGAAGATACAATATTTATGCTTCGAACATGGTGATGAAGTCCAGTGTTTGTGTAAAAAAAATATCATTTGCAAGAAAGCAGAATAAAACGGCATTATGAGACCCAACATTAAAAAAATATAGGCATTATTCAGGAGAAGAGCGAAATAAATTCATTTCGGAATTGACATCGAAGATAAATTAATTTACATTTGGGTCAGTAAATAGGAACTAGATTCCTTTTATTTCTTTATTTTAAATGTATTGTTGATGTTTTATTTGTTGCTTGTTTCTGGATATTTACTTTTATTAGACTACGTGTTTCTTTAATTCAGAAATAATATTTTATCTTTGATTGCACTTTAACTTATACTATTACTAAGCTCAAAAAACCAATTCACTTTTATTCCAATAACTATTTTAAAGATTTTGAGCAAATGTGAACTAAACATTTTGAAAACTTTGATGCAAGGAGCTGTTTTTAGTAACGTGAATATAAAATATACTTAAAAGTATAATTTCAAAACTATTGGACCTAATTTCACCAAATGTAGAGATATTATTATAGATCTGTTTATATAGCTTAAATTTCACAAATGTTTGGCTGAAAAGTGTGGAAGTTTTAAAAGTCATACATATCCCCTTAAATGATTGACACCAAAAATTACGATGGCTCTCAATATCTTAATTTAATCAATTTGTTTGTTTGTTTTTTTTTTTCGTGTTACGTGCATCTCACAAATCACTCTAAGAAAACTCATTATATAATCACGACTGGAGAGTAAGGACTACATTTTCACAATCATACAATCAATATACTCCATTTCAATCAATATTGTCATTATTATTTCTTCAACAGAAACTCAAAAATACTTAGAGATCACACACGTGGAGCAGGTAGACTCTGTTAGCTTCTCCTAAACAATGAAGTGAAGTTTTTACATAATAAATAATTGCTTTTAACAATAAAATGGTTTATATATAATTAACTTTTCCTATTTCTCTCTTTGTTCCTAAAACACCCTTCCCTTTGCGATTTGTTTATATATGTACACGTATATTAAATAACTGAATAATTAGCCCTATTACATAGCCAGAAATTTAGTAACCCTTATTATTATAATAATTGCTGCCTTTATTCGCTGCATGTGCATGTACATCCCTGTTGTCTACGTTACAGTGGATGCGCTATGCGCCCGTAATCAAGGTCGAGCTCTTCTACCGTGATTGGGAGCTAATATCGTCTCATCCCTGATATAGAGTGTTAGTTGGAAGACCTGAGGTGAAAAGACCTTTGGGGAGGCCAAGACGTAGATAGGATAATATTGAAATGGATTTGAGGGAGGTGGGATATGATAACAGAGACTAGATTAATCTTGTTCAGGATAGGGACCGATGTCGGGCTTATATGAGAGCGGCAATAAACCTCCAGATTCTTTATAAACCATTATAAGTATGTAAGAGAAAACTGTAAAGTTTGTGTAGGCTATATGTGATTGTGATTGTGGATATGTGATCTGATGTATGCATGTGAAATATTAACTGTGGAACAGAAGAGTTATAATTTCAATCGTAACGTTTGAGAATCACAATACAAGAAAAGTACAAAATTGTGCTCCATAATGGAACACAGGCCTCTTAATTTATATCTACAATTTATTGGTGAATATTCTCGGAAGGTACCATACTTACGTGGAATAGAACCCTGGTGGTATGCGTGAAAGACTCAAGCAGATAATGGCAGAATATTAAGACGTTAGTGATGGAATAAATCTGTCTTTAGCTGTTTGTTGAACTCGAACATAATGATTTCAATGATTTGAGAATGATTAAAAAGTATCTTATTTCTGTTTTAAACCCTTACAGTATGTGTAAATGTTGAGAGATATGTATGGCTACATAACCTAATCATCAGGGAACGGATTTATATGGACTAAAAATATATGAAATATGTAAATATATATGTAGTTATTTTTACCAAAATATGGAATTAAATATGGATTTTTACCAAAATATGGAATTAAATATGGACTTAAAATTATAAAAAAATGACTATGTACGTTAAATATTGGTACATTTTAATCAAACTAAACAAAAAATATAATGGACGTACCTTATCTTCCAATGTAGTTTCAACAAAACACAATTTTTATTGTCTGTTACCATAACAATAGGTTACAAACATTTCTTTCAAGTGCTGAAAAGTGAATCTTCTTCTATTGTCTCTGAGGATAGATTTATACTGACTAAAAGAGCGTTCGACGTCACAAGAAGTAACTGGTACATAATTCAATTTCACAATGTCTGCTGGGGATAAGTCCAAGTTAATCTTCACTGTTGATTCACCACTCATCACAGCAACAACCTTTTGTAGTTCTTCATATCCAGGGTTTTTTGAAAGTACAGTGTCCACCTTAGCTCTTACTGCATCTGCAACTTTACCTCTACCACGATTCAGTTGTTCCACAGTACTATTTATAATTTCAAAACTTTCAGATAGTGAAAGGTGCCTATTTTGGAGACTTTTGAGCGTTTTTATGATGCATGAAAATGTATGCTGAATGTGAGCTAAGTCATTCTTCACACTTATGTCACAGGTAACTGTTTTCGCAGTATCAATTGAGACTGCATCTTCAGAGTCCAATGCAAGGAGAACATTGTTAATAGAGTCTATATGTTCGGCATAATATTCAACTGCTTCTAGCCATGTACCCCATCTAGTTAAAATTGGCTTTGGTGGCAATGGAATTTCAGGGTACATTTCTTTCAACACGTTAACTCTACTGGGAGCTTTGAGAAATACTTTTTTCACTGGTGAAATCAACAAATCTACTTTAGGGAAATTGTCTCTGACCACTTCTGCCACACGATGAAATGCATGCGCCACACAAGTAAAATGAGTCAATTTAGGATATACAACAGATAATGCTTGTCCAGCTTTGACCATATAAGGGGCAGCATCGCTAATAAAGAATAACACATTATCGTACATAATACCCTTTGGCCACAGGATACCCATAGCTTCGTTGAACAGTTTAACTATAGTTTTGTTATTGCACTTTTCTAGAACATCACAATGTAAAAGAATTCGTTCAGAATATTGTTCACTTAACAAACCGATAACTACATTACCAACAAGTCTACCTTCTTTGTCGGGAGTCTCATCAATGGAAACCCAAATTGAACTATCTTTAATTTCATCTCTTATCTTCTGTATTGTCTCATCGTAGATGGATGGAGCATACGTCTTCCTAAGTGTTGACTCATCCGGGATTGTATGTTGAGTATATTTTTCAAGGAATTCCCTGAAGACCTTATTCTTTAGTTTGTAGAGAGGAATATCAGCAGAGATGAGAGAACGGCACAGGTCGATGTTAAACTCAGATCTTACATTCGATGTTGTTGGTTGTGTTAAAAACAATTGTCTCTGCTTGGAATTTAGTTGTTTGTTGGCCTGATGTTTATTAGTTGTAATGTGTTGTTGCACCAGGAACTTTTGTGTAGATGATACTGCACACTGACACAAATTACAAAATAATATTTTATTGTCAGTTGATAAACCATCTTCTTTAAATTCTGAAATGTAACTTGTTAGTTTTGATTTTAAATTGACTGAATGACGTACTTTTGGCATATTTACCGTCTTTATAGTATGATTTACAAAACTGAACCTATGTGTACTCTGACTGGCATTTAACTGTTGAGCTGCACAACTGAAGTCTGTTAAAAATTTTAAATTAAATTAATACAGTTTTGTAACTTACTTTCCCATTGTTGATAGGACTGCTAATTTTCAAATAACTCTGATGTTAAAGGGATTACTGAACATGTGTTTAAATCTCTATTGTTGAAATGTATTTTTAAAAGTTAATGGAATTTTGTTTTGTTTTATTGTTAAACCTAATATAATATGGACTGTTTTATATGAAATATGGAAAATATATGGAAATTAACGAAAATATGTACTAAACTCTAAAATATGGAAAAATATGGAAAATAAAAGTAGGATTTTTCAACCCTACACATTGTGAAACATAAAGATAATGCAAAATATAAATTATATTAGCTTTATAAGTAAATATGTATTTACATATAAATCCTTTCCCTGCTAATCATATTATGTACATTTTCTTTCATAAACTTCATTCCTCTTGTTGATTAGAGACTTAACGAGTAACGCTCAACACATCTGATCGTGAAACGATTAAAATTCTGGTTGGGAGAAGTTACCTGGTTCAGATATCTTCCGGGATTGTCCCTCAACCCATTAATATCAAATGCTGGGAAACCTTAGCTTGTAGATCCTGGATTCAACGCGCTAGCACTATTACCTTCATCTCACTGAGACGCTATATAACCATTAGAGATGTACAACGATCGAGAAAGCAAGACTAACAGCGCCCGCAAAGCCGAAAACCCGCACGACAATATTCTATAATTCACGTCGTTGACGCAAAGACTGCTTGTGAGTGTTTCGAGACGCCGAGATTCATTCCCGAAGTCCCGAACGTCAAGCAGCCTTATATCGCCACAGCTGTTTATACCTGACTGAACTTTAATCTACTTTGGCAACTGTTATAAACAATCAAGTAGCCTACTTGAAACATCACCTGTAACTTTCAGTGTATAATAATCCGTTCCCCTATCTTTATTTAATTACTAGGCCCTTTTTAAAAGGTTAGGAATTTTCTTATCGTATGTTTGAGATCAAGTGTGCAATCTCAAGTAAAAAGATATAAACGTTATGTTTTTATTTCTTAGAAATGCAAATTTATTTGGGAATTTTTTTTTCTATTTAACTTATATAATCATAGGTAATGTATAATAGAACCGGAACATTTTGTATGTATGTATTTATTCACACTGCAAATGGGTAAATACCCGGTGGCAGTAGTAACTAATTACACTGAATAATGATAATCTATACTAATAATAAATCTGTAGCCGAAATTTTTCTAGTAATTTTTGATTTTCTAAAATTAATTGCTGTTAACATGTATAATTAACCATCCTGAAACCGAAAATCGCTTTTTTGAAATTTTTGTTTGTATGTCTGTCTGTCTGTATGTTACCTTTTCACGCGATAATGGCTGAACGGATTTCGATGAAAATTGATATATAAATTAAGTTCGTTGTAACTTAGATTTTAGGCTATATGGTATTCAAAATACGTTATTTAAAAGGGGGGTTATAAGGGGGCCTGAATTAAATAAATCGAAATATCTCGCTTATTATTGATTTTTGTGATAAATGTTACACAACAAAAGTTTCTTTAAAACTGATTTCTGATAAGTTTTATTCTTTGAAAAATTTTGATAGGACTGATATTTAATGAGATAAATGAGTTTTAATATTAAAATAACTGCCGTCTAAGGCGGTGTATTGAAATAAAAAACAAATGACTTCGTCTATAAGGAGCGTTGGACACAACAATCGAAAGCTATGAAAGATAGCCTACAGACAATGTTTCTGTGTTTCTATGAAGTAATATAGGAAGCTAAATTAACCGATTTGTATAATTAATTATTATTTCATCATTGGAAACTGTATTTTTTCTAGATGGACATAATGCTATAATGTTATTACAGTAACTTGTGACTGAATTGAGGACAGGCAAGATTAAAATAGCTTCTTATGCACAGAAAACTTGATAGGTTATTCTATATATTTATTTCCTCTATTTCTTAAAATAATGTTTATGAACATATTCATTTTTATCTCAGAGAATTAACGAACAACGAGAGTGTATTGATTTAGTATGCAATAATAGTACGTTAGCTTAGCAATCCATTATTTTATAATTCAAATTTTAACTATGCTCAATTGAATCGTGTTAAAATACATAAAATATATATGCAATAAATGCAATGCAAAAAAATTGGGTAATGAGCCAAGCAGATTATGTTGCGCTGTTGTAAAAGTTGTTCCTCCTGAGATTCAAGAGCTCCCACAACAAATTAAAAACTTTCTAATTCGAGTACATCCGTTATCAACACACTATTTACATAATATAGTATAATATAATATAATATAATATAATATAATATAATATAATATAATATAATATAATATAATATAATATAATGTAATGTAATGTAATGTAATATAATATAATATAATATAATATAATATAAACATAATAATAAATCTGTAGCCAAAATTTTTCTGTTAATTTTCGCTTTTCCAAAAATAATTGGTAATAACAATTAATAACATGTTAAAGGAATTGTCATTGCACCAAATGAGTGGTCTCTGGATCAAAATGATTGCATTTTAATATTTTAAATACAATTTAAATTAAGTAACATATTAAACGATTTATCCTTCTATCAAATACGAATGTTCCCTGGATCAAATATCCTATTTTAATTATGTAATTACTTTATACTTATTTCTAACGGGTGCAGCGGAGCGCACGGGTACGGCTAGTTAATAATAAAATGACAATTAATAATAAACAATTATTAAAAATACAATTAATAATAATAATAATAATAATAATAATAATAATAATAATAATAATAATAATAATAATAATGAACATCCCAAATTAAATGAAGCACGACAACTTAAAATAACAATTAAAGTAAATCTAAGATGCATCTGAACCCTAAGTTCGGACGAAAACCCACGAGTATGATATGTTCATACATGCACAAGCACCTTTCAGCACTCCACTCATTTCACTCTCAACTCACTCACTGCACTGGGACTGCGACACATTTCATTGATACTATCTTGATTTCACTAACACTTCAAAAACATTTCGCTGTTAAAATATTTTGCACTACCACTATAAATTATAAAATTCCACTGATACAAACACACTTCACTTACACAACACACTTCTTCTGTGATACAACACTTCAAATAACAAAACATCAATTACACCCTTTAAGTAATGTGTATAATATACTACCCTATATTAGTAAAGTCCTTGATAACTAAAATACTGTTCTGTTTTGTCTTTTTGTCTCATTTTAGTACATCATGCAACGAGCCTATAATGGTAGTAATTAAGACGCGAGGATGTTTATGAAACGCGTGCAAGCGAGGTTAATAATTTTCATACAAGCGTCTTAATTACCATTATAGGCAAGTTGCATACAACTTTTTATGCTCGACCATATTTCTAACTTGAAATTATTCATAAATATTCATATTGTTATGTGAGTGAGTGCAATAGCCTACCTCATAAATTGTGAGATGTGCGCAGACGCGAAAGTATTGATTTTTTCCGGGAAACGAATGTCGACGACCTTGATATAATTTAGAGAGTAAGATAAAAATTAATCTTGATATAACCTTGAAATTGAATTCGACATTGAAAAACGAGATGACAAATTGAATTTATTTGAATATTATTTACAATTAACGCTAATTATTATAGTAACAGAACATAACCTTCCGCGACAATATTGGATTTCCAGCCTTCGTGACGTTTCCCTAGTTGTCTTTCGATTGCATGTCAGAGAATAATCGAAAACCTGAACTTTAATGAATAGGTGTACTTTAATAACATGCATTAAAGGACTGCTACCAGGTGTATAATTACTACATTTCGGCATGGTCGAGCATAAAAACATTTATAACGTTATTTATTTCAATAATGTATGTTATTCAGAGTTACAAGATCTTTCCACGCCGACCAAATGCTATTTCGAGAATGATGAGCGAGACTCGAAGCGAATGAGAATGACGAGACGAGACTCGAAAGACAAATACAACGAACACAGCGAGCCAGAGCGGCAGTTAGTTTTGTTCATCTCTAAAAACCATAGTAGTTAATAAAACGTCGTAAAGTAACCACTTAAAAAGAAACATAACAGTGAAGTTATGTTACCTGACTTAGGTCCCATTGTTCTGCCTCGCTCAATTAATGTTGTATTAGTATGAGATCTGGTATCCTGTACTCGCACGATCATCACGCCTGTCAGAAAGGATTCAAATCTCCACAGATTATAATAGAAGAGCAAGGGATTATGTAATGAAATTATCTCTAGATTTGGAGTCGAGGCTAGCTCATAGCGTCGTCGGTCTTTCCGTCGAGCCGCTTAACGACCTGTAGTGCATATTCAGTCTCTTGGCAACAGCCTGCGAGCTAGAGATACGGCTGAACACTATTCTCATCGCACGAAACTGAGTCTCTGTCAGCGTCCTTAAATGCAGACGAGATTTGCTGGTGTAGTAAAGGCGGAAATTTTGAAGTTAGGACATATATGTTTGACTCCACAGCACATAGAACAATTAACAGGGAATTTGAGGAAATACGTATGAATGCTTGTGAGGTCTATACAGGAATTAGGGTAATGTAATTAGGGTAAAGGAATGCAATTTTCTGCAAGATGTAATTGTGTTCAATGAACATTAGATAGATGGATTTATTGAGTAATATTATATATACCGATTTCATATTATCATAATTTTCTCTAAAATCCAATGCACGGGTGTTCTGACCGTACGTGCTTTGTACCCAAAACAAGTCCTCCTTTGTAGAGTCCCCCCACTTATGATTACATCCAACTACTCTCTACAAGAACACACATATTAAAATGGAAATGGCACAATAAAACACATTATATAATATATCCTAACCTCAAAGACATAAAAGTGTACAGTTGGGTGGATACTATTATCCCTTCCTCAGTTCGCGTCACAAACTTGAACAGCTGAAATTCTAATCTTTCTCGGCTTCAAGAGGAACAATCCAGTCCTTTTTTTCAATTCTCTATTCCCCATGAGGTCAAGACATGCAAGCGAACTCCTACTCTGACTTAGCATCGAGGGTGGTAGATATTTTCTTCGTATATGTTCCAATTCGACACACTGTAATAAAATATGTTTATATGAATCCTTTTCTTTGCAAAGCGGACAAAGACGCTCTCCTTCTTCGTTGACAATTTTATTACCCTTCCATGCCCCCAATCTTAGTCACGCTAAACCTGCTCTGTTGTCTTTGTTACAAGAGTTACATAGTGAATTAAAATGAATAATAAGTCACATATTGGAAGGAATGGTGAACGGGAGAAGAGTTCGTGGCAGAAGAAGATATCAGATGATAGACGACATTAAGATATATGGATCATTTGCGGAGACAAAGAGGAAGTCAGAAAATAGGAAAGACTGGAGAATGCTGGGCTTGCAGTGAAAGACCTGCCCTTGGGGAGAACACTATGAATGAATGAATAAGCCACTCCTGCAGTGATGATGATGATGATGATAATAATAATAATTTATAATAATAATAATGTTAATAATAAGTTAATGAGATAATATTGATAACAAATTAAATATCATACATTAAACACACTCTATTATTAAGGAGTCTTAATAAAGAATTGAAGTAATTAACTGGTGTACTATTGATATGCACATGAGTATATCTAAACATATTATTATTATTATTGTTATTTATCCATGTGTAGGCCTATATGATTAATGCATATCGTCGTTGATTATACGAAACCTCCTATGTAACAACACATTGCATAATTTTTTAGGAGGAAGAAAAAATTAATTTAATATCAATAGGCCTAAACTGATGTCATTGATATCCATCATATTCACCAACGATTCCTACCGAATTATCTAATATGCTTATGTAGACCTCATTCATTCTTAGTGTTCTGCCTAAGGGCAGATCTTTCACTGCAAACCCAGCACTTTCCAGTATTTCCTATTTTCTGTCTTCCTCTCAGTCTCCGCATATGATTTATATAGGGGAAACTCGGCAAATTTGGCAATATGGGAAATTTGGCAATATTCTTGTATTTCTTCTATTGCCAAATTTCCTCCAGAGTTTTAAGAAGTTCAATGACACGATCATAGAGTGCAACATCTGAGTGTACTTTTAGTTTTCGTTTCATTCGAATCCGCGCATTATAGTGACAGATATTGTTACTAATAGAAAGAAGTGTTGAATACTTCCTTTTGACGTGGTGGATGTGTGGACGTGTGTATACAAAGACGGAAGAAAAGTGTTGTTCATTACCTACGTTTGTTTGTGCATTACATATCAAAAGCTGAGATTCCATATTATAAGGCAAGCCATTTATATAATTAATATCTTCTGTTAATAACTTATCAGGCCTTAGCTGGTTTTATGTTCTTCTTAGCAAAAAATGTCTTCTCCAGGGTAGTGTGAATTAGTCATTTTCCTTTATAGTGATATATTGCTGCTCTCTTTGAACAAGAATGTGTACTCGATGGTAAAATTTAAGAGTAGGGACGTATGAGGAATTTTTACAGACTTCAATGCAGCACTGTGTGTGGTGTGTTGCAGATATGCCAAAGGAACGAGGACATTATTCTGAAAAATATTCCAAAGATGATTTGCGGGCTGCGGTTGGGAGTGTTTTGAAAGTTAGATGGTCGACTTATAGGACTTCTAAGTATAATGTGCCCTTTAACATCTTAAAGAGGTTTCTGCATGCATCCTTAGGACCCGAATACGTTGATACGTTGTCATTCCCAAGAAAGGAAGAGCAAAAACTGGTGACATATGTAATCAAAATGCAAGAATTTGGGTTTGGGCTATCGACAACAGAAATTAGAAGACTACCGTTCAATATAATTAATAAGAGTGGTCGGAAAAATCCATTCAATTTTTTTTCTTGCTTTTGTTTTGTGCTTATGGTATTTAGTGATTTCTTGTCCCAGTAAATTAAGTCTTATAAACCTTGTATCACTGTTTTATTTTGAAAATTTTATTTTTTAATCGTAATGCCAAATTACCCCTGTACTATTGCCAAATTATCCTGATGAAGTACCAAATTTGGAAACATGTAATTTGTTATTTATTAGTGTGTTATGTGTAAAGTAATTTAGATTTGTAGAATTTTCTTTCAGAGGTTTATTGGAATTTAATGTTTAAACACATTCCATAATAGAGGAGTATTTAATTTCAGAATATGGAACTACAAACTGTGTCAAAATATAAAATATTGCCAAATTAGAAGAGTCTCCCCTATCTTTGTGTTGTCTATTATTTGATATCTTCTTCTACCCTGAAATCTTTTCCCTTTCACCATTTCTTCCAATATATCCTTCAATAGGCAGTTCCTTCTCAGCCAGTGAACCAGCCAATTCCGTTTTCTCTTCCTGATCAGTTCCAGAATTATTATTCCTTCACCCACTCTTTCCAACACAGCTTCATTTCTTATTCCGTCCGTTCATTTCACACTCTCCATTCTTCTCCATAGATATATCCACATTTCAAGTGCTTCTAGTCGCTTTTCTTCACTTCGTCATAATGTTTATGTTTCTGCCCCATACATACACTCCACACAAAGCACTTTACTAATCTCTTCTTTAGTCTTTTTTCCAGAGATCTCTAGAAGATGCTTATTTTTCTATTAAATTTTCCTTGCCCTTGCTATCCCCCATTTGTCTTCCTGGCAGCAGCTCATGTTACTGCTTGTAGTACACTACAAGTATTTGAAGCTGTCCACTTGTTCTACTGCCTCATTAATAATTCGTAAGTTTACCTTCTTTATTTTCTTACTATGAGCATGACCTTCGTCTTGTTTGCATTTATCTTCATACCATACTGCTCACAGCTGTAATTTAGCCCCAGTAGCATATCCCTTAGTATCGCCTCTTCTTCTACTATCAACGCCATACCATCAGTAAATCTTGTGCCCTTTTTTTTCTTCCTCCTTACAATAAAATATTAATTGCGTTACTGAAATACTAAATTTTCTTGATAATACATTCTTGTACCATCTCATCATTACAAAATATTCCGCTAGATGGCAGTAGTGTGTTTTGATGAGCTGTTCTCTTGTTACCAGTTGTACCAACTATATAATCTTCATTGAACTCTGTGGACGATTTTTATTGAAACACTTGCATTCCACTTCAATTATCAATATATATTATTAAAAAATCTCTGATAAGTGACTAACCATAATCTCATACAGCAGGAGCTACCTAACATAACCTAAATAATATAGGCTAAACAAGATGAATGATAGAAAGTTTTAGGTGACGTTTTATTAATGTACTGCCAATATAGGAAATTAAAAACAAACACTTAATACACCTTAGTTTTGTAGTGTGGAGTAGTAGAAACTCGATGTGATCAGTGGGAGAGCTGTGTCCCACCCAACCCGCTCTAAATAGGTTCCTTACTTATACAGGAAAATCATCGTACTTGAAGGAAGAATGCGGCCATATTTCGTCGTTATGGCGTTATTTGAGGTGGAGTGGCAGAATGATTGCAGTGTCGCCCGCTGTGGTAACCATTCATATTATCTTACACACCTAATCTAACCTAACTTAACCTAACCTAACGTGCTACACACCTATTGTAACATTCCTAACTTTCAGTACACCTGTTGTAACATTCCTCACAGTTTCATTTCGTTTGCCGATATTGGCATCCCTGCTACACCTGTACCATATCGTCTGCTGGAATTCTGAGCCCATCTAGTGGAAGTGAAAAGAAACTGCGACTCTGTTAATTACGTTTCCGAAGTTGTTTCTGTGTCACCTGCAAGAATTATTGTGTCATTGTAGTCATAATTGAAATTATATTGTACAATAAAAATTGAAATGTGTCGTGGCTGAGATAAAAGTGTTCTAAATTGATTTCTAGCGCCACAACCCAGTGATAAACGTGTGAATATTCGTTAGGAGTCCGTTGGAAGTGGCAATAGGATACTAAAACTTGACCAAGTTTCAATTAAGAATTATGAAATAAATATGAATCATTTTGAAAGATAGAATTATTGAAAATACAATGTTGGCAAACAAAGAAACAAATGCTAGGGAGGTGATTAAAGCAAACAAATGCTAGGGAGGTGATGAATATCGTAGGTTAAGCAGCCATGATTAGTTAGAACATGACGTTTTATAGTGTTTTATTGGTCAAAAGTAATATGACATTGTAAAGTGCAATAGTCTCACAAAGTAACATTTTGTAATCACAAATTCCATCTCCGTACGTGACTTTACAGTTGTCATGGTGTCCTTAAATAACCAATTGCAAAGGACAAAAATATACATCTTTTCTACGTAGATATCTGAACATGTGCTATATTACAAATAATTCAAGGCAGGCTATTGCTTAAATGAACCATGGTTGAATGCATGAATTTAATATTTAGTGCACAATTTATTATTTAAATTTGATGGCTGTGGCGGCTAATTGCATAAATAGATCGTTTTATTAATAGAAATAACTGTTTATCAATTTCTGTAACGAACGATTCTGATTGATTAAATTTTTAATGATTATGTATGGTCATGCTAATTAATAAACTGAAATTGGACTTGGTTAATAATTGATGCGGTGGCTATTTGTGACAACATACGATTCAGTACCTTCTCTTCATCACCATTCAATTCTGCTGGGTGATCAGGCGTGTCTCTATTTAAATAGCAATTAGAAGA
The DNA here is from genome assembly GCF_040183065.1 of Periplaneta americana. Taxonomy (NCBI): domain Eukaryota; kingdom Metazoa; phylum Arthropoda; class Insecta; order Blattodea; family Blattidae; genus Periplaneta; species Periplaneta americana. The sequence continues at coordinate 160,408,964 of NC_091121.1, forward strand.
TATGTGGCTATACTGTTTGGAATAATCGGCTCCTCTTTCATAGATAGCAATAATTATAACAAAATAAATAACAGGTAGGCATAAGAAAAGAGAAAACTGCAGTTTTCTTTGGAAGTTATCGTTGGATTTTTTACAAATTTTTTCTTAGATTTACTGTTGTGCTATAATTATCAACAGTAATCTTACTAGAGTTTTTTATTTATCTAGAGAACCCATTACTTTGGAGCAATGCTAGGCTTCTTGAATGCAAAATTTCACAACAGGTTGATCGGGAAAGGAGAACCCTTGCCTGGCCACCTAGGTTACCCGTCTTGACGTCCATTGATCTTTTTCTGGGGCTTTATGACGAATGTTGTGTACCAACGTGGTAAAGTTGACACTTTGGAAAAACTGAGACAACGCATTATAAATGCAGCTGCGCTAATCACTCCACAAATGTTATGGAACACTTGGCAGAAGGTTGAGTACTTTTGGATGTCTTCAGGGTAACTCGAGGCGCACACATCGAGTTGCACTGAACATTCTCCGAAACTCGGAGAGTTTTTACATCAAGTTGTATAAAAAGTTATGTTATAAAACCATTATTTAATCTTTAAATTAGCACTTATTTCTCGATCACTCTAAGCTGGACACGGTGTTATAGATGAGCAATTGGACACAGTAGCGAGAAAGGAAATAAGTGTAATGCATAATATGAAATCTGGTGTAAAGAGAAATGCAAGAATAGAATAAAAATCATACAGAGCGTACATTTACATCTTTTTTTAACATTAGAGTACCGGTATGCTTGAAATTACTTACAAATGTCATGGCGACCAGTTAATGTTTAGATTCTGACGAGTTTGTATGTTTTTAAAGATTACGTTCTCTTTTATTTCGAAATTTTATTGAAATATAAGGATTTTGGGGTATCTTGATTTCAATATGGGGCGCACTACGTTGGAGAGCATGCCTTAACTGACTAGACAACGTAAACTTAATCGTTAGCAATGGAAACGTGCTAAATAAATGAATCTTTCACCAATTAAAATAGAGATCAAATTAAACCCAGAGAAACTTTCAAATGTTCAGAATTTACTAAGTAAACAATTAGTAGTTTAGTAGAAGGAAACCCCCTTTCTTCAGTGGTATAGGACTCCAGAGTTAAACCAGAAATGAAAGAACCTTTAAATCAACCACAAATTATAATCCAGAATTGCAGTAAAATAAGAACTACAAAGTGAGAATTGAATAGAAATAACATTTTAAATTTAATTTTTCTAAGTTTCCCAGTTGAATATTAGTTGTAGAATAAAACTATAACTTCCATAGTTTTTCTCATTATTATTCTGATTCTGGATTATGTGTTTCAAAGATTGACAAAATTCAATCTTGGTTTCAAGAGAGGACAATGTAATTTTTGAGTTTGTTTTAAATTTCTATAAACTAAATACATCGTGTCCCGCTTGAAGGGATCCAGAAATAAATGTTCGCCACTTAAAACAGATAAAGATATCGTTGAGAGTTACATCTGACAAGATAGAGAAACTGTCCAAGTTCACGAAACAAAGTCTGAAAACAGCTGCATGCGTAACTTTCGTTTGTTTGTTGCTAAAACAAGCCTAGCGCCATTTTGTAGGAGAACGAGCCATGGTCAACATATGGGCACCACAACAGAAAGTTCACTGTGTGCTATGACTATCAGAAGAAAAATCAGTTACGCGAGTACAACGCCGTGTTCGTCGTACATGGATAGGTGGATCGGAAGAAGAGGACCAATTGCCTGGCCAATCACGCGATCTGACTCCCTTGGACTTTTTTTTTCTGAGGCTTTGTGAAGGATGCTGTGTACCAAAGACACAGAGCTAACACTTTGGAGGAACTGAGGCAACGCATCACAAATGCAGCTGCGCTAGTGACTCCACAAATGCTTCAGAACACTTGGCGGGGGATTGAATACCGTTGTTTAGATGTCTGCAGAGCAACTCAAGGGGCACATCGAGTTGAATTCAGCATTCTCCGAAACTAGGAGAAATTTTACATTAAGTTATGTGAAAAGTTATGATAATAAGCCATTATTTACACTTGAAATTATCACTTATTTATCGATCCCTCTAAGTGGGACTCGGTGTATATATTAATTTGTTAATAATGTTACCAATATGACACACAAAAGTTTTCATATCTTATACTAGAAGTTAACATAATGAAATAAAAATATAGCTCTACTGACAAATAATAAAAATAATAATGGTTTAATAATAATAATAATAATAATAATAATAATAATAATAATAATAATAATCGTTTATTTTAACTGGCAGAGTTAAGGCCACTCGGGCTTCTCTTCCACTCAACCAGTATGATAGAAAATTACTACAATGCTGTGAATATAGCATAATTAATACAATACAATAAATACAATACTGCAATACAAGACAATATAATACATAATTGATATAATATAATGACAATTCTTTTCATCTTCACAACACCAATAAAATAATTATGTAATAATAATAGTAATAATAATAATAATAGTAATAGTAATAGTAATAATAATAGTTATACCTAAATTACATTAAATTATTAAACTCGATCACAATTATAACTTCAATTTGACTGCGCCCGTAAGAAATCGTTTAGCCTTTTCTTGAAATTTGTTGTTGTCTGGCACTCCCTAATCTTCTGAGGTAGAGAATTCCATTCACGGAGGACTGAGACAGTAAAAGAGGATGAATAGTGGGATGTTCTATGGGCAGGAATTGCTAGGATTTGGTTCTCCTGTGACCTGGTGTTTAAATTGTGATTGGAGGATAAGTAGTTAAACCGGGAACGAAGATAATTTGGAGTAGAAGTGTGGAGAACTCGAAACAGAAGAGACAGCGAATGAAGTGTTCTACGGTTACTAAGTTGCAGTCAGGGTAAAGATTTGAACGAGGGTGTAATATGGTCAAATTTGTGAGCATTGCTGGTGAATCTGACACACATATTCTGCACACGCTGCAGCTTGTTCGAAAGGTCAGTTGTCAAGTCTGTAAGTATTACGTCGCAATAGTCAAACAGTGGTAGTACGAGGGTTTGCACTAAAGTCTGTTTTAATTCTGGCGGGAGGAAGTTTGTGAATGGGTTAAGAGAATGCATGGTATAGCACACTCTCTTGGATATTTCCTTTATTTGGCATTCCCAATTTAAATTTTCGTCCAAGAAAATGCCGAGGTTTCTGACGACGGAATGGTACGGAATAGTGGCATTATTTACTGTAATAACTGGAATATGTCTGTTGTTCATTGTGTTCAGCAGTCTCTTATGTCCAATTATTATAGCTTGGGACTTACTAGCATTTAACCTAAGTCCGAACTTTTTAGCCCATGAAGAAACTTGATTAAAGTCATGATTAATTTTGCCAATAGTTGCATCAATTTCGTCTGGTCGTGACTGTATGTAGAGTTGTAAGTCGTCTGCGTAAATGTGATACTTGCAGTAATGTAAGTTTGTAGTCAAATGGCTCTTGTCTATCTTTGATACAAGGCTCTTAAATTATAGACGAATTGTTTCGATCTTCTAACGTGGAGAATGGAGAAACGGACGGAGCAACATGTTAATTGCAACTCGCGCATGAACCATGAACAAATGTTTGACTTCGAGTTCAGAATTTATCTTGTGAGCCTTTATAGGACTGCAAATGTGGCAACACCGACCTCAATTTCGTGCTGTTTTATGTTTGTCTCCGGAATACTAACCTTTGAAGCATGACGGCACTAAACTGGAATATTCATACACGATGTTGCAACTTGTTCCGGGTGATATTTACCAAAGAGATGTGGCGGCACCGTGAACATTGGATTAGAATATTCATCTCTACTCCGTGACGTCCGTGCTTAAACGCATTCAAGTGATGAATGAGGGAAGCGGAGACGTTATCACGCCTGCGGTGAAGGAGACTGACGGAAACAATTGCCTGTCTGACTACGTGCCCTCTAACTTGGCTTGCCAGTTCACACCGCTGCTGAAATATTTAAGCAGTTTGTCAATTACTGATATCGCAAAGCTTAGAAGGCCCTTTCCTGAGGAATGGAGTAGTATTTAAGCGCACTAAAATGTGTCGATTCCATAGTTTTCTCTCGGTTCTATTTAAACTAAGAGATCTCAATCAGAAAAATACATTAATTTATAAAGGAAAAAAATGGAGTTTCGTGTATAACACATACTTTATTATTACACAGCACCAAACTGTATATCGTGATTACATTATAATCAAAGACATTCATACTGGTAATGCGAGTTTTTCCTGTACATTGCTCTCTGTATCGCTCACGTCAGTGACCGGCATGTTCCGTGCTCTATGACGTCATACCACGGAGCCGCCACGCTCTTTGCTCGGCAATCTCTGCATACTGAGCACAGCGAGGAGAGAAGGTTCAACTGAACATTGGTGATACGGCACCTATGCAATGACAGAGCGCGATCCATTCGTCTGAGGTAGTATGGGAACAGCACAATTACAATACATTTGTACGAAAACAAAACTGTAGATCCGTGATAAATCAATGTAACAAAATATTTTTATTTGTAATCAAATTTAATATACTTATAATAATATGAAATTCATAATATAGTCAGCAGCAGAAGCGTTCTCATTATGTAAATGAGGCTCCGAAACTGCTATAAATATATAAAATATAGAAATAAACAATTTAAGCAGTACTACAACACTTTGCCTACTCGGAAACTTGAAAACAGTTCAAGTGTTTTTAACAGACATTTTCCTACACAATATACAGATTGAACTATCTAGGCCCTAACTTCGTGAGTAGTATGCAAAGTATATTTCAACTTCTGAAACACACCATCACTTTGTGTTACTACCGTGCACAAGTTAAATTCTTTGTCGAGATCAAACTGTGTTATGGAGTATGGAGGAATGGCGAAGTGTTTGATTTGTGGCAAGCTGTTTCAGCATGTAAAGAAATTAAATATACAATGCCATTATTCTCTATGCCACACAAATGATTATCGACAAGTACTAGTGCAGCAATTGAAAGATAAATTGAGTAGCTTAATATCAAAGGCGGACATCTGAACTTCAGATGAAATTTAGATAATGCGGATTCTAGTACATCTTTTCATGCTTTTTACAGTTATGGAGAAACAATATACAAACTCTAACACTACATTTTAAAAAAAATTTGTTTTAAAATACTGCAAAGAACACTGGGAAACAAAAAAGTGCCACTAGATCAAAACTATGGAGACGACAGACGTCCGTCTTTGATATTAAAATACTCAATTGTTACGTGAAGCTAGGGAACACACTGTCAGTGAATCAATGGTAAGCTTAAGGCTTAAGATATAGGATTTCACTAGCCATTGCAAAGAACATGCGTTCTTTTAATGACGGGGAATTTTCCAAGAATGTTGCCATCATGACCGCAGAGTAGTTATTCCCTAGCAAAATACAGGAATGTGATTCCATCAATTTATCTCCAAGAACTGTCGTATCATTGCTGCACTGACGCCACTGCGCACTGCTGCACTGTATTGTATTAATTATGCGTGATAACAGTAATACGACTCAACTGCTCGCTCTTCCAAGCTCTTGAGGCCTGACTGGCTCTTACGTCATAACTGCAGCATCTGCCGGCCACTGGCTCACGTAAACAGTAGAGATGAACAACGATCGAGAAAGCGAGACACAGCGCCCGCAAAGCCGAAAACCCGCACGACAATGTTGTATTACTACGCGACCAAGGCGGGATCCGTCGTGGCAGAATGAGGAACTCCGTGCTCGCTGCGTATGTTTACTGCTGGAGTGTCGTCACATCCAATGCCTAGTGTTTCAATTTGGTCGCAATGCCGCATGTAGGAAGACGTGTGTTTCGTAGCCAAGCGCGGAGCATTATTTATAAAGCCATAAAGTTTTGTGATGAAGAAAAGACGACGGGTTTATTCCTACCTCTATCGAAGACAACAGAGCGTGCTTCACCTAATGTGAAGTTAAATAGAGAAACAATTAGTAGGATTAGAAAGAAAAGTAAAGAATGTGAGGACAAGTGTGTAGAAATATCGACACCAAACAAAGGTAGATGACCTCCTGCAAATAAGGTTGAATTAGACAAAATGGACAAGTGTATCATAAGAACAGAAGTTCATAAATATTATAGTCTCTACAAAGAGCTTCAAACATTAGGAAAGTTGCATAAATTTTGTAAGACAGGGATAGGTTTTAAAGGGTGCAAGGAAACTTTACGAAAACTCATACTATCCATGGATTTTGCATTCAAAAAATGTAAAGATAAAAGGAAATATCTAATAGAACGCTCTGATATAATAGCCCGTTATTTATCTGGACGAAACATGGTTCCATACCCATTACACTGTCCACAAATGTTAGCAAGACGTAAACGTTAAGGAGTTCATACAGGTAACAGTGCAGGTTAACGACTTATACTAGCCCATGCCGATGATAATGATGGTTTTATACCGGGTGCTTTCCTCATATATGATGTCCGGAGTCCGGTCACTTTAAAACGCTAAGGTAAGAAATGCATATCAAATGAAATATTGTATAAAATACAGTACCTACTTTAGTTTATGTTACTTTCGATTCATGTTCCCTCCTTTACGAACACCGATGTTGTGGTGTTTTTTCTGAATAGATTGCTATGCAAGCATATGATACAATAAAACTAAACAATAAAGTTAACTATATATAAAACACATAACATATAAAGCGTGTTAATAATAATGAAACAAGAGCGCAGTTCAGCTTGTGCTTCATTTTGCATCTGATGCGGACTTTACAGCACGGCCTGTGTTGTGAAGCGAATCGGAGCGCCACCACACAAAACGGTTCCCGCCTTGGTCGCATAGTACGTCGCATCCTTGACGTAAAGACTGGCTGTGAGTGTTTCGAGACTCGATATTGATGACTCCCGAAGTCCCTAAGTCAAGCAGCCTTGAATCGCCACAGTTGTTTATACCTGACTGATCTTTTATCTACTTCGGCAGCTGTTATATATGTATAAACAATCAAGTAGCCTATTTGAAACATCATCACTACCTTTCAGTGTATAATAATCCGTTCCCCAGTTTTTATTTAATTACTAAGCCCTTACTAAAAGGCTAGGAATTTTGTTTTCATATGTTTAAGATCAAGTGTGCAATCTGAAGTAAAAAGATATTAACGTTATGTTTTATGTTTCTTAGAAATGCAGATTTATTTGAGAATATTTTATTTATTTATACAAATAGAACCAGAACATTTTGATAACTAAGATTCTGTTCTGTTTTGGCTTTTTGTCTCATTTATTTATTTCAATGATTTATTTTATCAAAGTTACGAAATCTTTCCAAGCCGACCAAATGCTATTTCGAAAATGATGAGCGAGACTCGAAGCGCACAAGATTGACGAATCGAGACTCGAAAGACAAATACAACGAACACAGCGAGCGAGAGCGGCAGTTAGTTTTGTTCATCTCTAATAAGCAGTGTCTGTACCATGTCGCTCTACAAATCCTCTGTCTCTATGAGCAGGAACAGAAGGTTTCGTACAGAATGGGAAAAGGAATTTATTCGCTGTTCTGTCGGAGAAAATGTAATATGTTGCTTTGCTCAACGGTTCAATTAGTAGTAGTATATAGGAGCGACACAGGCATAACAGGTATTATTATTATTATTATTATTATTATTATTATTATTATTTATCAGCAAGTGTTACCATAATTCTTCTATACGTGCCTCAGTATATAGGTCTACATCTTCTCTTGAATGATGAAATAATTACTACGCTATATCTCCATTTTAATTTCTTTTTAATCTTTTGATGACTGTTATCAGTTATTTACTAGCCATTGATTTAATAATAATAATAATAATAATAATAATAATAATAATAATAATAATAATAATAATAATATAAAGCCACCGATTGAATATTAGGTGCAAGGTGTAGTAATGAACGAGCTATTAAACTCCAAGAACTGAAATCAGCCTTAAATCAACGTCACGAAGAGAAAGATGACATAAATTAATGTAAGGAAGCCAGCTATCTAGTGGCGAACGAAATAGCTCGTTCTCTTAAGCCTTCCAATGAACGAGAATTTTATAAAAGCGTAATGATCAAGGTGGCTGAAATAATTTCTCCAATGAAAGTTGTTAATTAATTTAGAACAACTGCGCATTTCTCGAAAAAATATTAAGAAGAGAATTCACGAAATTTTTTGTTTGTATTCATGAGGAATATTTTAAAAAAGCAAGAAAATTTGTAGATATTTTTATTGGTTCTTGATAACAGTAGTGACATTACTGATACAGCAAAGCTTGTTATCTTTATTCGCGGGGTTGGTGAAGAACTAATGTTAGTGCACGGACCACCACTGGTTGTAGTTGTCATGCCATATATCTCTCCCCCGTCTCCTTACTTCTGAGACTCTCTCGCGTGTGATCCACTACCGTTCGGGTTTTGGTCACCGTTGTTATACAGGTTCCAATGTGTATAATTTAATTTTATGATTCATTGCACGCAGGTAGGCTACAATAATTTAATCTCATTGTTTCTTTTATATTCTTGATACCAGCCAACAATTTATTCTTTCAATTTGCTGCTGATTTAATATGTAGCTGTTTTTATTAGAAATCTGGCACTGCCAAGAACTTCAGTTTGTTGTAATGTTTAAAACAGAATACTAAAGCATACAAAGGTCCACGGAAAGAATATGTTAAGTCACTTTTCTTACATTATACATGAGAGCATTTCTTAACTTCAATATACTGATAAGTAGATTTCGTTGAATTCACACACACAGCATGCAATCAAGTTGCCGATGTACGGTAGTATAGAGGAGATGAGCGACCGCCCGTCTCGTAGTATAAGCAGTTCATGTTAAGAGTTGTGACCGATCCAAATAGATAGAGCAGCTACAGCTAATGTATACCTATGTAAGAACTTGTTTTTGCATTACTGTGGTTGGAATAATCAAAGCTTAACATTTGTTCAGTGCAGACCAGAATTCAATCAAACATACTACAATTAGAGTGTTTCTGTTCCAAATAATTGCCCTTGGAATACCCTTACCCCCGCAGTCAGTCTTGACCCGTTGGAAAACGTGATTGGATGCTGTTAATTATTATGCAGACCATTACGGCAAAATAATGGAGGTAATTGATGAATTGGATAGCACAGACAGTTCCGCTGTTGCAGCTGTAAAATCATTGCCTTTTGAACAGCTATTGGAAGATATTTTGTTCATTGATTCTCATTTTAAAATCGTGTCCTGGTAGAATCTTCTAAACTACAACTCTCAATGAGGCCTTAATATAGTGGATAAAGTATCACAAACCATTATCCAAAATAACAATTCACTAAATTCATAAAAAGTGAAATGTAAGTTGAGAAACATCATTGTTAAAAATTCTGCCTATTCACAACTTTGTATTATAAATTATGTACTATAAGGTCACGACAAGACATCTGAAGTTGTGACTTTTCGTTCTTCAAATATGTACGTATTACATCGTGTGATGTTGAACGTACATTTACCCAGAATAAAAAATTGTTTAAGTAACCATCGGAGGAGATTACTTTGCAGTCGCTCAAAATGTACGTAACTCTTCACTGCAATGCACATATTCAAGGATGATGTGAGTATCTTACATTAAATTTTAAGAGTTAATATATCTCAACCATAAAATAATTGTGTATTTACATGTTTAGACATTATCTACTTCAATGGCCATTCAGTATATTTCTTGAATGCAGGATACAGGTTTTACTGTAACCGCAGTATACTGCTCAGTGTTTATATCGAGGCATACTCTAATCTTTGCACGCTCCCTTCTAATACAGTCTATACCGCGTGTGCAGTAAACCTTGCGATTCTCGTGGCAATTCCACGAAGTCTACTGATAAGACATCATTATTTTACATTTCATGTAGTTTAAGTTACCATGTTACAAAGCAGGCTTTTTGCCTTTTTGGTTTACTAGGAAGATAGTTCACTTTATGAGCTAGTTAGGTGGAACAAAAAAACAAAATAGTGACTTATAATATAAAATCCATTTTTTCTACACTAGCCCTTTAGATAGATACACGAAATAGCAATATTTAGAAATTGAGAAAGCGAATAGTACAGTCAGATGAAACGTAAAATGAGAATTGGTGAGTAACATGAAACACCGATGCTTTTAATGAACCGGAATGCCAGAATAACTGTAATTCAGAACCCAATACATACAGTCAAATTTTAGTGATTGTACATATTATTGTTTCATGAGCTGGTAGAGTGCCTATTACTCTTATTAGTGTTATGACAGAATTAATTGTTAATGGAATTAAACCAAAACAATCATTTTCGAATATTACATAGTTGTTATATGTTTATTTTTAAATCCATTTTCATCAATTTCGCAGAATGGAAGAGTCGTAATACTCTATAGCATTGGTCCCCAAAGTGTGGGTCGTGACCCCCTGAGAAATCTTATAAAGATCTCAGGAAGGTCGCGACATAATTGAGGAAATGAAAAAACATCCTCATTAACATGCATTTATTTTTTATTTTGAACTTTAAACTTAACATTGAACATACGTTAATAAGACTTATCTCATTCCATGTTACACAAAATGTAGGAAATATCCTCCACATTCTTCAAATATAATTGTAGCTATCGATATCTATTTATACAGGGTGAGTCGGGAGGAAATGTACATGGTGTGAGGGGTGATAATATTTCTGATTCTGATTAAAAATATTTATATGAACATATGTCCTTTTCTTAACAGTATCTGACATACAGCTGTTTGAAAATCACGGACGTCAGTCTTATGTCCATCAGAACTCACATGCGAACACAAACAAAATACATTGCGTTGTAATATTATTTTTATTGGCCATTTCAATGCGCAATGTGCATTGGATCGGTCGTGGTGGAGTCATTTCTTGGCCACTGAGGTCACCCGACCTTACTCCATTGGATTATTGTGTGTGGGGTTGGCTTAAGAGCGAAGTATTCTTCTTTTTCTTCTTCTTCAGTCCCTTCTGCTGCTAAGCGACGAGTTCACGTCTCTCCATCCATTTCATCCATTTTTCCCGGTTCCTACACATTATCTTCATCTCTACCATTGTTTTTCCTTCCTGTTGACTGTCCTTTCTATTGTATCTTCCCATTTAATGCTTGGTCTTCCTCTTCTCTTTCTTCCTCCCACTCATTTTCTTCACCTCTTTAACCTTTCTTTCCTTCCCCATACGATATACATGTCCAAACCATTTCAATTGCCTTTCCTTAATCACCTCTGTTAATGCTTTCCTCATTTTAACTTCTCTTATCCTGTCATTCCTTATCCTATCTCTTCTGGTCTTTCCTACAGCTCTTCTAAGATATTTCATTTCCACTGCTGTTAATTAATTTACGTGGGTGTTTATCTAAGAGTGGTAACCTTTCGAAGAGCAAAGTCTACAAGCGCAAAGTGGAAACAAGGGAGAAACTTTTCGCTCGCATTTTACAGGCTCGTGCTCAAGTAAAGGAATGTTCCAATCAGCTCAAATCAGCAACACAGAAGCTGTCTACAAGAGCTGCAAAGTGCATTGCAGTTGACGATGGACTTTTTGAACGTGTTCTGTAAAGAAAAGTATACAATTAAACACAACATAAGGTACCGGTAATAATGTTTTAATTTATTATCATCTGCACTTTTCCGGTTCCTCTTTCTTTCGACTAGTTTTCTCCGAAATCGTTGAGAAGAGGACATATGTTAATATAAACCTTTTTTGTACCTTTCCTCCTGACCCACCCTGTATGTTATTGTAATTTTGATTGTTGTTAGTAATATGTTCTGCGTAATTTGGTGTGATGTATGGTTTAGTTATTGCTTTAATGTGCTCATTGTGTCTTATTTGGAATGATCTTCCAGTTTGTCCTATCTTGTATTAGCATTCTACATTCTATGGAGTATGAAAGCATATCCTGAGATTTATCTCAGATGGAGGTTGCTTTTGGTGTTGTGTAGCTCGAACACCGTTAAATTCTCGCTATGTATTTCATACGGAAGGATACGTATAGTAGCAAAACAACTTTCTAACAAACGTAATAGTGGAATATGAAAATTTTCATAGCATTTATATTCATCTAATACAGCCGTGGCGAAAATGTGATCGTGCGCCGAGCCACTGTGTAACCTGCAAAGAGCATAGCACCTATGGAGGGAGGCGGACACCCGAAGGGGAAGTGAAGCAACTGTCTGACTTATTAACGGATTTTCATTTTCCCTACGTCAAGCACTTAAATATAATTTTATAAAGTATAAGGTTACAAACTAATGTTTAGCACGTGTAACGAATGAAAGTAGGTAATGAATAAGAAAACATAGGACACTTTATCACAATCTAAAATTAATTGATTTCAGAATGTCTCTGCGACAGAGTTTCAAAATCAGGAATTATGTCACTTAGTGCCAGTCGTAGTTGATCACGAAGGTGTTAGTCTGTCACTCGTGATCTAAATTTGGTTTTTACTGTTTTCATTGTTGAAAATAATTTTTCACAGACGTAAGTTGTAGCGAACATGGCTTCAACAGAGCAAGCGAAAGAACGAAGCTTCGGATATTTATTTTTTGGCAAAGATTTGAAAAGTTCAACATTTGTCAAGCTCTTACATCTAGCTTTCATTTAACATCACATTGTAAATCTTGAGTATAAATTGAAGATCAAACAACATTATTCGTACAGCTACTGAAAAAGTATCGACGTACAGAAATGATGACGATGATAATAATAATAATAATAATAATAATAATAATAATAATAATAATAATAATAATAATACCGTCGACTGGGTATACTTTACACAAGAGGGGTAACTACACATTTCTAGAAAAAATGTTTAGAAGGTAGCACATTACAGACAATGTGTAGCAACTCCGTGAAACTGATTCTGTGTGACAACAGCACATATCTGTAGTAGACTGAAGTGTATGCCATTATGAAAGCTGTTATACACCATTTTTCTAGAAATGTGTAAAGATACCCCCTTGTGTAAAGTATACCCGGTCGACGGTAATAATAATAATAATAATAATAATAATAATAATAATAATAATAATAATAATAATAATAATAATAACACTTAAACTTTTAATGTTTTATGAGTAACATGTAGTTTAATGCCGTTTTATGTTATATAATCGTTTTCCTCATAATACTTATGAACAGGGAACGGATTTATATGGACTAAAAATATATGAAATATGTAAATATATATGTAGTTATTTTTACCAAAATATGGAATTAAATATGGATTTTTACCAAAATATGGAATTAAATATGGACTTAAAATTATAAAAAAATGACTATGTACGTTAAATATTGGTACATTTTAATCAAACTAAACAAAAAATATAATGGACGTACCTTATCTTCCAATGTAGTTTCAACAAAACACAATTTTTATTGTCTGTTACCATAACAATAGGTTACAAACATTTCTTTCAAGTGCTGAAAAGTGAATCTTCTTCCATTGTCTCTGAGGATAGATTTATACTGACTAAAAGAGCGTTCGACGTCACAAGAAGTAACTGGTACATAATTCAATTTCACAATGTCTGCTGGGGATAAGTCCAAGTTAATCTTCACTGTTGATTCACCACTCATCACAGCAACAACCTTTTGTAGTTCTTCATATCCAGGGTTTTTTGAAAGTACAGTGTCCACCTTAGCTCTTACTGCATCTGCAACTTTACCTCTACCACGATTCAGTTGTTCCACATTACTATTTATAATTTCAAAACTTTCAGATAGTGAAAGATGCCTATTTTGGAGACTTTTGAGCGTTTTTATGATGCATGAAAATGTATGCTGAATGTGAGCTAAGTCATTCTTCACACTTATGTCACAGGTAACTGTTTTCGCAGTATCAATTGAGACTGCATCTTCAGAGTCCAATGCAAGGAGAACATTGTTAATAGAGTCTATATGTTCGGCATAATATTCAACTGCTTCTAGCCATGTACCCCATCTAGTTAAAATTGGCTTTGGTGGCAATGGAATTTCAGGGTACATTTCTTTCAACACGTTAACTCTACTGGGAGCTTTGAGAAATACTTTTTTCACTGATGAAATCAACAAATCTACTTTAGGGAAATTGTCTCTGACCACTTCTGCCACACGATGAAATGCATGCGCCACACAAGTAAAATGAGTCAATTTAGGATATACAACAGATAATGCTTGTCCAGCTTTGACCATATAAGGGGCAGCATCGCTAATAAAGAATAACACATTATCGTACATAATACCCTTTGGCCACAGGATACCCATAGCTTCGTTGAACAGTTTAACTATAGTTTTGTTATTGCACTTTTCTAGAACATCACAATGTAAAAGAATTCGTTCAGAATATTGTTCACTTAACAAACCGATAACTACATTACCAACAAGTCTACCTTCTTTGTCGGGAGTCTCATCAATGGAAACCCAAATTGAACTATCTTTAATTTCATCTCTTATCTTCTGTATTGTCTCATCGTAGATGGATGGAGCATACGTCTTCCTAAGTGTTGACTCATCCGGGATTGTATGTTGAGTATATTTTTCAAGGAATTCCCTGAAGACCTTATTCTTTAGTTTGTAGAGAGGAATATCAGCAGAGATGAGAGAACGGCACAGGTCGATGTTAAACTCAGATCTTACATTCGATGTTGTTGGTTGTGTTAAAAACAATTGTCTCTGCTTGGAATTTAGTTGTTTGTTGGCCTGATGTTTACTAGTTGTAATGTGTTGTTGCACCAGGAACTTTTGTGTAGATGATACTGCACACTGACACAAATTACAAAATAATATTTTATTGTCAGTTGATAAACCATCTTCTTTAAATTCTGAAATGTAACTTGTTAGTTTTGATTTTAAATTGACTGAATGACGTACTTTTGGCATATTTACCGTCTTTGTAGTATGATTTACAAAACTGAACCTATGTGTACTCTGACTGGCATTTAACTGTTGAGCTGCACAACTGAAGTCTGTTAAAAATTTTAAATTAAATTAATACAGTTTTGTAACTTACTTTCCCATTGTTGATAGGACTGCTAATTTTCAAATAACTCTGATGTTAAAGGGATTACTGAACATGTGTTTAAATCTCTATTGTTGAAATGTATTTTTAAAAGTTAATGGAATTTTGTTTTGTTTTATTGTTAAACCTAATATAATATGGACTGTTTTATATGAAATATGGAAAATATATGGAAATTAACGAAAATATGTACTAAACTCTAAAATATGGAAAAATATGGAAAATAAAAGTAGGATTTTTCAACCCTACACATTGTGAAACATAAAGATAATGCAAAATATAAATTATATTAGCTTTATAAGTAAATATGTATTTACATATAAATCCTTTCCCTGCTTATGAACAAATCATACTTTTAATATTCCCAATAATTTCAAATGTAAATTGTGAATAAATCAGAATTAGTAGTAAGAAAAAAATATAGGCAGCAAAAATTGCGTTCTCCGATTCTACTTGAAACTTTTGTTTTCGTAGAGGTACATGGTTTCGAGAGATACATTTCGACGATACGCCACTCGCAGGTCAGAGAGACAAATACAAATGGAACGGAGTTTGACTCCAGCGAGTGAGAGGGTGGGGGTTGGGGGAGCAAGAGATATGTATACCTATGAGCATATTCCGAATCTCAGCGCTGAGCAATCTGATGGCATCACAGTGTTCCGAATTTCACCGATGGAGTCACTGATGCTCCTCCGGTGTCGCACTGGTGGCTGGCAGAGGTGGTGGCAGTCTCCATCAGCCGCTATCAGTGAATCTGATTGGTTCCTGTATA
The DNA here is from genome assembly GCF_040183065.1 of Periplaneta americana. Taxonomy (NCBI): domain Eukaryota; kingdom Metazoa; phylum Arthropoda; class Insecta; order Blattodea; family Blattidae; genus Periplaneta; species Periplaneta americana. Next base: position 160,424,779 of record NC_091121.1, read on the forward strand.
GGGCGGGAATTAGCAGACGAATGACATTGTGCACTGTTGTGTCATGGCGGTGTGTTCTGCTTTAGTTCTGCCGTATTGTTTGTAACGAGCACAACTTAAAAACAATATGTTAATGGCTTATGAGCGAACATGTCAACGGACCAGTTATTACTACCGGTTCAAGAAATAAATTGTTTATGCTCTCTTTTCTTTGAACGAGAAGGCAGTACGGAAATTTCGCAAATTTTTGCTAGCGTAGCACAGACAACAACTTGTACAGTCGCCATGACAGCCATCGATCCTTCCAGCAGTTTTGTTCCTATTTTCGCTGCAGAGTAACGTCACTGATGTCCACCGGTCCGATGAGATTCGGAATACACTGAATCATTGTGAGCCACAATGTGCTCTCTAGTCACATTTTTACCACGGCTGATCTAATAGATTTGACTTTTTCTTTTGTTCTGTCATATTTACTATCTGTCACTGATAAGTTAGCAGCCACGAATATTACTGAAGATTGAATAAGTTTCAAGGAAATGGCGTACTGTGAGAATAACCGTTGATCAAGCGCACGAATGAGTGGAAGGAGCTGCTGGGTATGTTGCGTATTGTACAAATTCATCCAAGCAACATCAGTAATAATTAAAAGTGGTAACGAGCTGAAATATACATCCGCAGACCGGAACGCTTGACCACGATGAGGATTCATTCTCTAGCTACTCGTCTGTTTAAAGATGCCTGTAAGTTGCGAGTTTGCATTGTGTTTCAGATGTTTTTATTCGAGCAGAGTATGAGACTGGGTTTGCGTGCTGAATACAGTACTGTTGTAATTCCAATGGAAGTTAGCATTTCATATGCTTCGTGAGATGAAACTCTTTTGAAAAGAATTAGAGAAAAGAAAATTATTCGAGTGTTGATAGTGATTATTTTTTCCATGTGAGGTACCTGAATGATGGAATGTAGTAGAATGAGAATGTCTATTATAAAACTATCCCGAGCAGAGATTTGTTATTTCCACTCACTAGGCTATACAGTTTGTGTTGAAATTTACTCTATACATTTCTACTGTAGCTCTTGAGAATCTCATAGAAAATACTTGCCAGCAAGGATACAAAATCGCTTATAACAGAATTTGAACAAAACTGGTTCAGTGATTAAATTTATTTACTTATTAATTAATTAATTAATTATCTATTTATTTATTTATCTATTTTTTTATTTATTTATTTATTTATTTATTTATTTATTTATTTATTTATTTATATCACCTTTACTTTTTAACTTTCCTCTAGAGTATGCCATTATAAAAGTCCAGGACAACAGAGAGGGTTTGGAATTGAACGGGTTACATCTGTTGCTTGTTTATGCGGATGACGTGAAAATGTTAGGAGAAAATCCACAAAAGTTTAGGGAAAACACGGGAATTTTACTGGAAGCAAGTAAAGAGATAGGTTTAGAAGTAAATCCCGAAAAGACAAAGTATATGATTGTGTCTCGTGACGAGAATATTTGTACGAAATGGAACTATAAAAATTTGAGCTTTATCCTTCGAAGATGTGGGAAAATTCAAATATCTTGCAGCAACAGTAACAAATATAAACGACACTCGGGAGGAAATTAAACGCAGAATAAATATGGGAAATGCCTGTTATTATTCGGTTGAGAAGGTTTGTCATCTATTCTGCTGTCAAAGAATCTGAAAGTTAGAATTTATAAAACAGTTATAGGCCTATTACCGGTTGTTCTGTATGATTGTGAAACTTTGACTCTCGCCTTGAGAGAGGAACACAGATTAAGGGTGTTTGAGAATAAGGTTCTTAGGAAAATATTCGGGGCTAAAAGGGATGACGTTAGAGGAGAATGGAGGAAGTTACACAACACAGAACGGCACACTTTGTATTCTTCACCTGACATAATTAGGAACATTAAATCCAGACGTTTGAGATGGGCAGGGCATGTAGCACGTATGGGCGAATCCAGAAATGCATAATGGAGTGTTAGTTGGGAGGCCAGAGGGAAAAAAAAAAAAACCTTTAGGGAGGCGTAGACGTAGATGGGAAGATAATATTAAAATGGATTTGAGGAAGGTGGGATATGATGATAGAGAATGGATTAATATTGCTAAGGATAGGGACCGATGGCGGGCTTATGTGAGGGCGGCAATGGACCTCCGTGTTCCTTAAGAGCCAGTAAGTATTTATTTATTTATTTATTTATTTATTTATTTATTTATTTATTTATTTATTTATTTATTTATTTACATGTATTGTGGGTCCCTATCACCACGGCATAGCGCGTCCTCAGTTTGCGGAAAGAGGAGACGCCCTCCAGATATGGAGGGTACATGCGAAAATATTGAATAAGCAGTCGTGGACAGACGACAAGGGGTGATCCTCCAGCTTGGGGGAAGGGCGAAGGGCTAACAACCCTTCACCGTAAAAAACAGCTTGTTACGAAACCTTACAATAAGCCTCGGAATGGGATTAAAAATGTATATAGATTGTTAGTTGGGTGGCCGGAGGGAAAAAGACATTTTGGGAGGCCGAGACGTAGATGGGAGGATAATATTAAAATGGATTTGAGGGAGGTGGGATATGATGATAGAGACTGGATTAATCATGCACAGGATGGGGACCGATGGCTGGCTTATGTGAGGGCGGCAATGAACCTGCGGGTTCCTTGAAAGCCATATATAAGTAATTTATTTATTTATTTATTTATTTATTTATTTATTTATTTATTTATTTATTCTACATATTCTATTCATATGGGTGAATGACGTAAGTAAAGCACCCGTCCTTAGGAAAAAAAATAGTTATTTATATTTATTTAGTTATCTATTTGTCTGTGTATATCTGTATGCCTGTCTGCCTGTCTATTTATTTATACAGAGTGATTCATGCAAAATGACCACAATTCGTTCTTTATTTACTCAGATGGATAGTCTCTCAATGGCCCGTTGTTACCATAAAATTGAGCGAGATCTTTGGGAGTTTTGATTCCTTGTCAAGAGGTTGCATTTCTTTATCTTTGGCACTTTTTCCTCGCCATTTTGTGCTAGTCACTTTGAAGGTACAGTGTACGCTACAACAACGGGTCTTCCTTGTGCCTTCAATTATAGCTACTCAAAAGGAATTTCCAGAAGAAATTTGGTTTTAGCAATCCCTCAGAAGGAACACAATACTGACACTGGCATGCAAGTTGGAAACGTCTGGATCTCTGGTGAGTGAAATAGGCAAATATCGTCCATCTTCACACAGAATAGTAGACCAATTTTTTACCATACTGTGAATACTACAAAATACTGTCGAATTTTCATAGAGTTTGTTTACTAACTGGACTAAGTAGAGCTGTGTTAAGAATATTTTCGACAAGA